>NC_041366.1:4988432-5335932 GCF_900634415.1 Cottoperca gobio
TACCTCTGAGTAGAAGACCATATGTTCTGTAATATTTAGGACTTTAGAGAAATTCTTTAAATTCCAGATTTCAAGATTCTAGCAAATCCTAAAAGTGTACTTTTCATTAGACAAATGGAAATGAAAATAAGAGAAACTATCTTTATTAATAAATAGTTGATTCTATAAGTAAAACACTCAAATGTTATGCAATCATACACAATCTTTGGTTATTCTAAAACAAGGTGTCTCCTCAGTCTACATCCTCTCCTACACACTGTTTATCTGCCAATATTGTGGTCAGCTCTGTAGATGGCTCTTGTGTGTTTGTACACAGACTCAACCAGAGGAGTTCCATAAAGCATTCCCAGTCCGGAGATGTTTCTCATGCAGCACAACAGAGGCCCCACAGGCTGGAAGAAACTACAGAGAGGCCAGTCAGAGGATGTGCCATATTCCACCAGACCTCAGGTACACCGACACCAAGAAAACTCCATCTTCTAAATGTTATTCTACATTCTAGCTTTCTGTGTTACCTCCATACATACTACTACTACTTATTTTTCCTGCAGGAATGTGTTGAACTGAAGCAGGTGGAGGACATTTCAGATACAGAGGAATATCCAAACCTGGAGGGCCACTGCAGAGCGGCTTCTCTGCCCCGACTTAATGCTGACTACTACGTAAGCTCCTCAGTGCTCATCATGCTGTGCCTCGTGCTTTACAGCGGATGTGGATACCGTAGCTTTTTTTTACATAAAATAATCTAACATTGGCTTCTGCAATGTAACACAGAAAATGCTAAATGTTAAAATGTCCGTGTTTGACAGAGAACAGGTGGCTGAGGTCGACTGAGAAAGGCTGGTGCAATACTGAGTGGTAGCCAGTTAGGGAAAGCAGCCGTGAGCTAGCAGAAGCAGAGCCGCTTTGTGTCTCTGTCAGTCCACATTACTTCATCCTGCTGACTCCAGCTCCACCTCTCCAGTCTGACAATTTCACATTTATTACAGATGAGGACATTCAGGAGAGAGATGGACTCAGCAAAGAGTACAACACACTCATCTGTTGATTGATAGATTAAGAAAGTTATTAAATTACTGCTCAATAGAAAATAATATATCATATGATGGTTAAACAGTGTGACAATTATTTTTACAAATTCACAAAAGAAGGCAGGAATATTGGATGTTTTGATATTGAGTGACTAGTTTGAGCGGCAGTGAGATTATTGTGGAGGTCAGACAGTTCAAATGATATAATTCATTTAGTCCTTTTTTATTTAGCATTACAATAGAAACTAGATGGATACAGATTTGATACACATGCACGGTAAGTATGGACCTACATCATACTAACCTGATCATGTAGCTAATAAGATATTGTAAGTATAAGTTGAATTTCTTTGAAATCCTTAGAATGCTATTTAGATTTGTTTCACGCATTTGGTTTACCTCACTTATACAATTCTAATCATTCATCTTCACCTGCAGTCTAATCTATCATCTGAGTTTTGCGTGACTACACTAGTCCATTTATTTCTATGAATTTTACCGAGTAATATCTGTTTAATTTGTTTTACTTTCATTGTCATTTTTGAGTTCCAGTAGCTGCTGTTTGTCTGCTGCATATAGATGTCTTATCAGGATTATGTTTCTGTCCATCACGTCTCTGTTTCCTGGATTGTCTCACGTGTCTGATCTTGTGTTTAGCTTCTCTGTGTCTGTCTGTCTCTCTCTCTCTGTCACCCTGCTCTCTCCCATAACACTGAACATGTGCTTTCCTTATGTTTATGTTGCGTTTTGATCTCTCACTCCCGCTCTCTCTTTCTCTTTAAAGGACAAAGCTGGCCTTGTTCTATATGTTTGTTATTGTCAACAAATCCAAGAAAAGACCAAAGCCAATGTCACAAAAATGTAGTAAAATTTTACAAGCGGCCCTCAGTTAAGATGAATTTCACATCAAATCATGCGGCCCGTGAAAATGCTTGTCCCCCCATTCATAGGGTGGGAGTAGTGGGTTTGCAGGGGACGCAGCAGCCTTCGGGGGAAAGTGTGGTTGGAAATGTCAAGATCATAAAAACACACTGACGGAAAACAATAATTGTGAAATATAAAGTCTACTTGTGCTACATTGGGGTGTTAAGTTCACAACATGACATCACGCAAACGGGCCATTCAGTGCCACTCCCACACCGCTGCACAACCCTAATCGCCAGACCACCTGATCTGGTCAAGTGAAGTGAAGGTGAGATCCTTAAACACACCTGCAATTACTGCTATCGTCATAGCTGCCACCAAAGAGAACAAAAAGCAGATCTACAAGATTGTAACTTAAAGTATTCCATAAAACAGCTGGGTACTGTAGTTTTTGCTATATTAATAATTAAATATTACTCAAATAGGTGAAAACATTGTATTTGTCAAGTATTATTTTTAACGGCGGATTAATTCACATTTGGTGCTCTGGTAATTATTTATAGCAGCAGGGTGGTGTATGTGGGATTGAGACAAAATAAACTAAAGTGTGTTAATGTTAATAAAGGAACAGTGTTGCTTATCGATGAGTTGTGGAGCTCTATGGCCCAGGAACATAGGAAGAAGATATATCAGGCTTTGGACACACACAGTACTTGTTAGTAGGATAAATTCTTTACTGGTTTTGGTCTTATTATAGTATTTATTGTCATAAGAAAATGCAGAATATCGCCAGACTTATCCTCCCTGAGCCTCTTCTCTGCTCTTCTGTCTTCCCTTTCACCTAATTTTGATGCCCACTGCTAATGTTTTGCCCACCTCCCTCTTGTGTGTGCTGTCTGATAGCGGAGCCACCCTCGCCACGTTCCTGGAACCCACCTGGCAGTATGTACCACCTGTTGTGCCACCACTCTCTTTCTCTTCTTCTTCTCTCGTCCTCTCCCTCTTTTTCTTCTTCTTCTCTCATGTCTGTGTTTGCCTCCATGCGCTCCTCATCTCAGTGCAGAGTTCACACCCTCCTACATATACAGTATACTCTGGTCATTCCATGAGATTGCTGAAAGATGCATTACATGCAACACACATATTTACATTGTCCACAAACATACCCAGATCCCTGGAGAGGTATTTGTATGTGTATCCAGGGTATGTCGAGCACTGCTGTACAGCCGTTAACTACACTTAAAATGTGGTTGTGTGTACTGTATGTGAGTTTCATTATGTAGTAGTGTAGTAGTGTGTGGTTTTATTGTGAGTCTGTGTGTGATTGTGGAGCAAGGCAGGGACAGTACTGCTGCTTTCTTGCTTTGAAATAACTCTTTTCTTTCAACTAAACCATAAAAAAATGTCCAACCTTATCTGTCATTTGATGTTACGTTCAGTCTTAAAATGTTATTATTCACACACAAAAGCGTAGTTTGATCTAACTCTTGAATCTTTCACTGACCCTCACTTTCAGTAGTTTGAAATAAATATAGGGATGTTTTCTCTCTTTTTAATAGCATATTATGACATGTAAGTAAGATTTTAAGACTGCACACTAAAGAAAATGACTTGGTATATTGGATATTTTCTGCAGTGTTGTGATATTGTTGTCCCTGACTGTAGCTACAGGAAGGCTATGTGGTAGGAACAAGAGGAACAGCAAGTCTACACCACATCTGTCTGTGAAAGAGCCATTCATGAACATGTATTGTGTGTCATCTAGTGGGTATTCAAAGTTCCTTATAACAACATGACTGAATACATTTTAGCACTAGAAGCTACGCAATATAGAAAAGTCCTGAAATATTTGGAAAGTAAAATCCTGAAAATCTATTACCTAAAATCATGATCCAGGCAGTCACCAGCAGGTGGGGTGGTAACTCAGCTGCTGTTCCAGTTCCTTATCACATCAGTGTGTTACCTGGTAGCTGCACAGCTCAGTCGGATGAGAATGAGGTGGGGGTGAGCGTCAATGTCCTCAAAGCATTACTTAAAGTATTAATCTCTGCAAAGAAATTGGTGAATTTAATATCTTAAAGAAACACACCACTGAATACTTAAAGCCACTTTAATCTCAATTGCATAATAACAATGTATCGCATGATGATGTTAAAACTACGGGACGATGAGAGAGGGGTTTCTCATGGAGATAAACACAAATGACAGAATTAATACCTGAATCAACAGCTCTTCTCAGCTTTACGGAACGTTATGCTGTAGTGAGTTTCAGCTCATTGTTTAGCTGTCAGGCTGCAGTACGCCGCTATTTTTTAGTGGAAACGGCTCTAAATATCCACTGTACGCTACCTGCTCAGCACCAAGCATCAGAAAGGTACAGTTGGCAACAAGCTGATGGACATAGCAGCGCATTTAGCAGCTAAAGAGACCAAAAACATTGCTGAAATAGAGCGATTACAGGTCACATGACTTCAAAGGAAGGATAATGTTGCTCTGTAAATGCCTGATGTGTAAATAAACAACTGTTTGCTTACAAGTTAGTATCATTTAAACTAAGTCCTAGTCCACGTGTACACGTAGGTTTTTCGGTGTGTTTTCGTCCTTTCACAAACATCTTTTTAGGTGACTGAAAATTCCGTTTTTGTAAAACTCCTTACAGGGTGAAGATTTGTCAGATGACTGAACATTACCAAAACACTTGACTGACACCAACAAACTTCCTCATTAGACTCAATGCTGCCTCTGGTGGTTAAACACTATATTGCAACAATTATTCTGATGACCTAACTAGTGTCATTTATATAACCCCTCCATCCAATGAGTTTCAATTTTAATATTATTCCAATAATTAATGTTATGATGCCTGAGAAACTAGAATGTAAACATTCCCTCTGATATTAATCAGGTTGATTAGCAAGTATTAGCTATTTACAGAAGATTACACTTCTTTCTAAGGTTAGTCTAAGTGGCGTGTTGAAAAAGCCCAACAAATGTCACAAAGGCCACTGTGAACGCCCCACCTCTTCTTTGTTCACTAGCAGAAACTCCTGCTAGCTTACACATGATGTAAGCTCTATAACCGTAAGTATTCAAGTTCTGTCACAGATTTTTGTGCATTCTTCTCAAACCTTTCTTACATCTGTGCCTGGAGAAGAATGGGTAGAACATCGGTCTTAAGACAAAATATTTCCGTCCACTAGTTGTGTCGTTTGTGTGTCGTGGATATTTGGTGATCCAGTACAAGTGGTTTGGGTGAAACCACCACAGCCGTCCTTCCACTCTCTATTCTCCTCACGCCTCTCTATGTTTCTCTTACCCCTCTCAGCCGATTGTGGACCTCAGTCCTATCAGGCGCTCAGCATCATCACTGACGCCGCAGCACTACCAGGAGGTCGGGCTGAGGGAGTATGATCTGGAACGGCCCGTGTTGGCCCAGTCCTCAATAGGGCCCGGGCAAGTCCAGGGGCAGGACAGAGCCCACCACCATCACCACCACCACCGCTGCCATAGACGCAGGGACAAGGATAAAGACAAGAAGCAGAAGTCTCTGGATAGAGCTGGATCAGTGCAGCCCTCCAGCACTGTTGGTGAGACAAAAAAAACATTTGAGTAAAGATTTTGAATCAATACAATGAGGGGCTTTCAATCATCATACTGTAGGTAATAAACAGAACAATATAACCAAGGTCCCATTAACAGAGGATAGACAAAAGTTGAACCTGGATGAATATAGTATATATGTTTGTTGAGTGGGTAAGGGGAAAGTACATTTAGGAGCTTTTTCATGTTTTTGCTCAGGTCGCCTGATGATGATAGCTTTAAACTAACTTTATACTAAAGGACCATTGTGTAGGATTTAGGGGGGATCTATTGGAAGAAATTCAAGCGGCAGCCCATGGGTCTGAAAATGTAAGACAATGCGGAAGTGCCTTTAACTTGTATTCTCGCTAATGACCAGCATGGGGCGACTGTAGTGGTTGTAGAAAGAAGTCTGATTGTATAGAAGTCTATGAGAAAATTAACCTACTTGTCAATTATTATTTTTTATTACCGCACCCAGATTTTCCCATATGAGTTTTTGGTCTCAATCTAGGACAAAATTGCATTGTGTTCTTATCAGGCATGGCTAACTTGTGATTGAGAAGTCGCTACCACGGAGACCTGTCAATCAGGATAGATGCGTAGCAATGCATATCCCTCCCCAGCTCCACCCTCTCATCTAAATATGATCACTTCTGGATCCAAAAAAATCAAGATGGCGATGTCCAAAATGCTAAATTCGAGGCTTCAAAACCATAGTCCACAAACCAATGGGTGATGTTATGGTGACTACATCCACTTCCAGTCTATGGAAGAATTAAATATAATACTCACAACTATGTTTTCATTGGTGTATAATAACCTGAAACTAAAAATGATTGTGTTTTTGTTTAAAATGAGCCCTTTATATCTACATAGGGAGGGGGTCCTCTTCCGTAGAGCAGCCATGTTGCACCGCCATGTTTCTACAGTTGAACAAACCAAACTCTAGAGAGCACCTTTCTTGTTTTTACGTTACATGAAGGCCACCAGTGGTTCTTCGACATGCTTTGAAAGGGAAGGGTGAGCGGAGGGTTATTCAGTTGGGTGCAATCTGCAACCTCACAGCTAGATGCCACTAAATCCTAAACACTGCAGCTTTTAAGAAATAAAGGGAAATTCAATTAAATTCCCTTTTCCTGTAATTACCAGAAGTGGAAGCAAAAGTTACAGTCTCGCTTCACATGCTTTGTTACATCCTCCAACAACAACAACAAAAATTAAATAAAAAGGTTTTACATTTTACTACACAATATGTCCTCACATAGAGCTTAATATCATGAACAAAATATTTTTAAAAAGTCCATTAAGGGGCATATTTTAGGTTGTTGAGAGATTAATTCATCTAGTGCAGCAGTATTAATTCATATAGTACAGCATGGAAAATATCCGCATAGAAACTTGGCATCGCTTTCATAGAGAGACAGAGATGGCAGGCCATGCTTTCCTTGTAGATTACTTGGATGTCTCAACGAAGCTGCAGAAATTCTTTATAGGATTAAAGTTCCATGATCGGGTTATGTAGGTGAAGGGATTTCTGCTGCGCTTCAACCAGGGATTGTACATGTCAGGCTTTCTATCTGATTAGCAGAGAGTTGTGAGCTCTCAAAGGAAAATCTGTTTAGCTGGGGATTTTAATTCCTTTTTTTTCTATAAGTTGTTCCCTTTGTTCCTCTGACCTTAACAGTTACATTTATAAAATGTAGACTGAGCTCCACAGACACACTTAGAGCTGCAAAACACAACTGAAAAAGGTTACATTTACATTTTCTACCAAACAAAACGAGCTGTACCACATTAAGAAAAAGGTTTTGTCTTGTTTCAAATACACAAACAATATTCACATACAGTAAATACACACATATACATTGCACAGTACATCTAAATTACCTTTTTAATACTTTAGACACACAAACCGGGTGCAGTGGCAGCCATTGGCTGTTTGCCATGAAGGAGGTCACGTCTCCTATTCAAGGTGACCTTTGGGGTCATCTGTAAAATTATAAATCTACTGCTTCATACTCGAGTTAGATCATTTGTTTTTGAGACACACTAAAGATATGTGAATTTGACATATTGCATAACGTACAAAAGATATAGCCAGACATAACAAAAGCACATACAGCATCACAGACATCACTAAATATATTTGATTTAAAATGTTAATTAAAAAAGGCCAGCAGGAAGGCAGTTTTTCTAAGTTCAGTATTACACAAGGGGTAAGTTAAACAGTCCTGAGATCTGGTTGGTGGGCAATTTTAAATTTGAGAAGAGAAGTAATAATAATATTTAAATAATAACAATACATTTAATTCTTAGGTGCCTTTCAAGTAAATACAAATGAATATAATGTAGTTCTCTTGTTTTTGCTACTTTTAGTACAGAGTGATGACTACTATAAATGTTATCCTGTAATGAAACGCAAAGCACAATGATTTATGCTGAGTTGTTTTAAGGCAGAATGAGCAGCATTTAGAACATAGCATATTTCCATATTTGAGCACAAACATGGTGGTTGACTGTACAATCGTTTTCCTTTCCTCAAGACAGAAACATGTTTCATTCAGAAGAAAAACATGATATATTTAGTTTCTGTGCTACATGCCTCCACGTGCCGTTTGAGTGAGAATTTGCCTGTCCAGACAAATTCTCAGGTTTGTAAAAGATTCAAATGCCAAATGCATACAAGACTGTGTCATCCGCATAGAAATTGATATTATAACTGATAATATTGTAGTGTAAATACCCAGCACAGAACCTTGTGCTACGCTATTATCTATCCCAGAGGATGTTGCTTTGAGACCATCGGTACAGATTGTCTGTGTTCTGTGTGAAACCAGCTCTGGGCAAAATCATCCAAAACAAGCAGCCACGTTGGTGCATTCAAGGATTCTCCAACACGTCAGATTCAAAGTCAACTATGCAGCAACAGCAACTCTTTTATTTCAAGAAACCAGTAAGTTCATGTGATCCTTTTCACACTGTCCATGTTTGTTTATTATTTTCCATCTTTATGAGGTTTTAGGACAACTTTTCTTGAGCCACTTCTTGAGTCTTAGATGGCACAGTGTCCATAAATGCACTACCCTGTTTGCCATCAGGGGTCGTCTGCTAGAGCGATTACAGCCTGAGAGCTGGTGGCAGGGTGTTTTTGTGTTAACACTGGAGGGCAGCAGCTGGGCTTTATTGCTGAGATAAAAGACCACAGTGGACAGGTCCAGCACAGGGATTTATGGGTACCTCTTGGTGAGATAGAAGAACATCCAGCAGCCCCCTCTACATCTATTAAACTGGGAGAAGCAGCAGGGAGAGTTTCACTCCTCAAAGCTTGTCATTCTCGAGGCAGATCTGACACTTCACAATGATGAATAGGCTTCTGTGTTCCTGTCATCGCGGTTTTAATCTAAAAAACTGGAGTTATTCCAGCGCTGAAGAGAGTCATTTCACCACAGTGCTTTGCTTTATGCCACACACCATACGGTCTAGATAGACACACACACACACACACACGCACGCAATCACGCACGCACGCACGCACATACACACACACATATATATAGATGAGCCATTTGCCTTTAATTAGGTGTAATGAAATATCGTGGAATATTATTTCACAGTTCAAAAACACGATACGTATCGTGAAACTAAAAATGGGCCACATGTTTTCAGTGAAGTTTACATTCTTTAGCTTGATGGAGTCTATTAATGTTTCGTGCTTATCCTCTATATGAAAAGCTATACATTGAAAACACAGTTATTGCCTGAGGAATCATAACTAAGGTTTTTCTACAGACATAGTTGATTTTCACTTGAAGCCCTTATGTGTAAACTTTGAACATTTGTCTCTCTGACATCCCCCAGTGGTAGGCACTGAGACGAATAGTTACAAGTAACATATACAATATGTGTCACCAATGTTAACCAGGATTGTCTAATTGTACTACAAACAAAAACTTCAGAATATTTTTATCTTTCCGCAGTGAGAATATGACAGATGATGAAATCCTAAACAATTTTGGCTTTAAACTTTGTTAAAGTGTAATGAGTGTATCAAACCGAACCATTTGTCTTGCAACATAACTCAATTATGATTTGACCTTTTATGCCTTTTAAACAGTTAGGGCTGTCACTTTTTCAAAAAATCTTATTTGAATGAATGAAAGATGAAACTAAAAAGGGTCTTCCTTTTTATCATTTATTATGCATTATTTACCTCCATATTTCCTACCTTTCTTCGTTACTGCATTTGATGGTGCATTGCTACAGTTCTTTGTCACTTACTTTCTTTGGCCGCCAAATGACAATCAATGCAATAGTTTGAAACTGACTGCAGGAAAGTGTACCATGACACCTGTGTCAGACAAAATGGGGACCTATTTATAAAAACATTGCTTCATATGGCTACTATTGTTCAAAAACTCCACAGGATAGCTTTAATTAGATGATCTACAATGCCATGTTAGGGCAATTGTAAGTCAAATATACTAATTACAGAGCAGGGAGAGGCAATATTTTGAGTAAAATATCATATTAAAGTTGTAAATTTACATGAAAAAAGGACGTTCTCCAAGGTCGTAACATTTACAAAAATTGTGTAAATGTACGTTTTTTTGTTTTTTTAATGTTACCTCCCCTGGCACTGTAACTATTATGTTTTACCTACAATGGCCATACTATACTGTTGTAGATGATGAGATGATACAAGTGACAGCTAAACTGCATACTGTATTTTCTACCTGCATTATCTCATTTCCTTTGATGGTGCCATCCTGCAGATTCATTCACCGACCCTTCAGCTGAAGGTTTATCCAGAGAACGAGCGAGGGAGCGGGACCGCAGCCGGCCTCATGAGAGGAGGCACCACTCCTCAGCAGGAGAAAAGCAGCGCTACTACTCCTGTGAGTGGTACGGCAGCAGGGAGCAGTGTCACACCAAGTCAGCCGGTCCCAGTCGATCCACGTCTCCCGGAGAGGGACAGGACGCTTGTTTGCTCAAACAGGTGAGTTACCTGCCACTTGTGGCTCAGTGATTAACAGATAGTTTGTGGTGCACACACTGGTTCTGTACTCCAGCACGTTGGATTTAAAACAAAAAGTGACTATTAGGGTTTGAGTGCTTACTTTCAACTTACATTTTAGGGTGTTCAAATCCATCAATGTGGGTCAACAGTGTAGGAATTGTTGCCCTTTTTATTCAGTGCCCCTCCAGTCTTAGGCCGATACAGCATCACAATGATTCTGAACCAAGAAGATTGGACAGCCAAAAAGCGTTCTTTACTGGCCTCATTAGTCACAAGGTCTCTTCACATACAGAACAATTTGTTTGTGTTTTATGTTACTGTATAGTTTTATTCTACTTCTTTATACGTTGTCTTTTCATATACAGTACATATCCCATATTCTATTGACTGTCTTTGCTTTGAAAATTTGTATATATACTTTTGAAAATACAGTAATCTATACTACTAGGGCAGTGCCTGTTCGGGATGTAACACCACCCTCTGTGAGTGAAAGCTTTAAGCCTGTTGCTCCTCTGAAACAGCAGTGATGATGGGTGTGGTCAGAAATGTGCTCTGTTGCACCTGTAACCCAACTGTGATGTCATAGTGTACTGACTCACCCTTGTTTACACTTCTACATCACTGCAGCAAGGTGAGAATGAAACTATCTGAGGACAGAAAAAACAAGATTTTCAGTGTGTGGGAGCCAAAAACCAACAACAACAAAAATGTCACTCTTCTCCTACAACATTGTGATGACAGTTAAAGTTCCCTCAAAAAGCTCAAACAAAGTATTAGTAGAGCAGATCCACACTATCTAATCTATCTAATAAGCATTTTCATTTTTTCGTACTTGACAGATTTACTTTTTCCAATTGACGTGCTGAAACATTGTCTTGTATATTATTTGTTTCCTCAGCATGGTAGCACTCTGGTCAAAGCTGGTGCTGTAACGCTCCCCTCCGGTTCAAGCACCCCGGGCCGTGGTCGCAGGCAGCTCCCACAGACGCCCCTCACCCCTCGTCCCGCCGTGGCCTACAAGACCGCCAACTCCTCGCCTCACCAGTCTAGTGCCAGCACCGCAACGACGGGGCACCAGACTCGCTTCAGCCGTGGCCTTTCAGAGCACGAACGCTTACACTGGGGCCATGACGAGTCTCCGATACCCGTCACACGCATCGGTTCGGACTCTAATTTAAACCGGCAGCCGCAGGACGCCAATCAACAGGCACACCTTGAAGAGTACTTTCATGACTCTGTGAGCAACCACGGAGGGGGACACTCTGCCAGAACCGCGGCCTTCCCTTCCACCACAGCCTCAGCTTCACACGGAACTGCTGCTGCACCCGTCACAGCGGCCACCACGCAGGGTCGGGCAGGGGTGGTGCCTAACGGGTACCACTTCACCCTCGGGGTCAACTCTGCGTCTGCTTCTGGGAGCCGAGGAAGTCTCAGGGAGAGGGAGGAAGAGGACTGGTGCTAACATGGCAGAAACTGAATTATCAGTGTTGTACAGCGCTCATGTCAGGTCCAATGGGCTGAGAGGAAGCCAGCGGATTAATCCAGAAGGAGAGATAAGGAAAAACCCAGTGGAAAGTGTTGTAAAAGGGGATCAGAAATCATTCCAGCTTTGAAGTGTTACTCTCCTTTTTTATACAACACACTTTTAAGGAAAAAAAGACACTGATGACTTTTTCTACCCCCTTTACTTGCACTGAAACTATAGCACCTGTGAAGACCCTTAAGTATTTTGCCTTGGCCAGTAAAATCAGTGATGGAGCAGAAGACAAAAGCCAAAACCTCCTCATTCTTTGAGTGAAACTCTAAAGTGTGTTTCAGACTGATCTGATGCCTCATACCTGGCTGCTCACAACACTGTTTTTATTTTTGTATGTTTCATGTGGTTTTTGGTTGCCATGTAGGTGAGAGAAGAGTTTCAACTTGATCATATTGATGCTTCCACCAAACTTTCTTTTTTTCATTAGCTGTTACTTGGAGTTATCACCAAATTCTTACCAGAACGGAACTATTTTATGTCGGTCTTAAACTTCTGACACAGTGAGTAATGTGACAAAAACTAAACAATGGGATGGGTTAGATTTAGAATTAGAGCCCAGTTTTCATAATTACGTTTTTGTAAATTGTACCAGATGTAAAAACTTTGAGTGCACATAGTGACTAGATAAGTCTTTTCTGATGTTAAGTGGCTGAATACTAAGTGCCTCATTTTCCAAGATGTATTAGGATGCAGCCTGGTCAGATGGACTTGAATATACAGTAGAAGTGAGTGTGTACACAACTGAGAAAAAGTGTAGAGAACAAAGTTTGAATCTGGTATAATGGACCGAATGCATAAAAACATGTTTTGTACTGAATCTTGTGGTAGGTAAGTCCGATTTACAGATCCAAAGTAAGCAATGTAGTGCATGCCGGGGTCTTGAACTTGTCAAAAAATAGTGTCTGTACTTTTGCTTAAGGGTGTGTGGTAAGCATTTGCCTTTCTCCTTCAAATATACTGCCAGACAGTTGGTAGAAATGGTCTCTGAATGCAGAAAAGTGCCATTTTTATTTATTTATTTCTAATCAACACATTTCTCATATTCAGAAACACTTCTCCTCAAGCATACAGTGTATATCATCTCTGCCATATTTACCCAAATTCTATGCCTTCCCTTTCTTCTCTCGTTCCCCTGAGTGCAGTATTGTGTGAGGGTTTGTAGGAGAGGTTACCTGTTTGTGTATTCACAGGTACAATAAAGAGTTGTGTTGTTGCTGCTGACTGTTGACTTTAAATAGGGCTATGCAACAAGACGACACTTCATCTGCCCTGTAGCTTTACCCTCTGGAATCTCCAGGTTCAGGCTTTTGTGTGACTGCGACCAAATTTTACATTTATGTATGAAGAGTTGTAAATTGTATATGTATTATATGATGTACAGTTAACACACACACACTGAGGCACAAATGGTATCAAAGCTGATATATGTGAATCACAGGGCATTTTTTGAGGTTGGCAAGTTGACTGCATGAAGCCTACCCACATAGAACCACCCAAAATATAAAACTGTGTCCTTTCCAGACTTGGGTCAGGTTGTGTTTTTAAATAGTTTTAGTGGTATTTAAACTTGCTTGGAAAACCAGATGAATATGATTGATAAAGCTGTTGGTATTCTGTCAGGAACAGTCATTACTAGAGCTCTATATGAGCCTAAAAGACCAGCAGCGTGTTCTTAAGAGCTGACTGAGACCCCACACCAGAGGTTATATTTTGCTTAATTTTATCCTTATCTGCAACACGTTGGCTTCACTATTGCCCACTTGGCTTGACATATCTACGTAAAGGTAAATGCAGGCAATATTTTATATTTTTGCCCTAACGCTTTAAAAATGAGTCACAAATATGTAGTTTTATCTATGAAAAGGCTCAGTAATTTCCAAAAACAGCTGGGCACTATAGCTTTTAGCAAATGTTACTTAAACAGGAGAAAATAGTGGCATTTTCAGCTGCCGATTCATACTCTTTTGGTGCTCTAGCGAGTATTTATGGAAGCTCCAAAGTGTGTGCATTGATAATAAACCACAGTTGGTAATAAAATAACACGTTCCTGCTCTGTATGTGCCACTCAGCCTCAAACACATTATTTCCTACTGAAGACATAAATCTTTAAAAACTGCTCACAAATGTATAGTTTCATTTTCAAATATTCTCAGTCATTTCCCCAAACAGCTGGGCACTGTAGTGTAGGCCTAAAGCATGAATATGTCGGGGGGATTTTATTAGCCGTTAATTTGATGCTCCAGTGATTATTTGTGGAAAGGAGGACGGTGTGTACGGGATTGAGCTAAATAAACTACAGTGTGTGTGTTCACGGTAATGAAGGAACACGTCACACAGTGCAGCAGTGTGGCCCATTGAGGGTTTTTATTTGTTTCTGGAACAATGGAACTCTGTGGCACAGTTTAAAAATATATATATATATGTATTTGTTAAAAATAAGAACAATGTAGAATATCACAAAACGTAACATTTAAAACAAATGATAGTTTAATGTAGTTGATTGACAGAAAACCCTCAGATTTAAATAAAATTAGGTTCATTGGCCAAAGAACAAGTTAATATATTTTAGTGCAGATAGAGGATTTTTCTTTTTTAAATAATTTGTCATCATTGTGAGTTAGGGAATTTGAATGTGAGGCAGGGCTATTAGAATAATTCAAATGTTACCCAAAAGAGGATTATCTGTCAGTATGTGTATTTTGACTCAAAATACAGATTACATCAAAATAACAGACTTCTAGATGTCTACTGTATATCTCTTGGTGCTCTTGTATTGATTCTAGGCAAGTTTATGAACATGTAAATTATTTGCAAACATAATTGGATCCAAGTATTTCTTTGTGTTTTAATTTTACTTCCCATTGTCTCATATTTGTGCAATCTATTTGATGGATCATCTAAAAGGAGATATTTTAGACTTTAAAGCAATAAGGTCTAAGTGTAGGCATGGCTCTGGTCTTTGTAAAGGTGATGTAATAGATTGCTTGTTGTCTTTAAACAATTGCTGTAAGTTGCCATATTGGAGCAAAGATCACTACGGCAGATTTTTAAAAAAGACCCAACATTTCCAGACTTCCAACGAGCCCGACATGAACAGGGTGCCAAGTTTTCCTCTTACAGTTGTACTATGACTGCCCCCTCTGGACATGTCCTGTTTGCATGTTCTGAAATGAAAATGTGCATGTGCAAAAAAAAAAAGGCATTGTTTGACTTCATTCAGTCCATGATTTGTACAATTTGTTTCCTGGTTGTATTTTCTGATTATCTAAACACACAATGTATCTGTTTCAGGTAAAGACAAAAAAAAAGAGAGCTTGAATAACATTTAATCACAGAACCACCAAAGTGGAAACAAGACTCTTTCTCAGAAAAGAGATTCTGGAGTGGTTGAATCCTTCGCTGCCTGATCTGTTACTTGACTGTCTCTCCCACAGTCATTTCGACTGTACCTATAGATTTTATATGAATATAAGTCCTTGAATAAAGAGGTATGATTATGAAATTGCAACATGTAGATCTCTGAAGATTGCATTGAAATGTCTTGTGATCAGGGTTGGGTTTTGATAGCACTTAAATTAATTTGAATCCAGAATTGAATCTGATACTCCATATTCCCGATTGAATATTGTGATGTGTAGCTTTTGGCAACTTGCAACACCAGGGTTAAGTAAAAGCAATTCTAAATAACTTAATATATGAGAACAAAAAAACACAAAGTTTTACATTTAAGCTTAAGTGCTGCGGGACAGGGTCTTGAGTTAAATAACTACATGTATGTTTTTACTTTGCTTTTTGCCGAAGAAAAATGAGGTAAAGATTCAATAAGAGACTCATTGGATCTTCATGAATCTTGTTATTTTAACTGGGAACTGATCCACATGAAACCAGGAACCCATGTCTACATCCAGTCCAATTCCTCCAGTAGACAGGTTACACATGGCTTAAATGTTTGTGTTTTTCATGAAATGTTAAATTGGTGCCATTATGACCAATCTCACAGTAAATCTACTGGATATACATTTAGATATAATTGTCCTGGTTTCAGGAGTACAGTAGCGCTAGAACAGTAAGGATAATGGTAGATGGTATGATACAGTTTAGTGTAGGTTTCTGTGACCCTGTGATCTATGCAAACCTCCAGAGAGTAACATAATCCATTATAAAACGAGAAGAAATATTAAAAGGTTGTAAAAGAGAGAAAGAAAAGATAAGTAGTAAAAACTAGCAAAAATCCATATATACAAGAACGCAAAGTAATACAATATTATTAAATGTGCTATTTATTATGAAGCACATAAAGCTAATTCATAATATAACATTGTGGAGATAAAAACAAACCTTTGACAGCTTTCTTGAATGTTAAATATGATATGGCAGAGCATTCTATATCACTGAACCTCTCTACATTAAACCAGTATGTAGTAGCACTGATGGCTGCCATTTAATGTAATAATTTAAGTGGCAGACCATTTTCATGTGGAACCAATCAGCACAGAGATTGGGATTATGTGACTCCATATTGGTCGTTTAGCTGCAGCATGTGTTGTCTCATGCTTCAGTGACGAAAGGACCAAATGTCTCTTGGAGAGAAAAATAATCTTTTTAATTAAAACCGAACAATTTGCAAAGAAGTTGCAGACGGTCTTTAAAACAAATGGGCGGAGGCCCTGCAGGATTCTAATTGGTCTGTATTATAGGAAAGGGGCGGGGTCTAGGTTGGCTCGTTTGGCGCCTCGGTGATGTGATGCAGCTGCAGGAGGAGAGACACTGCTGTTGTCTGAGGAGGAGGAGAGGTGAAGAGGATGGAAAGTTAGCCTAAATTCAAGTACCGTCAAACAATGTTCTTCTCTTTTGACAAATGAGAGCAACTCTAGAGCAGGTTTTATATCCAGAACACATTTTGGTGCTCTTGTTTGCATGTTTTAAAATCTTAATTACAAAGGTGATTAAAGCGTAAAGATGTGCTGCTGGTTGTTAAATTTGACGCTTTGCCTTCTCGGGCTCGTGACGACGAGCACCGCCTCACCGGACGACGCACCGGTGGATTTTGGAGGCGAGTCCGGCTCCGGGATGCTTCAGACAGGTAAGAGTGGTGTGGTGTTACACCTGTGGAGACTCTAAACGTTAAAAGTTAAATACCAGTGCAGAATAAACGTCCTACTTATTTCTTAGCAAGTGCAAAACATTAAACACTTTGCCGGCTAATGTTAGATTTACACTATGTCTTTTTTAAAGTAGACGTGACAATTCTGGGGATTATTCCATTACATTGAGTGCTTTATGACATACTTCACAGTCCTACCCCAACACACACTTAAATTAAAGCTACCACAGCTTTGCCTTTAATTAGAGTGACTTCCAACCAAATTAATGTTAGCCAGCTGCTGTGAAATTCATTAGCTAGCATTGACAAGCTAGTACCAAAACAGATTAAAGTCTGTTTTCTGTGTTAGTTGTTTGCCCTGGAACTCAAGGAATCCTCAATAGCTATATGCACAGGGTTTTGGAGTTCATTAATATAAATACACTTGTGTGAAATGTACAGTTCTCCTGCAAACCTTACATATCCTCCAATATCTACTGCTATGTAAAATGTATGTAAAATGCAATTTAAAAAACACTATTGTTCTCCAAAGAATCCACATAATAGTAAATGCTTTTGTCACATTGTACTTCTCTTCACCATCCTCTGTATATTGTAATTTCATCTGTCATGCACATAGAACTAAAGCTTTATCACCTGTAAAGGCTCTTTAACACTCACAAGAGCAGGCTGATTAGTCATATTTGATCAGCTGGAGCTTATTAAATCATTTGTTCAGTGTAGTTTTGTGTCCAGATAAAATCCTCCACTTCTCATTGGCCTCCCCTCAGATGCTCAGCAGTCAGTCCAAGTAGATGCTGTTAACTCTCATTGTGTTTTCATTCCACCGCTCTCTGGTGTGTGAGTTTACCCAAAACACGTGTAGACTGATTGAATAACTTTGTAAGCGCAAACCGTGAAGCTGTGAAGCTGAAATTCAGACCACAATGAAACAATAATACTTTTTCACTGCAGTCCAATTAAATGTAATGTTTTTTATATATATATATATATATATATATATATATATATAAAAATGTGAAGCCCTTAAAACCCAAATCTAAGCTGTTTAATTAATGTGCTGTTCACACTGTAAAATGCTTCACTGGCAACCACAAATTAGCGCCTTAATTGTTAAAAAAAAACACCTGTCCAAAGTTGCCAAAACCTTTCAATCAGTTAGAACCAAGGGGTAGGGAATTAAAGTCCTTACCTTTTTATAAAGGAACAAACTCAATTTGATTAATACATTTGCTTTTACATGGCCCAAACGAGTATTGCTGAATACATCATGCACACAAAATGTCTTTATTCTGCATAAAACACATGTGGAAACTGAAGCCAAAACTCATCCACATTTATTAACTCCAATGGAATGCCTTCACTCTGCCAAGCAGACTGAGTAAATCACCGCATCATTTTCCACAGCTTGCTCTGTTGTCTCATCAGTGTTTTCAGTGTCTGGATCGCCTTTGTTTTATCAGGACTGTAGATACAGTGACAGCGGTGCGTATGCTGTAGCTTTACATTGTGTTGAAATTGATCTCAGATTGGAGCTCTGCCAGGTGCCCGACTATGTCATGTCTGGGTTCCACAGCATCACACATGCCATCATTAGAGGCACACAACAGAGCCAAACAGAGAGAGAGCAGGGAACCAGCTGAGAGTTTGAATTAGACTGATGATCGTGTTGATTGAACCCTGCCTGTTGAATGTTTTCACTGTGTTTTCAGACAGTTACTGTAGATGGCGGAGTGTGAAAGCCTTGTAAACTGTCACTGGATATCACTGTATAGGCTGATGGGTATGTTCAGCTGTGATAATCTTCTTGCATTTACTCTGTTGTTATTAGGTTTCCTCAACTAAATCTCACCCTGTTCCAGATGCAATTGAGCTAAATATGAGAAACGTACTGTGAAGGATAGTGAGTTCATCCCAAGCCAATTGAAGATTGTATAGAACAATGGTGTGCTGTGGAGCTCAGTTTCTGGCTCAGGAGGTAGAGTGTGTTGTCCACTTATCACAGGGCTGGCAGTTCGACGTGTGTGTCTGCGTCAACATGAAACAAGTCTCATTCCAAGATGAAATGATTCCAGGTGACTTTGAAAAGCAATCTGTCCTGCAACCTTATGGCACTGCAATGCATACTGTAATCGCAGTTCTCTGTCAATGCCAAACTTAGTGCAGGTCTTCTCCATATTCCTGCATTTATACACCTTTCAAGTAAATTGGTCATATATTGGCCTCATTTATAATAGTTGTACCCATTAAGCAGAACGCATTTGTTAAGTAGTTGTATATAATACCTTCCAGGTAACCGAGATCAGGAAGCATTAAAGAAAAGAGGAGGATGTAGAGGGAACAGGAGAACCTATCGAGTAACCTCCACTATGATCTGTTGCGCAAACGTCATTCACCTTCGGGTTCATGAGTGCAATGAATCACGTTTTCCGTACATGAAGTGTTTCTTCTCACTAAGGTTTCGTGAACTCATTTATACAATAACATTTAACCCAAAATTCCTCTGCAGGTGATTTATCTGTTCTCCTGTCATTATTGTCAACCCAGCTCTGATTTGACTTTGAAGCTTCTGTCGTGTGCTGAGAGCAGCATGCACTAATCAGCCTTGTAGTAAATAGGTAACTGTACAGACCTTAGGTTAACGTATACCTTTGTGCATACAGTAGCAAGGTTTCCATCCATATGCACTGCATTTAAATCCTTTCTTGAAAATTCTTTAAAAATAAGAGAAGATTTCATTGAAACTTGCTATGGACATTTCTACTTGCACACATTAAATATTGCCATTGTTTTTTTCTGAGATTGTTCATGTTCTACAGAGGATTGAGTGCCAGCTCCTGGTGGAATTTTCATCTTTAAGAAAGAAAGATATCAAAAACTACTAGTCAGACTTTAATGAAATTTATGTGGATATCCATTGTAACAAACACACATTTTTTTTCTTCCTCCACCACTACCATCAGCTCAAAATTGCTATAAACTATAAAAATCTAATTAAGAAATTCCATTGAGATTTTCTGATCTTTGTCATGCTCTCCAGAAGATGAACCGTTTATATTATGGACACTCCTAAGTTGACTGTTTATGCTAAACAGTCAGCTTTGTGTGCAATATATATATAATTGGCCTAATTCCAATGACTCCATGGGCCATACATACATTGTTTTATAGTGAACTTTAGTGAGGGATTGTGGGTACAGTTACCTGCCTACACCTCTGTAGCTCCTTGAATCTAGCATCAGGCGTCTGTCATTCCCAATCCATACATCCATCCATACCTTTATTCATTCATCCATCCTTCCAGTCATCTCTCAGTCATCCATATCCAGCTGTGATATGTGACTCCCATATGTCAGGAATAGCTTACTGTAACCTCTGACCCTATGAGATAGGTATCGCTAGAGCACAGTATGCAGAACAGCTGTGGGGAAGAGTTTTGTGATGTTAAAAGAGGTGTGCCTGTGTCTGAGTCTGAGTGTCTCCATACTTCTCAGCATCACCCATCAACTCACCTTACTGCTACTCCAGCACTAACACTTTCTTCAGAAGTGGGATTTGCAGACTAACCTTTTTGACCTTCTGTGAGAATGTTAGTAGAGCTCTGACAGTGAGAAGCTCTGAGCTGTGTCTCAAATGACTATGTTTTAGATTATCCAACTTCAAAACCCGTTTTGGCCTGCTCGTGGTGGGGCCTGAGGATGTCTGTCTGTCTGTCTGTCTGTCTGTCTGTCTGTCTGTCTGTCTGTCTGTCTGTCTGTCTGTGACTTTGAAACCCCACAGAAGAAATCTCCAAAGCTACCAAGCCAGATTGTCATGAAATTTGATGTGGATCATGATCCCGAGAGGATTATTTGGAATTACATTTAGCCGGGATTCTGACGAAAAGCTGAACTGATAAGACAAATAGTTGATTGATAAAATATTAAGCAATAATAATGTTATTAAATGTTAAAGTCACTAAAAAAAAGAGGACTTTTTTTGTTTGTTTTAAGATTATGAATTAGGCCTATGTTTCTTTAGGTTTTTAACAGTTGGTTGAACAAAATAAGATATGGAGTAAATAATTGATAGATTGCAGATTTAAAACTGAATTTATTGGATATTGATTACATTAAACTTCCTGTATTCATGTTCCTCAGAGGACGAGTCCTGACGTTTCTAATGACCCCACTGAACATTCCAAAGGGTCCAAAATGTTCCGCTTGAACACAATATGTCATCTAATGACCAAATTAACATTACATTTGCTCAGTACTATATCTTTATGCTCCCGAGAGTATGAACCCTTGAGAAGTCATTGACCCTGTGACCTATCCTCTAGCGCCACCCTCAGGACAACATTTGTATTTTTTAGGTTATGTTCGCTTCTAAAAATCAGTTTTTGTTTGTTTCATCCAACACTTTTGTATTGTCGAGGGAACATTGCAACCTCTTGAGGTTAGAATTTAAAAGTTAGGTTGTATGTCCCTTTTTTGCATGCTTGATGTTCTCATTCAACTGAACCTAACTTTGAATTGAAACTATGGATCAAGAAGGTGTTACTTTATCTATAACTGATAATCAGATAAGGATATAACATTATGTTAAAAGTGTAATACAGAAGTCTGACAGGCACAACATTGTCTTTAAAAAAAAACCTCTATATAGAGAATGGTGGTCATTCAAATTTAATTTGCTATACTTTGTCACATCACCAAGCTCTCAAACCAGATCAAAAGCACAGTACTGACCATGTTACTGACACTCTCGTGCTCTTCCAGCAGGTTGAGCTCATGATGTCATTGCCAATATAATGCCAAAATCCATAAGTAGGCATCTGCATCCAATGAAACGTGATCTTGGGACTTAATGCTTGATGAGCCCTGATCTGGGGCCCATTAGCCGCTTTAACCATGCAGAGGCCCACGTGCTCTGGTGTGCGTGGTGTAACATTCCCTCCAATATACACAGACTGGGTCATCGGCCTGGTTCTGGGTGTGGAGTACATCGCAGCTTGTGGTTAGATTTGTGTGAACAAAAGTGGGTGGGGAGGGCTAGGTGAAAACCACATGTTGGATCAGAACCTCCTTCCTCATCTGTAATCTCTTCTCAAGCCAACTGGAACCAGATGGCAGATATAGTGGGTTGATAGTGTTCAGTCAAAGTTCCTCTGATGTTTGGCGTTAAAGATGAATAAAAGAAAGGGCTTTTAATTTAATTTGTTTAAGCATTTACAACAATGCCTCAATGACCACTTTGTAGTGTTGTTTCTCAATATGTCTCCCATCGCTCAGCCACTGCAAAGCTTGTAGACAAATTACAGCATGTTGGACACAAACATACAGATTTATGTGGAATGAGCAATTTAATGATCTGCTGTTTTGTCCCAAGCTATGCTGTTTGTGGTTCCGCTTGACTCAAGTGTTGACACATTTAACTGTGTCCATTCTTTGTACGTCACTTGATGGTTTTCTTTGTAGCTTGCACATGTTAAACACCTGCCTTGTGGTGTTGAAAAAGAGTTGACATTGTTACTTGTTGAACAGCCACATATAGTGATTTGATTTGAAACATTTGCCCATTTAAGTACCATGGAACTGTGATGGTAGTAATTTATTTTTTAAATGTTTAATACATAGAGTAACTATAAACAGTTTAACAAACAAACAGTGTATTAGTGCACCAGGTAAACTATAATTAATGTATTGTACTTTGCACTTTTGTGCAACTCATAGTTTTGTGCCTTCTTTTTTCTTTCTTTTTATTGGAAATTATTGATCTCACACTTGGTTATTGAAAAGTACCAACCGAGGTTGCAGGTACTTGCAGGTTTTGCATGCAGTGACGAGCATATAATCTACTTGGTATAAAATAAACACATCACTCAACGTGGCACTAAACATCTGTACTAACAGATATACTGTTTGTCATCGTAGGAAAAGCACAAGTGTAAATGATAACCTTATTTATGGCTGAATTCTTGGGACGCACGATATTTCGATTTTTGCATATATTTTCCTACTCTTTTTGGCCAATTGCTGATATAGGCACACATATATTTCCACCCAATTATAAAGAACATCAAGTCTCATCTGTAGTGGATGTAACATTATTATTTGTACTGTTATCGTGATGGATGGATCAGATTTTTCAAAATGTACACCTTCACTGGGCAAAATAAAAACACTACTTCAACTTCTATGGAGCTTTTTTACTATCTTTATTCAAGAGTGGAATTTTTAATTAGAGAGCATGCCTCCTTGATTTCCTGCTTGTGCATAGATTTGCTCTTCTTCTCAAACTGCATTGCTTGCACTCAGATATATTGTTGCTTGCACAGATTTTCTCCTCTCCAGCTTCAGCCCTTCTCCTCACACTTGCATGTACGAGCAACAATATATCTGAGCGCAAGCATGCAGTTTGAAGAGAGGCAGAGCAAATCTAAGTACAAGCAGGGAAAGCATTACAAAATCTGAACGTGAAATCAAGAAGGCATGCTCTCAAATAGAAAAAAAATCTCTTGAATAAAGATAGTAAAAAAGCTCCATAAACTTCAAACATGCCATATTTATTTATCTACCTGTCGTATCAGAGGAAATGTTTTTTGCCGATATTTAATCTTGAAGCCTTTATCTGCTGATGACGTGCCGATATCATCATACATCCTTACTGAATTCCATTGAGCTTTCAGAGTCCTGGTGTTGATGCTGGCTCACTGTCATGACTTACTGGGACACTTGAATACAACAGAGCCATGGCTAATGTGATAAGTAACACCTGCGCTTTTCCTGCTCCGACAAGTCCAAATGTTGCCTGTGAAAAAGGGTTATTGTCTCGCTAACCAAAGCATTCAAAGACTACTACACATTCGCCCCCGCACACATGTAATGGACACTACTTTGTTGAAGTGTACACAACAGTTTTGGTTACTTTTGTCTAAGCTTTAAACTGAACCGTTATCTGGAAAATACTACCAAACTATACACTTTTCAAATGTTTTTTATTATTAACACAAATGCTTAAGAACACATTTCAGCTAAGAAACGTTTAGCTTATGTTACATTGTTTAGACCGTAATGGACTTTGTTGGAAAAACCTTTTAATGCCCGTTTTAAGGGGTTCTGAAGCCCATTCGGTCTCCGTACTTCCCTTGTCCATGACTGAAACTTGCTATAAAGCTCCATAAAGCTGAAGGGAGCTGCAGATTCTGGTGATAATTCTCTGTAGATTCATCACTACAAGCACATTCTTTTCACATTGTCATTTCATTTAGAGTTATAGAAATATCGCATGTAGCCTTTTTAAGCAATGAAAGGCTAAATTGACCATATTACTTTACTATTATGGTATTGATCGGTTGAAAGTTGTGTTCTTGCTCTCGCAGATTTGGCTGTTTGCTGTGTGCGTGTGGTTTTTTGTCATGTTTTACTGCTTGTCTTGTCAAGGTAGAAACCACGTTTTCTGATGCCTCCAAACAATGGTTATAAGCAGAGGGTTCAGTAACAGCACTTGGCATGAGTTTGGCAGGAGTGTTTTCAATCCCAGGCGTGGAGACCTAAATCTGGTGCAGATTGGTGTCTAATAGCAGGACCAAACTTTATTTGGCAGCCATTTGCCCTTTGGGACACAGTTAAACTATCATATTATTGTTATCCATCATTAAAAAAAGTCAAGGTGAGCCAGGAGGCCAGTTTAACTGCTGCAGCTGTGACATGTGTAACTGCCTTAATACGCTTGTGTTCCGCAAAATAGATGCCAGGTGATGCAATGTTGTTTCATACCAGTGAGACACACATGCACACATACACACATGTCTCCTGTTTTACCTCATACTTCAGGCTTTTCTTTTGCCTCATTAAAAAATGTGCATATTTTAAACACATTTATAGTTAATTGTCAAATATTTTGTGATCCCTTTGGCTCCTACATAGACTCCCTGACACAGACACACAGACGCACTGTTCCATTCAGCATCTGCATTTACCTTGTCCCCTGTGTGACTCCAGCAAGGTGTGCTGCATGGTAAAATAAACAGTACTACTCTGGCTGTCCCAGAATAAGCCATTCATGCACCAGTTTAGTTGCATACATCTTGTGGGACATTTAGTTTTTTGTTTATCTCTCTATGCTTTTATTAGCTTTGTGAAAATAGTTTTTGCTTTACAGAATAAGGCTTGCATGCTCATAGATGTCTGCCTCTTGCTGTTATTGACACAAAAGTTTTTTCACAAAGACCTACACCTGGCATGTTCATTGTAATTTAAGAATATGTCACCAAGTGCAACAGTATGGCTCTTTTATGTGTGTTTTAGAGTTTTGGGACAACAATACAGTTATGTGGCATACAGTAGAGGCATACGCTACCATTTATCAGGATTTGGCTATGCAAACATTTTAGTTTTTTGTCTCTGGTGGGGAGTTATTAATACCAAAGAAGATTAAATAATTGTTATTCTTGAATATTCACCTAGCAATGCAAAAGCATAAAAAGTTTGGATTTCTTCAACTTGCCTATATCTCTTCCACTTGTATGAGATTAATGGTTTTTATGCATGTTCTCCGACAAATAAATGTAATAAACTAAACTAAATGGCACCACCTTTTGGCCATGGTGCTATGACATTTGAATGACTATTTCCCTTCACTTACTTTTGGACAGGCTTTCTCATTTTTTAAACCTGGTCTCTTAAAAGAACAAACTTCACCTGCTTGATGAAATTAATAGGTGTTTTGGTTAAATGAAAAGAGTGATAAGTTGAAATGAATGGCCCTTGACATGTTCATAAACGTCCTCCATTATGATGAACATGTGCAGATGCTTATCTTTATTGGATTGGCTGAACTTAACTGATGAAGGACCTGAAGTGACAACTCTGTTATGACTAACAGAACTCGAGCAGATCCTACATACGACAGCCAGAGGGAATGTCTCAAAATTGGTTTTGTTTTCTTTCTTTTTTCTGTGGGTGAACCGTATCAGTGGCTGTCTGTCAGGGCCCGTTCGACCTGCTAAGCTTTTGTTTACTTAAATGTGATTGATTTGTTTTGAAGTCTCGGCTCAGTCGCCCTCACTGCTCACATTTTAGTCCAGACTGCTCAAGATTTATCAGCCCTGGAGGGTTTGTTTCTCTGGAACACAGGCGGGCTTGCTTTCTTTATTCATTGTCTGCATGGCACTGTGCCACTCTAATCAAAACAGTCCCCCTCAAAAAGAGACATTAACCAGCTTTGTTGTGCCTGTGTGTTTCTCATTGTGTAAGTTTATTGGCCACATATATGTCTTTTAGACTCATTAAGCTGTTCTGTAAGGATGAAGGTGGCGATTAGTGCCACAGCCAGAAGAGTCAAAGCCAAAAGAAAAGCTTAATCACATTATAACAAAATCTAATCTTTACATATTTGTTCAGAAATTAGTACTTAAAAAAACTAACTTTCTTAAAACAAGTGAAGTATGCCAGAGAAATACAAATTCAACTTGTTTTAAGTATAAATCAGCTTTCCTTCATTTTTTAAAACTTGAATACTTGAAAAAGTTGGTTTACATTGAAAAAGTAAAATCTTACTGCCGTGCAGATTTTGTCACTTATTTTGAATGACTTTAAGGACTCATTAACAACAATGACTATCTGTCATTAACGTGGACACATGTAACTAGGGAGGGCACAAGGACTGATACTTCGGTACCAAGTCGATGCCAAAATTCTGAACCTGTGACAGTACTCGTTTTTCCACAGTTAACGCAGGAGATAAGACATTTTAATTTGGATTCTGCTAATCGGTTCTTAAAGCACATTAATCTGGCTGTGTGCCCTGGACCACAGGTTTTCTCTCCACTGCTCGCTCTCGCAAACAGCATCCACCTCGCACTCGCTCTCTCGCTCTCGATCAACCAAACACTCGCTTCACACACAGTACGCACACACTTGACTTTTTGGGATTATTTTATAAACTCACTATCGACACAGGTAACAAACCCTATTTTTTCCCTGATAGTGCTACATTGTGAACAACGCATATCTGTGTTGAAATCGGCAGGAGTAGAGCTACTTAACGTTAGCTGTTAGCTGCCAGAATCGGATTTGCTATTGCATTATGGTGAGTTGGGCAGGGTCAATTATAATGTTATCATGATGTGTTCAAATGCAATCTTGTAAAATGTAGTTTTTGTCGAAACTTGAATAAATACAGGTGTTTGAATGAAATGTTTTAACTTTCTAACAAAAATCAGGATGCAAACGTAATAAGGGAGTCTATGTTAAAGTAGGCTACATGTGGGCGTCCCGGTAGCTCAACCGGTAGCACAGGCGTCCCATATACAAAGGCTCAGTCCTTGCCACAGTGGCCACTGGTTCAAGTCAGACCTGTGGCCATTTGCTGTATGTCGTTCCCCTTCTTTTTCTCCCCCTTTCACAATCTGCACTTCACTATCATAAAGGCATGAAAAGCCCAAAAATATAACTTAAAAAAAAAACGTAGGCTACATGGGATTTATTTTGTTTTTGTTTTTTAATGTGTTATCAATTGGTTATCTTTAACTGGTATTGGTATCGACTACTACATTTCTGGTATTGTGACAACTTTACATCCTTTGTTACTGTAAACACTGCTAACTACAGTACTTTTACACCAGATACAGCAGTAAAATAAATAACTTATATTTAATTATGGTCACTTCTATTAAAATTCAATATTTGCTTTCACTATTATCCTATTAATTTAATTAGAAAGTGGGTTCTTTGTCTTTCATCTTTGCAATGACCTCATGTTATGGCACTGTCTTTAACTGTACAGTACATGTAGAATGAAATCCTGTGAACAATGAACAATGGAAAGACAGTTGGGATGCACACAATGCAAGTGATTGTACTTATGTCAGCCTCTCAGTCTGCAGTGCATTCTCAAGAGACATGAGATTGTACGTCTGCAGACTGACATGTTACAGATAAAGGCCCAGCCAGTTACAGATAAAGGCTCAGCCAGCTACATTCCTGTCACTTTTTACAAGCTCAATTTACATACATATTAACCCCTTTTACACACACATACTCACAAACTAGGAGAAAGGACAGGATGCCAGTTCCTGTGTGTTGAACCGACATGGAGGAATTGAGAAAGATCAGACTTAATGCAATTGTACTTTGATGTGCGGGAGCTGCAACCAATAGGGCTTGTTTTGACTCATATTGCAATGTTTTGACTCGATTATCTACAATATACTGCAACTTTAATGAATGTACCCTGTTGTTTACATCACGTTTATGTTGAAGATTGTTGCTTTCTGTGCATCTTTCAGTGTTTAGACTCATCACATGCAGAATAGATTGTTGGAGTGTACCATAGGAGCTAACAATAACTGCCATTGCCACTGGAGGTCCCCTGTCTGGCTGAATTACTAATACAACCACAGATATTAGTGATAGCTATAGCAGTAGAAACCTTGCAATTGCAAAAACTGGTTGACACATTTATTTTCTCTTTGTATATATTGTCATATTTCCAACTAGCTTTACGGTTTTAATCAAAAAATGAATGAGAGTGCTTCTAGGTATATCTTGGACAACTGCCTAACTGTGCAAAATCAATCGTTATTCATCACGTCACCGTCACGTCTTTTTTTCCTGGTTTTCTTAGCATCCCTCTGTCTTAAGTAAATCAAGTATAACCTGGTTCTCATGACCTAGCTGTGTTCTCATCTCCCCTGATTAGGTGAGAGTGAGGTAATCTGCTGTGGTCTGTGCTGCTGACAGACATGATGGAAAAAGCACCAGTATTTGTGCTGCTGGCGACCGCACAGACATATGCCTGTCAGGATATTTGAGTGTGGTTGCCATTACCATGTTCAGGGCCGAGACTTGATGTAGATTGAGTTTCCATCAGTCTATGCAAAACAGGTCAATCTGAGGACATACTGTACGTGAGAATTTATTCAACAGCGTTTATGAAGGTCCGTCCGAATGATGAGTTCAATCTTTCATTCTGGAAAAAGAATTTCCTGCATGTACACAGTTCAAAAAAGTTGACAAAAATGAACAACAAGATCAAAATGACAAAACAGTAGCTTTTACAACTAGATTAGAGGCAACTCTCTTCCTACATTGCAGGTTTGATACATTTTCTGATTTCCAGGGTCCTCATGTCGAGGCAGATGTCTTAACTGCTTTATGGAAACAGAGTGCCCTCTGATTATTCTGGTGCAACCTCTCAGCCAGGCTTTGGTTTACTAGAGACCTGAAGAGTAACCAACTCAACTGAACTTGACTCTTAGGGTCAGGATTCAGACAGCACATGGCCATTTGACAGCACTTAGCAAGTCTTGTAAAGCTTTTTACAAGAGTTTTTTACAAGCACTTTAATGACTTTGTCAATATAACTATGGTGTTTTCTTACACCATGCACTGTGGCCTGTACGATAATGATGATCTTAACAAGACAGGGCAGTGGCTAGGAGGGCAGTGAAGATCTCAGTAGGCCAATGTCTGGCCCGTCTGATGGAATACTCGCATCTGTCTTTGACACCATGCTGAGATCAAATATTAAGTATGAGAATTGAAAATCAATTCAACTAAATTAGGGTTTATAATCTAACTTTATTGGGCAGATGGTAATATGGCTCTAGTGACTTGGAGAACAGTGGTCCAAACATTACATTATAGTACAATACAGGTCTGCAACGGATGATCCTTTTCATCATCGGTTAATCTATTTGATTATTTTTAGACTATCCAGTTTAGACTAATCATTTCATCTGAGGGAACCAAACATCCCACACACTGTTGATCACTTATTCACAATTTAAAATGTCCAGAGGCCAGGGAATGACGTTGAAAGTTGTGAGCATCAAAACTTTGTGAATAAAGTGAGTACAAGTGATTTACAGTGTGCAGGATTCTTTCAGGGTTTATGATCCAATGGAGAGATGAATTCATTTATTATTAACACTGCTGTTGGTTTTTTTGTTGACTGACTTTTGTTGAATTAATCAATCAATACTTATCGTCATGCTATTTTTAGTATATTAAAGTGGAAATTTTCATGTTTTCTATATTGAAACTTACATTTTAAATTGGAAGCTACGGCAGCAGCTCTGAGGTGTTGCTTTGAGCTAAATGCTATTGTCAGCATGCTAACATGGAAACAATAAATGTTGACATGCTCATGTTTAGCAGGGGATTTTTACCATGTTCACCATCTTATTTTAGCGTGGTACAATGCTAACATCGTCTGGGAACCATGAATGTCTGTACCAAATGATGCCAATCCATCATGCAGATATTAAGATATTTCACCGGATAAGTTAAAACTTCAGTTGTTGAAATAGTTTCATCTGGGTGGATCCAGCCATCTTTCTCGCACGGCTGAAAAAAATCTTTCTCATGGTAAGAAAGTTCTCCAACCTTTAGACTGATTAAAATGCATATGCTAAAAAGAACACCCTGTAACCTTTAATAAGGTTAAGGTTACACTTAATACGGTCTTACTTAACTAAAACTGGACATGTTAGAGACACAAGGTTTTCACTTGACAGCAGCATCATGAGTATTTGACACAGAACAGGTCTATTAGGTCTATTACACACAATGTTTAACTTAACTGTGGAGTGTTTACCACATGAAGACAGACTCAGTGCAGTTGTGCTGTTGTACTGTTTGGACAGAGGTGACAGCAGCAGCAGCACTCTGAGTGGCACTCTGCCAGTATTATGGTGCCGTTCTCATACACTGATATGCCTGGATCACATTCAGGTTCCAGTTTGAAAAGAAGGCGCATAATCAGATTACTTGCATAGAAATATAACATGAAAACATGAAACAGAGTAGATACAGTAGACATATTGTAATTTGGAAACTAATCTATAATATAATCTATTGATAAAATCAACAAATTTAAGGATGCTGTAAATGAAAAGTTAATTCATTCGGTTGAGAGACTGTTTGAAGCTGATACTAATGTTTTCTGTGGAAATAGAGTCGCTTAGTTGGAAAATATTTTTTCCCATTGCCTGATCATCACTCGGTGGGTGCTGGGATCTTGTGGTTTGTCTTCTATCCAACACACACCCTGTTTTACTCCTTGGATTTCCACTCCAGTTGAGATGTGCTTCTCCTTCAGTGTTCTAGCAGGCTCATTACCTGACTCACCAACTCCCTCGGCCGTCCAAAAGCCCCTTCTCTGCTTTCCTCATCTTATGTAAAATACTAATTTACTGGCCATTCTGCCCTCCCCAACCTCTGCAGCTTTATTTTTCTAACTAGTATGTGAGACACATGTAGCAGAAAGGCTTTCTCCCCCCATCTGCGTGCATGTTCAGCCGTCACATTCCTCATCTGGCTGTGTGGTTCTTGGAATTGCAAAAAGGCGGTCAGAACATGGCAAGGAATACACAACCATTTAGATTAATGGTTAATGAGCATGTAATCACAAATAAGTTCCTAATATTCCTACAGCCTTTACATAAATCTGACTAAATACCTTGCTTGACATGGTTAAAGGTCTTCTCGTCTTGCTTGTAGGACATAGGCCAGTGGATTAGCACAGGTCCTGTCTATGTGCCAGATCAGTCCGGCTTTAGGGACTGGCTGTTTGCAAAGTCGATTTCTCCAGATGTACTTTGAGCTTGTCTGTTGAGGCCCTTTCACCCCTTTCATCTGTTCTATACAGCGTCTATACAGTAGGTGTGGTCCAGGGATGGATCCTTGCCCAGGAGCTGGATGTACATTGTGCCTATGTGTCCACTCGGTGAGAAATGAAACGTCTGTCATGCAAAGCAAACTGTCAGGTCCACATCTGTGAAAACATGCAGCTTATTTGCTTTTGCTGAAATCTCTGAATCTACAAAGAGTGTTCACTGCTCTTAACATGAAGCTCTCATACTGTACTCGTACTGCAGTTTAACTAGAGCTTCAACTAAATAATTGTCAATATTCTTTCGCCTGTCTTCATTTTAAATAATTTGTAATATATATAAATTACTCTATGGATGGCAGTGTTATTATTAGACATCTATGTTCCCCAGAGAACGAACCCTCTTGACCTTGGTGATCCCTCGTCTTTTCCTCGAGTGCCATCATGAGGTGGACATCATTTGTTTTTAATGATATGTCTCTATTGGATTGGATTGCTGTGCAATGTGGAAGTGGTGCATAAATTCATGTCCCCCTCAGGATAAATTGCAAGCGCTTTGTTGACCCCCTGACTTTTCCTCTGATGCCATCATTAGATGTTTGTCCAACACTTTGTTTATGTCCAAATACCTGCAAAACTACAGCCTCAGCTGTAGTTTGTGTTTAGTGCTAATTTGCAAATGTTAGGATTCTAACAGGCTAAAGTAAGTTGGTGAACATTGTCAACATTACAAATGCTAAACATCAGCTTGTATGTTAGCATATAGACATGCTAACATTTTTCCCAAAGCCCAGCAGGGCCTAAGTATAGCCTCACGGAGCGTAGCATGGCTGAACAGAAAGTTGTTTTTGCAGTCTTTTTCTTTTATGCATCTTAAAATAAAATTGGAACATTGGTCAGTATAATATCACCTTTAGCCACTGTACTATACTACTATAGCAAATAACAAATATTCAGTATATTTTAAAATGTTAATATGTATGGAGGACTGGCCCTTTTAAGCTCAGGGTGAGGAATTGTCATGCAGCTGTATAGTAACCTGTCATGCCATTTGAGGTCCTCTTTTGTTGTGTTTAGTCGCACTTACATTGACCTTAAACTGAGAGACCTGAGGGTCATCACTTAGGAGGGAGTGGAACAAACTGATGGATGACATAGATTCCCCACAGTCAGACTGACTCACCACTCTCACTCCTGCCCTCTGCCCTCATGTCATTCACTAAACATGTGTAGCTAATGTTACGCTTCTCTGAGCTATCTCATTAGGCTGTTTAATGTCTCAAGTTCAGTACCTGTCAGTAAATGTAAAGCGGAAACATTTTTTTATTAATATTTGACATCAGTGACACCACTAATTTGATGTAAAGAAATATCACCAAGCTCTACAGGGCCACAACCGCATCATTAGTGCTACTCACTTGTGCAAAAGCAGCAGGGAATGTGACCTGAGGGCATGTTCTTCACTCCATTCACTTCCTTTGGTGTCCTCTGATGAATTTTTAAACAGGCGAGTTTAAAAGCCGACTAGGTCAAGTGTTGACTGGTGCTCTTGTACGTTTCCTCTCCCTGAAGGAATGTTTTCCAGAGGAGACTCTTGCATTGTCTCTAGGAAGGTGCTGTGTTTTAAAGGCTTTAGCGAGTCCGCAAGCATGGCCGTTTTTCACCATGGATCCTTTGTGCCGTAAAATGGCATTCAGACGTCAACAAAAAATGTTTGGATTAGCTGCACTCCTGGGTCATACTTAAATATTATTCATCCCAGGAGGGGAAATGAGAAAATCTTTCAGGGAGCTCAGCGTAGATTGGTAAAAAAAACACCTACGTTTATTATTCTCATTTTGGTTCTGTTTTCTAATAAGTTTGTGATGCTGGATTTCATGAGCATTTTAATTTCACTTGTAAAATCTAAATGTTTCCTTTTTTTGTTGTATTTTAGTGTTTTATACAAAACAAGTATACATAATGACCTAACACTCTAAGACAAGTACCAAACTTAAAGGGTGAGTTCACCCACATAGCACTACAAGCCTTCCCCTCGTGTTTCTACCTCCACCCCAATACAGTGTAGGTCAATGGAATTGTATTTGTGGTCCTCTAAACCATATATAAAATGACCTGCAACTCAGTGAGGCTGAACCACACACAGCCACAGGTGATTTGAGTTAAATGATAACGTCATCATGCTAACATGCGCACAATGGCAATAGCAACTTGCTGATGTTTAGCAGGTATCATGCTTATCATGTTAACCACCTTAGTTTAGTGTGCTGGCATGCTAACATTGGCCAATTAGTACTAAACACAAGGTACAGCTGAGGCTGATGGGAAACATAAGTAATGTAGTTTTGCAGGTATTTAGTTATAACCCCAAGTGTTGGCAAAATGATGAATTAGTACTGACAATTCTGCAGATGTAAAGTCAGCAGATCAACAAAGTCATTAGGATATGTTGTCTGGAATCAATTAATCTGTCCAAAGATGTTGTGGAATGTGGAAATATATCAAGTTTTCGCTGGTTTATGTTTTAAACTTCTGGTGGCATTTCAGGAAAAGTCATGGAGTCCTGCAGATGTAAAGCTACTTTGAGCATTAATCATCACACAGGGTGTTGATGACCGCCTCCAGTGTTCTTAAGGCTCTCTTAGAAGAGATTACCACAGCAAAACAGCACAGGCACAAAGCTTTAAGTTGTATTCCAGAAAATAAAAAAATAGGAATATACTGTTGGAATATATGGCAATTATATAAGTGGGAGTTGACTGGAGTAAAACAAAAAAAAAGTTCACATTATGAAGACCATATTATAGTTTTCACGTTGAATGTCTCTTACTTGCTAATGCTACAACTCTGGTTTCAATCTGTGTCCAGATCCCTCCCTCCTGTGCCTCTAGCAGTTACTTTCAAACATCACTCCTCCTAAACATACTCCTTGTGGCATTGTAACCCCCCCCCCCCCATTTTCTGCTTTTCCAGATGAGGAAATGTTGGAGGTTTTCAAGACAAGGGCCCAAATGTACTATGTTCTGAGCCAGTCGCTGGGCACCGGCTAAAAGCATAGCTGTTAAATCCATTCAGTCCACTCAATTCCCTCTGTGTTCTGCATTGGGTTATAGGCCTACTTAACAAGCCTGTCTTCACACAAACATAGATTTTATATGGACTCTCTATATATCCTCTGTAAGGGACACCTCTTGAAATAATATCTCAACATCGGATCTCTTGCTCTCTGATAGCCAGACCTCATAAAGGCTGCAGTCTGAGGCTACACTGACGGAGGGTTTTTGCATCTGTGAGCATTTCACAATCTGCTGTTCAGTTAAAGCTTAGTGTGACAGTAGGTGTGCTCATCACTCAAAGCTTTGTTGATGACTGACTGATAGAGATGTTTAGGAACACAGAGTTTCCTATGTTTTCTGTGTTCACTCCAACTTTCCATCTCTCATTTCCTACTTATCTGGCCCGGTGATTTCCCCCCTCGTTTTCCACCAGGGCAGGTGGAAGTCTTTAATCTTCGGCCTATTTGGGCTGCCCCGTCTACCAGAGCAGAGGCCAGTAATTGCAGCAGCACAGTAATTGAGCTATCTCTTAGTCCGTCTCAGACTATTAGAGTAATGTGATCCCACCACAGGACGGCATGGCAGCCGGCTTCCCTTCCCCTGATTGCACCAGCTGGAGGTCGGCCAGACCAGAGGCAGTGGTGGGCGGTCAGAGTTTGCTTTAGATTGGAGGGAGGATGTCTTTATCATGTCCCTGTGGTTATCACAGCAGCAACCAGCCACCAAAAACCGCTGGGTCTCCACAGACAAAGGAATGGCCTCTTACAACTACAAATTATAGAGAGGAGGCAAAAGTTCCTTACAACAAGCTAAGAGACTCACTTCTGACATATTACTGATTTGTAAAAGTGTCACTTATGTGCTAATTAACAGTTACACATTTACACATCCAGCACAGAGCAAAGATGTCAATCATTTGGAGTCATGTTTATGTTTCTGATGAAGTCTTCTATCTCCTATTCTTTTTCCAATCCCTGAGAAAAATATCTAACTCTTCTGCTCTGAGATTTTCTACTTTCTTAGCTAATTTCTAATTTAGTGTGCAGTTAGCCTACAGTGGGTTTATCTAAGTTGTTTGTTTGGAGTGTTATTTTTTCTGCATCAACACTGTCGGTCGGGACATCGTTATCAGCGGTAACCGCTGTATGAGTGCAGTGCAGAACAGCGATCAATAGGTAGCCATACACAGGACTCTCATGCACTAACATGCACGTGCAGCCAGACCGGCTACGTAAACATAGTACAGAGAAGCTTGGATTACAACACACACAGGGAGCGTGACTTCATTCTATGTTCGTCTAGCCATTACTTTTTACATAGTAAAAATTGTTTGCTGCTATATTAATGAGATATATAATATAATTGAGAACCTTTTAAAAGCTCCATGGAGCTGACATTCAGCCGATAATTCTCTGAGTTTGTGACTACAAACAACTTCTTTTACATAAAATTATAGGGTTGGGCCATTTCTCTAAAACAAAAATAAAAATTCATGGAAGACATTTTTAATTAGTAGGAGAACACACAGGTGAAACAAATTTAGTTAACAATGGTTCCGTTAAGTGTCCCAGTAGGCCATGACCTGTGTCCATGATGTGCCGGCATGCACAATACCAGCATCCTGGAACTCGCTCACCTAAATGGAATGCAGTTGTTTTTAATGTTGTCAATTAACACCTGCACTTTTCCTACTATGACAAGCCAATGTCTGCTGTGAAAATTGTCTATAACAATAAAATACCTGCACCACCTGCAAAACTAACATCACTAAAAAAACAACAATGGATTGTTTCATTCAGCTCTGGACTGTCAGTATCACAGGCTTCAACTAAGTAGAGCCGAGACATCCACTTTAATAATCTGTTTCAGCAGAGTTAGAGCAGAAATGTCTGCACAATAGTTCATCTGCTCCTGCCGTTTGTTCCTTGTCAAAGTCAATAGCCGGCTATCTGCAGACAGCTTCTAGCTAGTGTTAGCTAGGCGGCAGGTAAGGTCAAATTCACACACTGATCAGTTAGTGGCTTCACCTCTCGTAATATGAGATGATAACTGGTCAACAAACACAACCCAAGCAGTCTGTCACTCTTGGTTATGCAGTTCTTTAATTCACAGAATCAGAAATCCTTTATTAGTCCCACAACGGGGAAATGTACTGTACCACTATGAGATCACCAGAGGCAGCTAGCCTACTGTAATCACCACCTTACTGTGAACTATGGCAGGTTCACAGGTACCTATTCACGTTGCCGTTTTTCACTAAAACTAACCTTTTTGTGCACATTATATAATAACTTGTTTTTAATGACGTTTCACAAAGAAAAAAATATATAATTGAATAAGCAAATACAAATATTGCCCACCCCCAATTCTATATAGTCATTTGGATAATTCTTAATGATTTGGCTTTAATAGTTTCTCAAAATTAGGATTAGGAACAGCATTTTGGCTGGGGCACTGACAGAAGCAACAGGACATTATGCTATGATTGATGATTTACTATATTTAAGCGTATAACATGCTGTATCTACATCTGACCGGTATCAGACAATACACAGTCCAGTTATGGTATAAACCTCACTCTCCAGCTGTGCTTACATAACCCCTCCTCAGTCCTAAACCATTCTCTCTTTATAGCAACTATGATACTCAACAACCTTCAGTCTCACGGTGTGCAACAATCCCTTTGCTCAGGCTGCTCTACATAGTAGACACCATGAATTAATAAACACTAGGAGCTCCGTTCTCCCAGTTCCCCTTGAGGTTCGCCACGGTGCACAGTGTGTAGAATAAAGTATAAACAGTAAAAACGTGCCTGTCTGTTTTTAAGAAGGAAACGGGCCCCACTGATCAGCTCACAGTCAATGTGCTACAGAGAACCAGAGCCAATCAGAGGGGAGAGCACATTCAGTTTTGTCCTGTACCGGTGACCCCCAGTAGCCCCTGCATGCCAGGTCTGACCCTCGCTGACTGACTGCCTCACCTCCATAACTATTACTGATTCCACTGGAGGAAAGGCATCTGGACAATCCCAATAGAATATTATGGTTCATGCAATAAGGCTTTGCTTTCAATCTTAAGTAACCCTGAAAAATAAATAGAATTTTAATCAATTGCTGATTGACTGGTTACGTCTTTGTTTTGACCCTTTTGTGTAAGGCAGAACGTGACGCCTTCTTACTATTTTGTATCTCCTTTCAAACTGTGATCACACCAGCCGCAACGCCAAATCGGGCAAGGGCCTAAAAGGGCCTACGAAATGATAAACATGAATTTCTACTGATGATAGTTAATGCTATTTGTGGTGTAAAATTATGTGTTATTTATGACACAATGACCGCAGTATTTAATAAATGATGATTTAGTATATCGACCACCTGATGTTTACATTGTCGCTACTGGAAACACCCAACGGCGTGTTCTGACATCACAAGTAGAAAACAGTCCACCAGTTGAATACACAGGCAGCACAGCAGAAGCGGCAGACGTGGCGATGTCGGACTCTGGCTCGGATATTTCGACAGAATCGAGTGACAGTGAGTTGTCAATAGACTCGTTGCACCTTCAAGAAGAGGAGTTTATTGAAGAGGATACCGGTGTCGTGGATTTAGATCATGCGGGCAAGTTTAACGTAGTGGAAACAGAGCAGCTCGAGACACAGTGTTAAAGATGGAGACACAGACGGGAGCGGACATGCGGATGATGGTGACGGTGATCCTGGATTTGGCAGAGATCCTGTGCGGCAACAGAACACAGCCAGGTATATACATTTGACTATAGTTCATAGAACTTCTCAATATATAGTAAATACATCATAATAAAACGTAACATTATCCTTGATCGTAAATAGATCGCAAGCTATCTTATATCAAGTCGATAGCTTGGTTTCCTTGAATTGTTATGAACCCGACTAGTTGTCCGTAAATTGCTCGATCGCTAAATATTCAATTATTTCTCTACTTGGACACATCGACGTCTGTAAAGCTTGATAACTTGATTCTTTCTCGAAGTTTCTACGGTTGAGGTTCTATCGTTGTGTCTGATGTCAAACGTCATATATTACGAGGCTGCTATATAAAGCATTAGCTATTAGCTAACAAACAGACGGGAGGACAGCACTGTTTTATAAAGTATAGTCTGTATACTGACCATCTCACGGCTGCCTATAGTAGCCGGAACATTTACCAGATGTTCATGGAAGTTACGATGTCGTAACTTTACGAGACTTACGTGAAACGGGTAACAAGTTGCTACTAGATAGATCCAACCTCCGTACGACCACAACAGGCTTATGAGCTGCTTACGAGCCTGTTGTCAAACACAGGAATATACATAGTATGAAATTAAGATGAAGTTAATATTGGCCTTTTTTCTAGATATTGCATATTGTGTACATGTCCTTACCACTCTTCTTTTGTACATTTAGGTGTACATGTGAAAACTGTACAATTATGGAAGCAATTGAAGAGGTGCTGCCAAGAAAAGGATGTCATGGAGGAACTCAATGAATATGAGGGACATGGTGCAAACATAACCTGCATAACAGATCACCCAGGATTCAAATCAAAGTGTCTGGATGTTTGGGTGTTGCAGACAGCCTACCACAGGTATTCGATGAGGGACAGACAACAAGCAGGTGATCAGCCACGTAATGAGGAAGTTACTTGTGTGCACAAAAGTGTAGAGCTCAGAAACTTTGTATTTATGGAGAGTCGAATGGTCACTCTGGCAAAGTTACATAGATAAATAAGCAAATAAGGTTGAAGTGATTACCATTGACATGTATTATCTTGTATTTTACAGAATGTATCACTATATGGCATATCGCCAGCTGGTGAGATTTTGTTTGGGAATACTTGGTAAGAACCACAGAATGCCATCATGTGCCATTCAAAAGATCTGTGCTACGTTTCCATCTGACAACTACTTGTCGTTCAAGTATCAGCACTTTATTAGAGTCAATAACAAAACACAATGTTAGTTCAGTGATTGAATCTGCTTCTATACAGCACAACAGCATCCCTCTTGTTTGGTTCTTGCACCAACTGCTGAGTGGAGCTAGGACTTCGAAAGGTTCCTCATCAACATTGTCTTGGCACAAAGCATTGATTCTCGGTCAAGAGTTCAGTAACATACTCTACAAAAAAGATGTTTTATAATCAAGCTGTGTGTGTGTGTATATATATATGTGTGTATGTGTGTATGTATGTATGTATGTATATATATGTGTGTGTGTATATATGTATGTGTATATATGTATGTATATATATATATATATATATATATATATATATATATATATATATATATATATATATATATATATATATATATATATATATATATATATATATATATATATATATATATATATATATATATATATATATATATAATATATATATATATATATATATACATGCATGTGGTGATTGTATGTTTAACACGTCATGTGCAGGTCTACTGGTACTACAACTGTAATGTACAGATGACGTACAGTATGTATACTTACTGGTGTACACACAGCTTCCTCCCCAGTGTGGATGTCCAATAGATGGTCACTGATCATACAGGTATCCTCAGTTCTGTCAGTGGCTTCATTCACCAATGTTTCAATACCTATGTAATAATAGGGTGATAGTTAAAAGTTAAATAGACTCACGCCTTTACTCAAACTACAGAATAAAATGGGGAAGCCTGTTATAAACATTGAATCTATACTTAATTAAGCTAATGAAGTGTAATTAGCTAAAGTTATTAATACTACAAACAATTACACACAGATATTGGCTAGGGCCTGGTGTAAACTCGTTACATACAGTAGGCTTAGACCGATTATAGCTTGAAACAATAAATACAGTAAACAAGTAGCACGGCTTACCTTTGCTCTCTCCCTTTTGGCGAATGCATTTCGTCATCTCTTTGGTGGAGGACTCTGCACCGGAGGACGTGTTTGAATCGGCGTGCTGGCTTGTGCTGGCTGGGGTCTCGGCAGTATTGTAGGCACAGCATCTGCGTTCAGTTTTAAATTCTTTATGAATCTCATTTCCTTGGCGAGCATAGTTTGTTCGAAACACGATCTTTCAAAGTGCTGCCCACAAATCATCGGTTTCATCGACGCACTTGTCTTGTCCATAAACGCGACATTTTAGCATCTTTTGGCCACAGAAAGCTAGATTTGGAGACGGCCCCACATCCCCATACAACACATCGCTTCACAATTATCCTTGGCGATCGATTGTTGTCCATTCTTTCTCGTAATAGACGGCGGCGGCTGTATTCTACTTGTGACGTCATCGCCCGAACATTGCCGAAGTGGATGCTCTCGGCTCAGCGATCGATTATTGTTAGCGGAAGTCATTTTTATGCTGTTATGATCGTGATTTATTACGAATACATCAATATTAAAAAAAAATATATATGGCACATTTCACCATAGTTATGCAACCTCTATCATATACCAAGGCCAATAACACTGACAAAATATCATTTCGTAGGCCTTTTAAAGTTGGGCCCTTTCCCCACTTCCTAACATAGCGTCCTTGCTCGGACACCACCCATTTTCAGACCACATCCATCTTTGAACTCAGCCTTCATTTGGATCTCAACTACAGACAAGTTCTATGAAGCCAAATCAGGCCCAGGGGTTTAAAGTGGGGGGAGTCAGTGGCCCCTTCTCCCCTCTTACCCCTTGTACTATCGTACACTGGCTTTATTCTGGCCTCATGCCATTCTCTATTGTTGCCTCCTGGTGGACCTGAGCTTTGGTACCTACTGTAACAGTCTGACATAAAGTTTGTAAGGTCCTTACATGCTCCACTGATGTCTGAGCCAAAATAAACTAGTACAATCAAGAGAGGTGTGTCCGAGTAATGAATGTGGACTGTAGTGGAGTGTACAGCTTTCCTTTTTGGCCTCACTCTGCTCCGCAACTCAAAAGTCAATTCAAAAGAAAATCCTGCTCTGAGTGTGTTCATGTTCAAGCTGAAACATCATCACTCTGGAATCAGAATATTTGATTGTTTGAGGTTTTTCAGTCATGAAAATGCATAACATGTTCAAAAGTGTTTCTTTCTTCCTCTTATGTAAAACAGTTCTGGTTTTAAATCGCTCCATCTGTCGAACGTTTCAAAGAATAAATGCTGTCAAAGTGATTTTTATCAAAGAATATATGACAGCATTGTAAGACGGTATTCTTTTCTTGGCTAATTAGGTGGTACAGTCTATGATTTATATGCTGTGGTTCCTGAGAAATGCTTGGATAGATGCTGTGTGTAGCTGGCAGCTATACAGTTTACAGTCTGTGAATTAGAGCCTTTTATATTTGTTGTTTGTTGGACCTCATCCAAAAACAAATAACTATGCAGCAACACTGCCAGAGTAAACCCTGATTGCTGCTTGTTGTTTCTGTTAGTAGATATAGGTCTTGTTTGCAAAGTCTACCATATGTGTGTATGTTTGATTCCACTATATAGCTGTTCAGGCAGAGTACCTGAACGGCTCACAGCGCTGCAGTCCTGAGTGGATAAGGAAGTCTTTAGGTCGGTGGGTTTACTGAATGCTGCCTTAAGGTATATGACTGTTTCGAGGAATTGATACACAGTTTAGCGTTGGGTCTTACGCATTAATAGCACCACTGCAACACTAACTGGATGTGCTACATTATCAATTTATGTGGTGTTTAAATCATATAACCCAAAGTTATTATGTTCATTCATTCACTTTCTGATATACAGCAAGGATGGGATCCGGACCCGACATGTCATTTTTGAGGTGGTGCACGCCATCTGTTGTGTAAGGTGGGAATTATACTGTAAAGCTACACGTTAACCTCTCTGTGGATAGACACAAAGAAGGGTGTTATGGTATGTATGTTGTGGAGCCTGGCAGAGGAGCTGAAGTGTGACCTTGCACATCAAACAAGGTGATAAGTTAATTACACTTCCTGTTAGGGCTAAAACTAACTATTGTTTTAATTATTGATTGATCTGCTGGTTATTTGCTACATTGATAGTTTGGTCTATTACAACTTGAGAAAAGTGAGAAATGATTATTAATGGATAGATTTTCCTTCTGTCATCTAATCAGTTAATCCACGAGTTGTATCTAAAGTGATCTATTTCCTGAGTTACTAAATCCAAAGTCAGTAAAGGTAGAAACATTTGCATACCTGCAGACAGAGAAGCATGTTCCAGCATGTAGCTGTGGAGTTTACATACAGAGACTTTCTTGCTGTGCTGTGACCCCTTAAACTTTAGTCATTGACCAAGCATTGAAGGATCTCCAACACAGGAGGTGAAATACATTGAGACACTGCCCTTGATGCACCTGAAAACGATCTAAATGTGTCTTGTTCTTATTATTGTGCTGTTTTTATGGTAAATCTGTAAAACACTTATTCAAATCTGTTGATGCCTTCCAAACAAATAGACTTGCTTGGCGCCTTTAAGACAGCCATCATAAGGCTGAGAACTGTAGACACTGGGTGTCTCTGACATGTGGAGAAAACATAGTGAAAGAAGGGATTTATGGAGCTTCATAGTGCAATGTAGAATGCATGTGAACCATATGTGTGCATCATAAACACAAAACCACTTGCAAAAAGATGACAGATGAGTTGCATATGATCCTCCTGTTATTCCCAGATAATTAACTCTGCTTTGAATTTAAAGTACAAGCACTTACATTTCTGGATTATCATCAATGAGGAAAAAGTCGTTATCTGAAACTGACTCTTATCATTGTCAGACATCCATTGTCATCACCCACTGAGCTTTTTAACTCATTAATCAAAGTAGTTCTGACAAGTAATTGTTTTAGTAGCTATTGAAGTAGAGTAAACACAGAATTGCTGGGGCCTCTTTACTAGTTGTCTGTATGTCTCTCTCGAGGCCTCTGTATCCTTATGTATGACAATGCTGGATCATCATGAAGACCTCCATTTGTTAAACATATTATCACTTTCCTTCATCAGAAGGAGACTGAGGAGACTTATGGAAAGGATTAGAACATGGCATGATAACCAAAGAAGACAAGATACTTTACACTGACTGGGGGCATTTAAAGAAGATCATACACAGCTGTTGTCTGTGTTTGTGATTTTAAATGCTCTTTTCCTGATTCACTCAATTCTGTTCTGAATGTCTTTGTTTGGGCTGATTCTTTTTTTCTTCTTTGTTTTTTTTTAGCTTACAGTTAAACATGTCACATATGGTGATGTTTTTATTATCACAGGCTTTTACACAGCTTGCCTAAAGTGAGAGCCTGGGCTTTGGACAATGTCTCTTTCCTGTATAACCAGTGTCACACATGACACTTTGAAGTTGCTGCTAATTAGCTATTTTTGTAATGCTACAACACTGAACTAAGATGTTGAACATGGTACACCATACCTTAGCGTCAGCATGTTAGCATTGTCATTGTGAGCATTTTACATGCAAGCAGTTCAAAGCATGTTTGTGCCTTCAGTCTAACAGAGACGGGTCAACTCTTAGGGTCTTTTACTCTTGAAAGTGCAAAACAAAGTTTGCCCTTTTGATACATTGTAGAGATTTGATTGGTTTTGTCGACACAATCCAGTTAGTTTTGGTGTTACATTGCAGTTATGCAAGCTCACTAAAGACCTCTACATTACAAAGACTACCTACGTCCTGTCGTCATCACCTACCTGAGCTGCGTCTCCCTAAACTAAAATCAAAATCGTAAAACTAAAATTAAGAACAGTCATTTTAAGGTTAAAAAGTGCAAATAAATACCCACCTGACTTCATTCGGCACAATTTAAAAATCACACTAAATGTGTTAGAAACCTTTCCTGCAGGCTTTGCTTATCTTTCATTTAAAAAAGCTGACAAAATACTGTCCAAATGGCTGCTAATCATATAACCAGAGTTCTTCTTCATCTGGATTTTACAATTTTACTCTCTTCCTCCATGTCTGTCCAGATCAGGTTACCTTGCAAGGCAGCTGGATATGCAAGATCGCGATATGGCGAGATAATGTGAGAATCAAGAGATCCCGCAATAGGTATCGCAGAATCTCTACCGGTGGACACATCTGTTGTTGCACAACTCTCGGTAGCAGTTTTGTTGCCACTCTAATTATAATATTATGGTTTTACTACCAGCAAAAGCTTTGTACACTGCTTCCGCAGTATAGTAGACTCAAAGAAGAGCCGTTAATAAAAAGCTCCACTAATTCACTCATTTGAAACACATTTAATTTCCTATAAATTCTACATAATAAAACCCCATTATTTTTATTATCTAAAAGCTTTTATTGTGAAGCAACAAAATCAGGTAATGTTGGGTTTTCATCAGCAATAATTTAACACGACTCCTGACAGTGAACCTAAAACAGTAAAAATAAAGAAGATATCTGAAAGTACAAATGGGAGAGAAACTAAACATAAAAAGATAAAAACTATTTTGTATTTTATTTTTCCCTACAGTGTTGCTGGTTATTCTTTAAGACGAACACTGAGTAAACCTTCAGACTGCACAACAAAAGTTTGTCTGCGTAAATAGGATTAATAGAAAAATAACTGAAAACCTGATCTAACCCTGAAAGTCTTCACTGTACGTTCTTCTGAGGCAGGACTCAAACATCTGTTTCACTTTTGCCGGAAACAAAGCAAGCATGACTGGTAGCCCCTCCTCTCTCCCTTCCCCATGGCAATGGCTTGATCCTTTGATTATAGTGTTGGGAGAAAACTACATGAGTAAGTTTTCCTTGAGGGCACAGCGTTGGCACATGAAATGTTCTTTCATGAACACTCCTGCACAAGTGGGGCTTAATAAAGACCATCAGAGCATTAGATCAGTGAGTGTGTGAGAATATTTCCAGTTCCTGGGGCTATACATTACTGCTCATTTAGATAATGTAGCATCAGCAATCCCACACACTTCTCGGTATGAAAGGGGAATTTGAGGATTGTGTGATTGGAGTTAAATGTTGTTAATATGGTTCATTGCAATTTGTAAATTGTTAGGAGCTTGTGTAATTGTGTGCCTGATAAATGAGAGGTTTCCTTTTTAACTGCAGAATGGACATCTGATTTCTATCTAGATGTACATTTCTAATGATTGATCAATTGTGGCAGAAAATCACTATAATATAAATAGCATGTTCTCGGCTGCAGTTTAAAAGCTATAGTACAATTATTAATACATACTGTACGTTGTGAAGCTATTTGACTGTTCTGAGAAAAATGGATGTTTCTACCTTTTGAGGTCATTGTTTGTATATTGATTTGATTTGAGCAGAATTGTGTTGTGTGCGATTACATTCCTAATTCTGAAACAATCGGGCAATTGACAGACAAATAAGCAACAACTCTTGTCCATTTGGTGGCTTCAGCTTGTAATATGTAAACATGAGCATTTGTTGTGCTTCTCTTTAATGTATTTGAGTATTGGACTACACAAGCATACTATAGATGCCACCCTCGGCTCTGGGAATTTGTGCAAAAAAAGACAAATTCAAATGAATTCAAGAGATTTTTTGCAATCATTATTTGCAGCCCATCACATCACCACACATCACCATTTATTACAGCAATATGTATTTTAGTTAACATCACACATTGACACGACAGGGCAAATGAAGTGACTTCTAAACTGTGCTCGCTGGAAGAGCACATTGCATAAACGTCACATCTTTCACACAAATGACATGTTGCAAAGCGTAACATTAGTTCATGCAGAAACTGAAGTTGTTTCACATTACCTGATTGACTCAGCTATTTCATTTCTGCGTCACCATCAGCAGCTCTTCCACCAGCTGTTCCACTGCTACGTAATAGTACCAATAATAATAATACAGTCCACACTGAGTTGCAGACATGACATTTTGGAGAAGCTGTTTCTTTCATGTATCAAATCAAATCAAATCAAATCAAATGTATGTATATAGCCCAATATCACAAATTATACATTTGTCTCAGTGTGCTTTACAGACTGTACAGGATACGACACCCTCTGTCCTTAGACCCTCACATCGCACAAGGAAAAACTTCCTAAAAGAAACCCCAAAATTAAAGGGGGAAAAATGGAAGAAACCTCAGGGAGAGCAACTGAGGAGGGATCCCTCTCCCAGGACGGACAGACGTGCAATAGATGTCGTGTGTACAGGATAAACAACATAGTACAAATACAACATGTATGATTAGATCCTAAAATAAAAAGACAAGATAAATTGGACCAATAGATGATCTCACGTCTCATGTATTGTATACAATTGCAATTGATGTCATTTTATTTGAGTGCCTCTTAAGCAGCTGGAACTTCGGCCAGGAGTGTCATTAGAAAAGTGATTGAGAGTTGCACTTCCATAAAGTTAGGGAACTCACAAGAGAGGTTTTTAAAAAATGGCCCAAAAAAAGCGTATAAATCAAAACCTAAAGTATTTTTATTTTAAGCCTCAAGCAAAATCCTCAAAACTAAAAACTAAAATAGTCCTGATGATGTAATCAGGGTTATTTTTTTCAAACTTATTAAAACTTCCTCGAGATCTTCAACTGTTTTTCAAAGGCTGAGTCGTACTCCTCCTGAATAGTAAACTAAGCTTCATGGTGCAGTGCTCCTGAAACACGGGCATCTGCAGCCATGGTTACATACTTAGTGCTCACAATCGAATCACCTCTTTATTGAGCTGAGTTCATTGACCTTGTGCTGTATGTCTCCATTTAGGAAACTACATAAGAAGCAAATTGTGAGTTTAAAATTTGAAATTGGACTGAGCAGATGTTCTGTTCATCATCGGGGTTCGTTGGTACCTGAGATCAATGAATCTACTTGCTATTGTGCATTTTGAGCTTTTTTTAAAAACTTAAAAACTGATGTCTTGTTTGTCTTATTAGCAGACTATTTGATCTCACATTCTTCACGGCGGTTGACTGAAGGTTAAAAGTGCAAAGCAAACCATTATTCAAGTCATTTCTTCTCTAAGTGGTTCTCGTCCATATATCTTTGAGGATTCCTGGAAGGCTGGTATGTTGGAATTTTTAGTGCGACACCAGATATGTTCCCTCACTGCCATACCTCGGGGCAGCAGAGTGTGACCACGCCGCTCTTTGTAGACCAGTGATTTGTCTGGCACTGCTGTCAGGATGTAAAGAGCAAATGGGTCTGACAGTCATGGATTCATTTCTGAAAGTGCTCGAGAGAAAAAGGGTTAAATCTGCTCTAGCAATCCTATAAATCTTGTGTCTGCTTTGGAAGAAGTCCTGAGGCCGCCTGAGACATGTTCATAGTGGTTAACAAACCTAGAGATTCATGTTCAAGTGCTGCTATTGTAATCTTTAGGCCCCCTGCTGCTCATGTAGATCACTCTAACATGAACTGCCTTTAGTTAAATGGGTTTTTCTCTTGCATGTTTCTAAAGTGCACCTTCTCTGTTGGCCTAAGTAGTCTCAGCACGGCCCCTAACATAATGACATTGACATTTGAGTTGGCTATGATCTCAGTCAGTTCCCAGGTTGGAGTGTGATCAGTATACAACAATAACAGTCTTTGAATGGTGACTCATTTTATCCAAATATGATTAAGAGCTGTATTCATAATCCTCGGGAGGAGTTGTTAAAGCGCAGAGTTAATCCAGGATAAACCCACCTGTGGACAGGACATGACGAATGGCACTTGACCTGCTCACATGGTGTAAAAATAAAAGAATCCTACAACTTGCTTCTAATGACTCGCAAGAAAGCAAGTGTGTGAGCAGTACAACAATGTTTGGCACTGTCGGGCACCAAAGGGGAGAAAAAAAACTTCAAATAGGATGGAATTTGTAGCAGCCGCCTGCAGCTTTTAAAGGCAATGGCCCCATAAGTGGTTTTCCGCTTTTCAGGAATGCCATCAGTGGACTGTTAGCAGCATGTTAAGGTTTTTCCTAAGTGCCAGCAGAAGAATGATTTGGTGTGGCTGCTGCAGATGGTTGCCGTCTGGGTTCCTTAATCTTGAAACGGTGCAGAACAAACATGGTATGGCCAAAAGTATTGTTACAGTCCTAGTGGACACCTGAATATTACACCCTTTACTGATTTATAGAAGTCATTTCAAACCCATGGGCATTACTCTGCTGCTGTAGCAGCCTCCCCTCTCCTGGAACAACTTTGCTTCAAGATTTTAAAACCTGGCTGCAGGGATTTGCTCCCATCAGACAAGAGCATTAGTGAGATCCAACACTGATGTTGGTGATGAAGCCTGGCTTGCAGTCTGTTTTCCAGTTTATCCCAAAGGTGCAGGATGGGGTGGAGCCCAGGGCTCTATGCAGGCAAACCTTTTTTTATGAACCTGTCTTTATGTACAGAGGCATTGTCATGTTGAAACATGAAAGGGTCTTCCCCAAACTGCAGCAACAATGCTGGAAGCACGCTACTGCAGAACATTTATAATATAAATATCCATGCGGTCTCATTGAAATTTCCCTTCATTAGGGCCTGTCCTAGGGCTGGGTAATAAATAAAGTTACAGAAACCCTTGATTATGACTCTGTTGAGGCTATTAATTAGATGGATGAAAGATGGAGTTATGTTTCTTTACTCCCTCTCTGTCTGTAATGGAAACTCCTTTGAGTCACTTTGCTGCCACACTACATTTTTGCTTGTACACCAAAAATATCGCTAAAGCGAATGCTTAAAATGTGCTGAGGAGATACAATTGTATTAAGATAAATCACACTTGTAAAGAGACATTTTATAGCACAGATTCATTGAAACGCTGTGGGTGGAACTGGTAAATACAAGCACATAATACACTGTGGTCTACTATTGTAGCTCATAATGATCTGGGCGTGTTTGGGTTGATGTAAAATGTCTGCATGTCTGTTTGTACGTAACAAAGCTTCTTGATACCTTAAACTGTGTTTCCTCCTGAACTTTCTCTGTCTGACTGCAGATGAGCTGAACATTCTGCAGGAGCTTTCTCTTCAGGTGTCGAACAGCAGTAACACCTCAATGACTGTGGATGACAGCAGGTGTCCAGTCCTACAGGTGGGACAGTACTCCACATTGACTGTCCCTCTTCAACATCTCCTCACTGACGGGTATGGTTTCATCTACATCTCCACATGTACACTCTTTATTAATAGTGCCTTACTAATAGAGATGCACCTTTTGCAATTTTCTTGGTCGATTATTTTATATATATATATATATATATATATATATATATATTTTTTTTTTGTTTGTTTACTCTCATCTGCAAATTCCGATTTTCTTTCTTTCTAAGAACCGTAATTCAAAGCAGACAAACTATTTAGTAACTTTTCTTTTATGCAAAATTGAAATTCAATCTTACGTTCATAATAATAAATTTACCTAGAAATAATTAACGTTTTCTCCAAAGAGGGCACGAAGTTACCTTCTTGTTGTCAAAACCTTGTTTTTAAGGCTGTTCCTCCAGAGATTATTTTGGACTTGCAGGTGTTACAAATTGCAAGTTTTATGTCTTCGCTCACCCATTATGTGGCACATGGCTGGCAAATCTGACCAGCAATTCATGGCCGATCAGCTGACAGTCGGCTGGTTTCGACCGGTAAACTGTTGTTCACTGGTTATTAAAAAAAAAGTTTCCTCCTGGTGGTATCCTTTATGTTTTGAGCAGCACATATATACGACTAAATGGCGTGTGTCTTTGTGTGCGTTTAGGTTTGCAGATGAGTTCAGTTTACTGGTGCAGCTGCGGAGTCCTCAGGGAGATGACCGCAGTGTCTTCACCATGCTCAGCCCCGACAGCCACATTATGCTGCAGCTGCGGATCAGTGCTTACGCCATCATCTTCATAGGAACGCAGCAGCGGCACTATGAGTGAGCCTACTGATTATTTTTCCTTTTCCTTTCCAGAGACAAATTAATACAAATCAAGTGCAAGATAAGTATGTATTGAGTGTTTCAGAATTATCGGTCGACTAAAGAAACTTTTATTCATGATTAATTCGCTAAAATCGTTTCAATTATACCAGGGAGAAAAATAAGTACAGTACATTCTTTTAACATCTAATGCATTACCCATTACAAAACAAATCCAGATGTCGGAAGGTGATTACAACATCCATCTAAGGTAATTGAGCTCAACTCGTGCCCATTGCTGCTTCTTCTAAAGTGTATACAAATGTGTCTGTAGCACGGAGGAAAGTGTATTTGTTTGCAGCATGTGTGCATTTGTTTAACTGTGAATTGTTTGGTTGTCTCTTGGTGATATGATTTAAAAGGCATCTGTTGGCAGGTTTCTCGTTTTCCTAAACCACAGAGCTCAACGCAATTAATCTCTGCATGACAGCAGACAGAACTGGTCCAAAAGATAGACACATAGATACTGTACTTATCTTGTACTGTTGGCACATGGTCGATATTATTTTTCACCTTATTTTAGTTTTTGAAGCAGCTTGTCTGTTGGAGGTTACCACCTACAAGGTTCGGTTGGGCCTTTAGCCCAACATGACATTGAGGACGTTGGTGGGTTAGTGTTGGGCAGGTGGGAAAATGTTCAAACCGGTTTGATATTAAGATAATGTTTTGACTAAAAATAAAACTGGTGCAACAATATTGTAGTATTGTAAGGCTTAATCAGTGGTTACACTTTTAACAAAAGATGAAATATGTTTCTCACAGCTCTACGAAAAGGTTGAGCCTCTTAGCTCATTGTTACAGCACATTTACTATAAATCTTATTTTCAGCGCTCTCATGGACCTAATTTCCTGTTTTAATCAACACTACTGTACTGCTACACTACCTGCCCAGGATCAGACAGCAGACACGTTTAGCGATTAGCTGGGGAAGATAGTTAAAGTATAGCAGCTAAAAAGCCAGATTTCTTTCTCGGGAGCTGGTGGAGAACACAACAGAGCCAAGAAGAGAGTTATTAATCATATATCACTTATTACTTGCTGCTATGTGTAAATAGACAACAGTTAGCTTTATTAGGCAGTAGTTTGTGTGTCTTTTCTTTTAAGATTTAATGAGGATTCTATTCCACTGTTTTATGGTGCCGTGCTAAAGAATGATAGATCAACACATTTATTTATGCCAGCCCAACACAATATCCAATGCCTCACACCAGCACCCCGGGGCTGTCATCATTTAGTTGAGACAGCGTGTTACCCTACAGCTCTAACCTTTCAGTAAATGAAGGTTTTCTTAAATTCACTTTTACAAAGATTAAATTAACTTTTACTGACATGTGTATTTAACAGACAACAGTGCCCTTGCCTGATTTTAACTTATTTCTAGATTAATTCAAGCAGACCAAACCCATGTGACTCCATAATAGCCCATGTGTCTCTCTGTCAGGTTCCCAGTCAGCGGCCTGTCTGATGGAAAGTGGCACCATGTGGCCGTCAGTGTGTCTGCCAAGCGGCTGGCGCTGTATGTGGACTGCTCTCTGCTGGAGAGTGTGGACTGGGTGTACCACGGCATGGGGATCAGCACCGATGGGCTGCTCATGGTCGGAGGCATCATTGAAGGCTTTGAGACTCCATTTGCAGTAAGTGGCTTCTATAGTTTTATCTGTCCGTCCAGCTGTGCAACTTTTGTTTTATATTATTTTTTTCCCGCCGATCATAAAAAAACATTAAGACACATAAAAGCAACCCAGCCCATAATCATCTATCCCACACCCTATCATCTATTCTGTTAATCTTCCCTTTGCTTTCTGAACATTCACAAGATACACAGAAGCTGCATTCGTAGACTCTCAGCTGACTTTACAAGACAACGCAGGTTTTTGACAGATTTTAAAATCTCAACTTTTAGAATTTTGGAATGATACTCAATATTGCATCTGGCATGATAGCACATATGTATGTTATATATACACACACACATATATATAAATATATATATATATATGTATATGTATGTGATATAAGATATTATAGGAGCAGATGGTTGTGCAATAGCCGAATGATATTTAAAACAACTGTTGCCTAGTTATAAGCCACACGTGTGTAGTAAGTCCAGTTCATTTGAATTTTGTCCACACACACACACACACACACACACACACACACACACACACACACACAGGAGAGAACACACAAGTAGATATTCCAGCCCTAACCCCATTCCCTTTTCATCGCAGACAAAGACGTGTAGCCCGTAATGCTTAGAGACCATATGTTTGTTTTTTTATAAGGTACGCATAGAAATCCATGCAACCTTCTCTAACCACAACCTCAATTACCTCCCAAGCACCAGTGTTGCATACAATTACAGAGGAAACAATGATGAGTGTTTAGACAGAGGATGAGTTCAGCAACCAAGCTCAACCCCTCCCTGTAATCCACTCGACATGAAGACATCTCCCTTCACTTAACTTAATCGTTGAACAAACCTGGATGTCTGTGGGCTATGAGAAGAAAACCCACAAGGAGAACAAGTGAACTCTAAGTAAACATGTAAAATGTACATTTTATGCCAACTTTCAAATGCATTTTTACATTTTTGTATTTTTCTTTTAAGCCCATTCCAGGCTGTCATGGAGAATGGACCGTCATTACTTTTACATTATTGTTGTGTGGTGATGCACCTTTATTTATAAAGCATTCAATGCATTACTTTGTGTGGTCATTTAAGTTTTCATTTCAAAGGCAAAAACTGAGACTCCATTTAAAAACAAAATTTGAAGGCCCATAATGCACCTGGCTTTGCGGTACAACGAGCCTGAGGACCAGAGCAGGCAGTGTGACAGTATCACAATGGGGGTGAGGGGGAGCGGTGTAGAGGCGGCATCTGGATTCATTCTTAGCACCAGATTAAATGGATTCACCATTGCCTCGTATCCCCCGGTGACATCTTTTTTACTAGGCTCCAAAGACAAAGCACTTCCACACTCGGAGGTGGTGACAGTCTTGTCTCTGGACAATCCTTTGTGCTTGGCAACGCTACACCATACATTACTGTACTCTGCTTTTATCTATAACTCTTACTGTCATCCACTCCACTGCAGCACGACTGGGAAGCATTTTAAGACCAAAGTAGAATTTATTTTATTTTATTTTTTTCAGATCAATCGCCACTAAATTTAGTAGAAATGACTTAGCAGACATTTGTGCAGTTTGATCCCTCTTTATTTTTAGGGTATTTCTGCCAGAGGTGCCCAGGTTTGGTTTTTCTGTAGAAAACAAACAATATCAATGTATTCCTACATTAAATAAAAAAACACTTCTCAGACAGAGTTCCTTGAAACATGTACGTCTCTTTCCGCCTTTTCCCTAGTGGGTCCTCTTTGTGCCTGTCACCTGTATGATAGGCATCGGCAATCTTGAATTTGGCAAAATGAGACGTATGCATCTCAATATTACAGATCTAATTGACTTTGTATCATGTGTGGTGTCACAAAGAAATTGAAACTGCACACACACACACACACACACACACACACACACCCAGACGCTCTCTCATCCACAGTCACATTCTTACAAACACAGCCTGAGGACAGAGGTTTTTAAATGTCTGTCGATGCTTTGTTTCACTACTAAAATAAAGGAACCCTGGGAACTGCAGTGAAATACATGACCATCAGTCACCTCCGTGTGTGTGTGTGTGTGTGTGTCTGTGTGTCTAGGCTTGTCCTTCCATTCTGTGTATATATTTACTTTGCATGCATGAAAAGTTATACAGTACATATACAGAATATGTTCTGTATGAATACGTCATCTGCGAGATACAGATAAAGGATACAGATCTCTAAAGGATCATTTGGATTTAACTACCATTTCAACAGTTTGGTCTATAAAATGACTAGAGGGAAAAATGTCCATCTCAAGTTCTTTAAGCCCTAGATGACGTTCAGATCTAGTTTGTAACTGTGCCTCAAGCATCAAGAGACATTTAAAAAAAAAAAAAATATTTCAACATGAAGGTGATTTGTGTCTGTCTCTGCAGGGTCATCTCCGACAGCTGACCTTCCTGATGGGTGACCCAGACGCCGCCCAGCAACACTGCAGCCACCACCCGCGCCGCTGTGGGGAGACCGCCCGCAAGCCTCCTCGCTCCCCACGCACCAACAACGCACTAGAGGTGAGGAAAGAGATCAGGAAAATTCCTCTTAGTATTGTTCCTTTAACTTATGTAAACAGCGCAGCTCTGACATGTCACTGAGTTGTTTCAGGTGAAGCCTTATGAATCCCACAGAGCAGACATTCAGACTCCTGCAGTTAATACTTTGACAGCAGAACCTGTTATATACTATGAAGCTTGATAAAAGATCATTAAAGGATTTCAAATAAAAACTGCACTGACTCCTGTGGTTTTGGTCTAGTCTGGTGTATTTGGTTGAGCATTGGTCTACCGCTGAACTGTCTTTGTTTGTGGTTTTTAAAACGTAAAATTGTCCCCCTGTTTCCACACAGAATATTCTGCTGTCCTCAAATGACCTGGAGGACTTGCTGGGGGGTCCCAAGGACAAGTCCTTTTTGCGCTATAGCAGAACTGTAAGTATGATATTTTAGTGCCTGCAGTGCTCTGTAAAGCTGTGCTGAAAGATCCATGTTCATTAGGTGGTAAAAACAAACGCAGTTGCCTGGCTCCACAGCTGCGTCCTGGGATTTTAGTTGGTGAGCGTGGGCAGCTGACCAGTCGTCATGGTTATTAGATCCTCCTGTGGAGAGGCAGGCACAGTCATACATACCAACCACAGGCCTGGTTTCGCTGGCTTCATTTATTTATTTTCATCAGTCTATGTCTGTAAAACCACCAGTCCAGTGTCTGTCATTAATTAGAGCTTCGGGCCTCAGGGACACTGACTGGCCTTCCAACCTCGTGTGTGTGTGTGTGTGTGTGTGTGTGTGTGTGTGACACAGTGTCCTGTGTGTGTGTGTGTGTGTGTGTGTGTGTGTGTGACTGACAGTGTCCTGTGTGTGTGTGTGTGACTGACAGTGTCCTGTGTGTGTGTGTGTGTGTGTGACACAGTGTCCTGTGTGTGTGTGTGTGTGTGTGTGTGTGTGTGTGTGTGTGTGTGTGACTGACACAGTATCCTGTGTGTGTGTGTGTGTGTGTGTGTGTGTGTGTGTGTGACACAGTGTCCTGTGTGTCTGACCTGTCTGTCCTCAGGTCCATCAGTCTACTCACTGGTATTTGTGGTGGCCTGCAAAAGGGTTCATCAGGGAGCTGAAGCTAAACGTCTGTTTTGATTAATTGTAGTGAGGGCATATTTCCTATGGTTTTTATAAAAGAAACATTCAGGAAAGTTATTGGTGTTTTTGCTTTGAGTATTAAAACAATGCGTAGAAAATCTTAGAAAAACAACAACCGAAAACTAATAAGGGATTTGAACTCAACCACTGAGTCCCTGAGACGCTGGGAGGCTGCTAGTCTCAAGCCCTGAAGTTATTGCCGGGCACTACGTTAGCTGCGGTACTGTAAAGAAAACGAGTACTGTCAAGTTTTCAGAATTTTAACATCGACTTATCGGTTCTCGTGACATCCCTAAGTGGAAGCAGCAGTAACCTGCATGTGGGCTGAGAGCATGAGGATCTGCCCACAGGCAGCCAAGTGGAGGATGTGTCAGTCATTCTTGGCAGCCTCGCTGTGTTCTGTGTGCTCAAAGATCCCATTAAACAGGCACTTGAGCTTCCACTGGTGTGCATCTTTAGTGCAACGGTGCATCCTTAGGGGTGACGTGATGTTGCAATAATGGGTGCAACTAAAAAGTCCATGTAACGCTGGCCAGGCACTAAAGGGATTAAGCCCGACTGAAACTGGTCGGCCTGACTGATTGAAGAATCAGGACCGATCAGTCGTTAGAAGTTCAGTTCGAAGGGAGTTGGAGCACTCATTAATAAACACTTAAGATTGATCTCTCAATATTAAAACCTGCTCCCCAAAATGCTCTCAGACCAAACAATACAAATACAATTCCTGAAATTAGGGGTGGGCGGTGTACCGGTTTCATCACCGTCACGTGGGTGCAGCGCTGCTGCTGTGCTGCTACTGCCATAACTCAGCAGATCTGATTTAGCAGAGAAACGCGAGCGTCACAGGGGGAAAAAAAGTCGACACGCAGAATCTCTAGATGAGTGGCAGCTTACATTCAAAGATGTAAATGTAGTTTGATGTTATTCCCAGTTTGGCTGTCAGGGGTGTGTCAGATCACAAATGATGTGGCACAGAGGTGAAAAACCTTTCAATTATAAAACAACATTGAACATGTGAAAAATGAATTTCTGCCCCCCAAATATTCCTTATTGCTCAAATTAAGCATGCTCACCAATAATAAGAACTCAAAACAACATGTCTGACAGAATGATTAACATTACATGTATAACCTACATTATGAGGCAGACTAATCCTTCTATATTATATACCTTATTTTCATTCCTATTCGGAGCCATTCAGCACATCCGTTTTGTTTAATTGTTTTTCTTTCTTAAGATATGTTTCCTTACATTGCCAATAGAGTGATAAGAGGTAGAACCATAAGTGGAGTATCCCTTTTCATATCGCCCAGCCTTACCTGAAATACATATGGTTGTCTACACTGGCACTTACAGAATAAACCGTGTTTCTGGAATCTGCACATGTTTAAAATGGAAACAAAGGCAAAGACTGTGCGCTTGGAAGCTGGTTTTAATTTACATTTTCATGTCTATGCAAAACGCCTAAAATAATGAGCGAGGATCTGGTTCTCTTTATAGTTACAGTTGTGTCCTGAATGCAGAACGCAGCAGACCAGCATACCGTGCCGTGCCAGCTCTGCCAGGCTCAGTTTCTCCATCAAAATGGCATTGGGATGCCTTTGTGATGATGTAGACGACAAAGTCCTTTCCTGCTGTTTTAAGTTGTGGAGAATGTTTGCAGGAACAAGTCTTCTTCAGCTGGCTGCATCCCTTTCTCATTATCTGTGTTTCTCCATTCATCTGTTTTCATTTTGCTGTGTTTTATTTTGTCTCAATTTGTATCCTCTTGCTGTATGTATGTCTCTTTCCGGTCCATGTCCCTGTATCTCTGTTTGTTCAACAAGCTGTTTCCCCCTGCCTCCTTAATGCCTGTCCTTATGCTAAGCTAAGCTAACCAGCTGCTGGCTACAGTTACATATTCACTGTACAGACATTGTGCGGTAGTTGAATCAATCTGGCGAACACGACCCCATTTGAAGGCAGCAATACTTTGACAAGAAGAGTCTATGAAGTGGAAGTAGAATTTTGCGTTAGCTGACGTTTTCAGAAATGGTGGAGGCCATTTATGTGTGAATGGCAAGTTATTTTATTGCAATTTTTAGTCGTGTAGAGTTTTTCTTAATAATTTCCATCAATGTCTGAAGACAATGTTGATATTCCCAAATCCAACAGCTCCTCTCTTTCCTCATTAGCCTCGGTGGCGTCTAGACTCCAAGGAAACCATGTTGCCGTTGCCTAGCAGCCGTGTTCTTACTACTTGTGGAGCGTATCGCGTTCACGACTCGACTGTTATGGCTCATCTACATTTGTAGACAGCATATATCCCAAAATGTCAAACTATTCCTTTAACAAACACCAAGTACAAAACGACATTCACTGTTTCCAGCTTTTGAAATGTGAATGTTTGCTGCTTTTTTATAGTAAATTGAATATCTTTGGGTTTTGTACCGCTGGTCTGACAAAACAAGCAATTCAAGAGATTTACCGTGTCACTGTGGCAACTTGTGCATTTTCTGACATTTTATAGACTAAACATCTAGTTCATTAGTACAATAGAAATCAGCCGAAAGACCAACATTAGTGTTCATTGCAGCTTATCATATAGGAAGTGGTGAATGAGGGAGTGATTTTGGAAATGGCCCTTGTTTCCCTGCAGTCTGTTTCTCATTAAGTCCACACAGACCAGACCTGTGGAGGTACAGCCGTCATGTCTCTGGCTCTCCTCAGAATCTGCACATTTGAAAGAAAAAGAAATAAAACAAGGCTCGTACATGACCAAGATCTATTTCTCTTTCGCTAAGGTCTGCTGCTGTCGTCTATGAAGCGTAACATTTCTGACTGCGGGGCCACGTTGTTGAGATTTCCTGACTTTGATACATGTCCTGTCTGGTGCCACCAGCTCCCTTGACAGGTGTTCTCTTTAGAGACATGACGCTCGCCCAGTTAATCTATAGCTCCTCCAAAGTGCACTAAGATGTTAAACACTCCTGGAGGTCAGGGACCTTAGCTACACATGTTGATGGCGTTGAACTCTGATTGTTACCATGTCCTGTATTTGTCAGAATGACTTTCTTTTGTAAATTCTAGTCCTTCTGTGCATCTTTTTAAAATAAGCCCAACATTTGTTTCTTCCAGCTTCTCCAATGTAAAGATTTGCTGCTTTTCTCTGATTTCTATCATTGTAAGTGGAATGACTTAAGACTTTTGGTCAAACAAAACAAGTAATGGGAAGACCTCATTAATTATAGATTAGATAATTAATGAAGACAATCAATTTGAAAAATAATCAAATGACTAACTGCAGCCCTACTTAAGTGTTTAGTCTCTTAAATGATGGAAATGTGGATATTGCATATACATTGTGCATGTACCAGAAAGAGGAGAGATGGAGCATGACAGAGCTTTTGTTTTTACACCACAAAAGTGAATCCAGATTGTCTTTAGGGCTTTCAGTTTTATAAATAGTTATAACACCGCTTACACTTGATGCCTATAGCTGCATCTTTCAGTGAGTGAGCGAGAGGCAGGCACACTCTGGTCATAATATTCCCTGTTATATTGTATCACAACTAAGTGTTTCTACTCGGGTCTCTAGAGAGGCCTCTTTCATAAAGCTTGTCAAACAATGGCTTTTTACTTGTAAGCTGAGACAAAGAAGTGGAACAAAAAGATCCAACATTTTGACACTTCTCCATGACTATCAATCTACCAGGGTCCATGTAGTATTCTATGTAAAGTCTTCCAAGGGTTGCTTACTAAATGACTTTAGCCTAGGTGGTTCACCCTAATGTTAATGTCCTAGCAAGCTTAATGGTTAGTAAAGGTTAAGTATTGTTTAATAATGAACAAATTACCTATTACCTAAAAGCGTTTCTTATACCAAACATCATTAATCGTTATATTGCAACTTCAGCTTCATTTGTAGTCATGTTTCTGCAATATAAGCCCGCTATTGTACCTCTGTTTTGGCCCACCAACTTCAAAGGGCAATGTGTGGCTTGTAAGCTGCTAAATGCTTCACTCTGTTGACAGTGCAGGTCGTGTATGGTGGGTTTATCAGGGTACATTTTCTGAAAACAACTCCATGCTGCTGCTGAGAAACTACACTGCTGAGATCAGAGAGAGTGAATCAAAACAGTAAAGTTGCGAAGCGGAAAACCAAAGCACTAAGCTGAAAGATGCTAAAGCACTCTGTGATGTTAGTTAGGTGGTGATAATTCTCTCGTCACTACACGTCTTTCACATGACACATAATTATCTGATACATTGTTTATTTATTGTTTTGGATGTCTCTTGTTGAAATTGGTCTTTGACATTTTGTTTTGTGACTTCTCAGAAGTTAGAAGTGTTTGATCTAGAACAATAATAAGGCTTGAATACCAAATCGGAAGTGCAATTTAAGGGGAATTCTGCCAGTTTTTCACATCAAAGCCTGTTTGCAGGTGTGGAGTATTACTAAATATGTGAAAAAGTACGATAAGCCTTTTGTGGCACCAGAGGGAGCTGTGTGAAGTCGGATACATTTCCTCAATTTTTCCTGATTTTTATGCCTCCATGTCGGCGACAGACGTGGCCCGAAGCGTAATGTTTTCGGGTTATCTGTCCGTCCGTCCGTCCCATCTCAGGAACGTCTTGAGGGATAATCTTGAAAGTCCACTTGGACTGAACTGATTTAGAATTTGGTGGTCTAAAGTCAAGGTCACTGTGACCTCACTAAACACGTCTATGACCATAAGTCAAGAATTCAATTTCACTCAAATGTTTGATAGGATAAAATGATGAAGGGATGAAATTTCGGACAGACATACACGTCAGAGGCATACAACCTCAAGGCAGTAATTCTAGTTTTCAGAGGTCAGGGCCAGGTCATCCTAAAAGTCATGGGGATATGAGCTGCTCCTACACGCCTATCTTTATGGATGTCTCTCTGAGTTCTTGATATTGTATCATCTGCTTGTCAGGATACCTGAACACTGGTGTGTGTGGACGTAAAGCTCATTCCTTAACTGTCAAAGCTCGAATCAATCATTCAACCAAAAACAACATGTTCTCATGCCAGCAAACGTCACATTCCTTCATTGTTCTCGTTACTGTATTAGATCTGCCCTTCACTAAATGTTGCTCGGTTGGAGAATGAGGTTGCTCAACAAAGACAAATATGCCAGGTTTCCTAGCAACAAAGGAAAATGGAAGTAGGTAGATGTGTTGACAGATCTCCTCAACTTTAGACTCAAGATGTCGTTAGATATCTGCTGTAGCCAGCTAAGAAGCGTTAGTAAGACCCTGCAGTAGATAAATGAACCACATTTTTATTTGCGATTTTGTACGGTATTCTGCCAGTGTGCAAAATGTAAATCCTGCTGGCTTTGGCTCCAAGATGATGGATCTACTGAAAGTATAGTTACAGTTCTCTCAGGGCTGTGTCTGCACAGCTCTGTGATTAGTGGGTGTCAGGCTTTATGATCATATCATAGACAGGGAAAAGTAAATCATTTAAGCAGTGTTGATGATATTGTGATACAAAGTAATATTCCCTTAATTATAGCACTGAAAGATACCATCTGGTACTATAGCAGAAATGCACTCATGCAAACTCCCAGGTTCATATTTTTTCTCTTCTGCTTTGTAGGTGTCATGTGCATTGGTGTGCGCACATGTGATGATAATAATATTAATAAGAAGGAAATGAGGTTTTCAAAAGTAAGTTCACAAAGGGTTTGTGAATGATATATGGTTAACAGGAATTAAATATATATTTATGGAAACAAAGATTAGCACCACATTGCAGCCCTGATAAATGTTTTTTTTGTTAGCTTTTTAAAGACTTATGAGAGATATTTTTAAAAGTCAACACAATCAGTTAATGGTCTAATGAAACACTTAAAGGCAGTGGTGGGCCGTCAGGGCCAGCAAGGCCTTTTCTGCTGGCCTAAACATCATCAGAATATACATTTAATTTTGATATATTTTTTCCACAAATATGTATTAAATTATTCCCCATAGTCTATTCTCTTCATTTCATAGCTTTCCTCTTGGTTGCGCTGCTTCCAGCCTCAGATCAAGATGTGGAGGTCTGTCCTTTATGTTAGAGCTTTTATCCAATCATATTTCAGCCATGATGTGTTGCCAGGGTCCACGAAATCTGCCCTGAGGCCTTCAGAATCAACAGTGCGGGCGCCTGTAGCTTAAAGTGAATGGAGACAAAACTGTGGCGTTAACCAATCAGATTTCGAGTTGGGGACACCGGGGCCAGCTAGCAGGCGTACGATAACGTCAGCACGTGCACGTCTTTTGATTGGATACGCACTATTGAGAGGCAGAGCTAGCGAACTTGTGTAGATTTATAAGCTGTTTTTTTTCAACCCACAATGGCTGAAGGAGGAGAAGAGATCGATTTGGTCGCAGATATACTTACAACGCCATTTTCAAGACCAACTTTTCAAGAAAAGCTAGACATCGTGAGAAGAGGACGGCCTTGGCCGGGTTTATCTGCCACTTTCAAATCACTAACTACGAGTGGTACCCCCGGCTCACAGCCTCCGAGAGGCACTGCACATTGTACTGCTGCTATTTACAACTAAATGTTTCGTAAATATTAATATAACTCTGTTGTTAGGGTGATGCAACGCCCGGTTACACTGCGTTTCTGTCTAAATGTATAGTTTCTAGAGCCATGGCGTCATAATGATGGTATTTTTCCAGGAAGATAACACAATGCAACACAAACACTGTCAGAGCAGCAACAGAAGACACGTAGTGGCATACAGAGCTCCTGATTCCCAAGACAGAATAATGAAGAAAAGACTAGTATTAAAACATTTTCATACAATCAATATGCTGGGATGGATACTAGAGCAGAACCATGATTTTATGGGCTTTCTTTGGAGTTGCATGATGCATCAAAGACTCAGCAAAGGGCATAAAACTCTTTGAGCAAACTATTTGCTAAATGAAAACCCAAAGAAGAGGAAACATGTTTTGTGTAAAACATGAAAGTCTGAATGTCGTGCATTTGTCGTTTCTGTACTCTGTCAAGATTTTCTTTTATTGACATTACCATATATTGAGCAGTAAGTTTTCATGTTCATAACTGTTTCCAATTTAAAATGAAGTAATTACAGACAAGCCAGGAGGCCTTCAAATCATGGATTTGAACAAGTGGGTTTTTGAAAGAGGGGATGCTCGGATAAAAGAGAAGGAGGAGAAGAAGGAGGATTTAGAAAGAGGAGGATAGAAACAGAGGAAAGAAATAAGTTCTTCCCTAGTTTTGTCTTTTTGTCACTAAGAGGCACAGAACAGTTTTCTTAACGTGAGAAGCCCCATCATGCTCAACCTAATAATTTTCCTCTCCAAAACTGTAATTCAGTATGGGGTATGTATGCTGTGAAGATAAATCGGCTCTGATAAATCAGATAATGGCGCGTTGTCACAAGAGTGCTCCATCAGCAACTTCAATCACGCTCCTTTCTGTTTCGAGGACCGAACTACACGGCACTACAGGTCTCGCTCTTACAACGCAACAAGGATTGCGTTTTGAGTGCAGACGGCAAAGATTTCTGGAAGCCATTATGTGGCTGGGAAGACGAAGATGTGCCGGGAAATTAAAAAGAGATCATTGATTTCCCCCGCACATCTGCCCTGCAGTTTTAAAGTGCCCACAGAGGTTCTGTTCACCCCGAATCAACCTCCCTCTGCTCTCGTTTATTTATATTGCTGTTTATGCTAGACCACCTCTCCTTTTGTTCCTAATAAAGATGAGCTCATACTTCCTGTGACAGGGAGCTGCCCTGCTGTTCTTAACTTTCATGCAGAGGAGGTCTCCTCTCCGCGTCGACCCAGTCGTGTAAATCAAGTCAACCTCAGAGAATCCTTGGTGAATATTTCCCCCTTAAATGTTCTCTCAACTGTGGTTGTTTCGCTGACTCTGGGCACTGCGGCTTCCCCCTCTTCTAATTCCCCTCCAGAGATTTCTTTTCTGTTAGGACTAGTCTGCAAGCTCCCTGTGACCCAAATCCATCCATGTGTGAAAGCAGCGTGGATTCCCTCACACATCCTTGTCCCTGTCTTCCTTCGTTCTGCTTCCCTCGGTTGGATGTAGCAGTTATTCATTTGAGGAGGCGTTTAGTTGCCCATGATGTTGCTGTTAGCGTCTAATAGCTATTTAAATTGTCCCAGGTTTGACGACTTTACAATTGTCTCTGTCAGTTTCACTGTTTCTCAGCGTTCACACAGGCCACCCTGAGGGCTAATGGGCTGGGATTCTGTGTCTGTGTTTTCTGGGTTTCTGTTAGAACAAGTTACGTGTCCTGGAAGATTTCAATGTCCCGGAGAATTTGCGGGTCAAATATTATCTGTGTTCATTGAGCTTAAAAACAATTGATAGGCAGGCTATATAAAGAATGACATCATCATAAACGCGCGTGTGATCTAAAAACATTTTAAATAACATTTCAATAATAAATAATAATAATAATAATAAACAATAAAAACAAATTATAGATGTAATCATTTCCAAAATTCCAAACATGTATTTATCTAACAAAAATATCCAATCCACATTTGTTGGTGTTTATCCTCACACAGAGAGAGACACGCCCTGAAGAGCACATCAGCTACACATTCATAAAAAAATATATAAATAAAAAGGATATATTTAAATTTTATTTTAACCCTATTGTTTTTGCTGGACCTTCTAACCGGAGAGATTTAGTTGTACTTTGGCAGATTTTACTTGTTAAAGCTGTAATTACTGGGTAACGGAAACCCTGCTCCTAGATATGCCAGATTAGAAGTATTGTCGATGCAACATGTATGCATGAATGGTTGGTACTACTGGAAGGGTGTGTACCCAGTAGGTGTGTGGGTGTGTCTGCTGGAAGCTGGATCAGCCTCCTGTGCAGAGGTCTGCCTGTGGGTACAATGTGAACATAGCTGAAGTGCAGACAGACCGCAGTGTCTCCTGCAGTCATGCTCCACCATGTTGGATGGTACTTGCTGCTGGGGTGCCTGTTGCTGGATATAGATGGATTGCACGTGCGAGGTCAAAGGCGCCGGGAGGGAAAGGTACTGCCTGGTGTTCACCTGTTCACATGTTGCAATTATCAATGTAAATTTCCCCTTTGCTTTTGTTCTACACTGACATAAAGTAGGGTGTGTAATACTTTGCAGACCATTGATTTGCACATAATGTGGCAATGATTTTTATTTTACTGGGATTAGGACAGTTTTCTTCTTTCAGAATGATATTTGTAACACAATAACACACATGCAACTACAGCTCTTGAAGATTTGACTATGATGTTGAAAATTTAAGGTTGCACTTGCTCTAGTTTTCAGTTCTTGATTTAACCTGAACAATGTCTTGTATGTAATGACACCTGGTTTTTCCAACTAAATTAGGGATTAATTGCAAATAAATAATGTGTTCAATGGCTAACTGATAGATACCGGTCTGATTACATTCATACTATATATATATATATATATATATATATATATATATATATTAATATAATAAATATAATTAAATATCATTAGTAAAGTGAGTTTAGGTTACCGCCAGTGTGTGGGATTCTTTCCTTCCTTCTTACTTTGTGATTCCAGTAAAGTTGCTTTGCAGTGTCAGCACATTTAGTGGAGAAAGACACACCACGGTTTGATTTTGGTATTCTAAAAAGCTACAGTAGAACAATACTACTCTCTGTATGGAAGCACTGCAACTGTCTTTGGCTACCGTGTGTGAAAATGAGGAGCCTGCATTGGAAGCAAGCGAGAGGTTGCACAGGAGTTTGATTGTTATAAAATGTCAGTCTTTCTTTTGTCCCTCCAACATGCTTCATGATCTTATGTCCCAGGACCACCACTGGTGATTTGGTGTGACGCTTTGATCCTGACCAACAGTGGCATTTGTAACATGGGTGGTCCTGCTGGGAATAAAAATCCCCGAGCAAGACGGTGTTAATGCCGCTCAACAACACAGAGTCACACGCTCCCTCCTGTGCACGTGACAATTCTGACGCGCACACACACACACACAAAGTCATTGAAGTAGACATGCAGGTATTAACATGCATGCTTACAGTGAATTAACATATTGGCACTGAGCCTTGTCCACACCACATCAGAGGCAAAGCACACTGTGGCAGGTTCCTGTTGCTGGTTTCCTTGTTTTTGTTATGTTCCTAGGAAACATTTGTTCGTCTATTATTTGATTTGAGTAATCATAGAAAATAGTTATGTTCACATTCTTCAGTTTTTTTATTACACTTAAATCAAACTCCCGTCGTTATTCCTGTAACATCAGACCACTGTCATCGTGCTTTTTTACAGGCCAAATTGCTCTCTGCTTCTTGCAAGACCCAGCCAGTCTGCATACCTGTGTCTTGGTTAGATTTACGGACCTTGCCATTTGATTAGCCCTTTTGTAGAAGCAAGTGTTCATTGTCTGTGTGTGTGCATGTGTGTGGTGATGATAGCGCTCTAGCCTGCAGCGCTTGTGTAAGGATGTGAGGCCTCCATCGACTTCACATTGCTCTTAACAGAGAATCTATCAGCCCCACGTGCACGGACTCCTGAGGAGACTTGTGCTGATGGGAGGACACAGTGCTTTGTCATAACCATTCATCTGTTCCAGGTGTGCCCTGCCAACATCTGCCCTAAATCTAATTTACTGTTTAAGTTGAGTGATGATCTAATCTTCTATAGTCTACATCACTCTTTTTTAATGGAACTGATGTACTGATTTGATTGGCAGATGATCAATAATAACACAAAACCATGTGACAGTGTGATTGATTAGAGAGTTTCAAGTCCCTGCAAGTTGGATCAGTAGCTGTCTTGAATTTTGGAAAAACGTAATGGGGGGGGGGGGGGGATGCACTGGCAAGGGTTTAAAACCTCTGGTGCATTAGCTAATCCAATCAATTCAGTGAGATGTTTTCAATTATGTCATGTGTGTCAACACATTCCCTCGATGTATTGTCTGATTGTGCCAACTAGGTTCAAGCTACTAATGATTATCAGTCATGATGATTATTGATTCATTTATGGATTTCTTTTTTTCTCCTGATTTAGCGTTTAATCTATTAAATAGTCAACAATTAGTTTCTTCAAATAGATTCTGATGTTAAATCCTTAGATTTCAGATGCAAATGGTTAGCATATATGCTTGATAAAGCACTGGAACACATGTTCAAGTATCACATTACTTTTATGTTGATCAACTAATCCATTAATTGACTAATCATTTCAGCACAATGGAACTGCTTCAATCACGCTATGCTTTCGCTTGAACCTAACTTCTGTACCTTGCATCCTTTAGTATCCATGATGAATGAAGTTAGCTTGCTGGCGTATTTAAAGGTCACATCATACAAATAGTTCTTTAGGTTTATTCTGCTCAGAGCATCAGAAGGACGTCTAATATGCCTATGAGCTCAGCATGGTGTGCTACATTACTAAACTTTGTTTTGATTCTCCCAAACAATATGACAGGATACACCCGTCCATGTGGCTTATGTTTACAACATTCATTTTCTAATACAGCAGTGAGGATCCTAAACAGGGAAGCACTATCCAGACAAAAAGAGGCACTTAAAGTATCTTATGGCAGATCTAGTGGCAGACAGAATTGCATAGTGAAAGCAAGGTTTAGATCGAACCAATCAAAATTGTGATGATGTCATTATTCTGGAGCCATTACATTGTGCAATCAAACTTAACTTCATGATAAGTTCAATCAAAAAACGTGTCTATTGTCACTTTATGAAGAGAGCAGTTGTATATTATAAATTGTGTTTCAGGGGCCTGAGGGTTTGTAATCTGAGAAAGCACCATGAGAGCTTTCTATTCAAGTAAGAAAATCAAATCAAGAGTAATCATCTGACGGGAGCATTAAGGAAGTATTATGGGAGTCTGTTCATCAGCCTGCAGCCACACATGCTGACACAGACTGAGCCACTTGATACCCTGACTGTCATTTGTTCACCTATAGATTACACACTCACATTGAGCCTCCACTCAGACTGTGTTGTTAGGAAACATGAACACACACACACACACACAGTGTCCTTGCTTGCTTCAGCCTGCTACTGCTGAGCAGACAGAAAGACAGCGAGGGTAAACATTGTCCTGGCACATGATATTAAGGTTAAAAGAGTTACTTACTGAGAATAGTAGAGTTTTATTTGACAAGATAACTACTGAGCTATGCATACCTGACTTTTACCTCCTGAAAAATGTAACTACACCTCCGGGCCATTCGTCAGCTTAGACTGCTTTGTGTTTTGTCCAATCTTTTGATGCTTTAATAGTTTCAATAATAAAACTTCCGATACACTGGCGCTTTCAATTCCCATAATTACATTACAGGTCATTTAGCAGACGCTCTTATCCAGAGCGACTTACAGTGAACTAACTATCTTTACACCTTCCCTACCCATTAAATGCCCTCATCTTTAAAATGCCATGCTCCCAACTTGAACTTCAAATACTTAAAGTCTCAAGTGTAACCCAAGATAACAGTTGACATCATCAGAGTTTTAACCCCGGCTCCTCCGGTCCAATTAAACAACCGTGTGTGTGTGTGTGTGTGTGTGTGTGTGTGTGTGTGTGTGTGTGTGTGTGTGTGTGTGTGTGTGTGTGTGTGTGTGTGTGTGTGTGTGTGTGTGTGTGTGTGTGTGTGTGTGTGTGTGTGTGTGTGTGTGTGTGTGTGTGTGTGTGTGTGTGTGTGTCACAGAAGACATTATACATGCAGTTTTATATGCTTCTAACGCTGCGTAGATATCAGTGAGTGAAATTCATTGTTGAACTATAAATCAATTATTCTATAGGAGGCATGCGCCTGTAAATCTCAGCACTGGAGCCGACCTGTTACCCACTGTTATTTAACCCTAACCCACGACTTAATTAATTAAGTCCTGCAACCCGACCCGTGATGAAACACACAGGGTGCTACAGAATCACTCACTTTTATAGATCCATTATTCTGCACAATCGGTGCCAGGCTTTCACAGTTAAAGTAATGAACCTGATGACAGTGGGGCGCATAAACCCAGCTTTACTTTTACTGGGTTCTGCCCTTGTCCACTTGCCCCTGTCCAAGCCAACCAACGTCCCTTTGCACAGGTGTGTCAGTAGGCCTGGCTGATGGGACTGAGACTGCAGGCCTGCACTCACAGTCTGTACTGGGACTCAAAGCTCGTTCAGCTTTTAGTCATATGTGTCAAATATATCAAACTGAGATATTTCATGGGGCATGTCTTTAATTTGGGAAGAGTGCTTGACCGCTATCGGCTCCTGACTCACTTGCCAACGTGTCATAGTACTCCAGCTAAGTATGGTTCATAGGGATATCTGACAGAGTGGAGGAGAGATAAGCTGAGGGGACGGTGTTGACCAGAGGAGATCGAGTGTCAGCTTATCGACCATGGCCGGAAGCCTGACTGGCCTGGGATAAGAGTGAGAGAAAGGGCCTTTGTTTTCCGTTGAGGCGGCGTGTTCAGCCTCTTGCCTGTGTCAGCCCTTTACAAGCCCTCGCAATACACAACCAGCCATCCACCAAGGGCTGTGTTTCACTGCAAATACAATATTTAAGACTGGCTATTGTTCTAATTTATCACATCTGATGAATGCAAGCTGAGTTCAATTGATCATTTCATGGTAAAGTTTGGGCATATTATTCTTTCTGATAACACAATCAAAGCATGCTAAATTGATTTTCTTCCTAACAATGCCTGTAACCACATAGGAAACCTGAGATCCCCTCTGTGATAACTTTACTAATTCATAAAATATGTATGTTACTTTTTGTTCGTCATGTTTCACCTCCAGCTCTCTGTGCTCTTCCAATGGCACTCTTTGATTAGCTCTCAAAGAATGTTTGTAGGAGTGCCACAGATACAGAAACATTTTTGCTGACAGTGTGTAATTCTTCACTCTTCCTAAACTACCTTAAAATATTTATTCATTTAGCAGCATTTATTCAGATGAGATGTCAGAAAACATTTCCCACTTCATCAATGTACCAGAACGAGGACACACACCTCAGTTTACTCTTAATTCATAAATTGTCTGCAGACCTCAACCCAATAAATAACTTGTTGAATGTGATAGGATGGTAAGTTTGGCAGCATTAACAATATTGTACCAATAAATCTTAAATTAAAGGTATTTGAGCAAACTATTCCTACATGCTGCAGATATAGTAATGGATAATAATTTCTGCCTATTATGACTATCTGTACCTTCAACATATCTTGATAATGCAAAAATCTTTGATGTTTAGGAAGAAAAAGGGTGGAAATGACATAACAAAAGGGAATGTTTTTCCAGTGCAGTGCTGTAATTCACCTGTATAAGCTTATGTATTCTTAAACTTTGCTCTGAGAAAAATGTATGAGCGTGCACACTCCTGCTTCCCTCTCCTCCTCCTGTCCTGCTCCCCATATGCCTCTCAGCTCCACTTTAGTGCTCTCCATTTCAGCTCATTAGGGTCATCAAACAAAATGTACTGCCCTTTGGTCCTGTCCCCTGAAAGGCCTCTCTCACTGCACCACTGTTCCCTGAGGCCCAACATTTGATGTGTGTTGTTGTGTGTGTGTGTATGTGTGCATGTAATGCAATATGACCAGCAAGGGAAAATGCTGGGTCGTACTGTTTTCCATGTTGTAGATTTTTGCCGTTGTTCTTGTCACCTCTGGATACCACGTAACTTTAAACTGCTGTTTGTTTTGGAAGATGTTTTGTGAGTCGATAATAATACGTTCACATTGTGACAGCTAATGTTCTCAACCAAACTGATTTACAGTGAGAGCAATTCTAGAATAGTCTTATTATAAAAGCCACCGTATAAGGAAGTGTTCTTCCAGTAGGAAGCTTGTAAAAGCGTTCAGCTCAGTCATGTCGAGATTAACTATAAACTTGTTAAAATCACAACTCGATAATCAGAGATGCATGATCTAACCTGAGTATCTGTGGAGGGATAACACATACTGTTTAGATATTACATTGGAATATGAGTGGTAGAACATCTGTTTTATATCTAGTTTAATAAAATAGACCTTTATTGTATTTGTTTACAGCCAAACAGCAATGGTATCCAAACCACATTATGACACAATTACAGAAGTGGATGTGATATCCGAGCTACGATAATGAAGGTCAAAGATAAAAAAGTGTTAACATTAAACATATTGTGTGGTTTGGCTCCAACAGGCAACTCAAAATGTTAATTAGAGACAGTGAATGTTTTGGAAAGACATGTCACCAATTCAATAGTGATGTGCAGTTTTATTGGCAGATGGATCAAGAGTTACTGTCTTGAAAAGATGTGAAACTTATCTATGTGAATTCAGATGAAATAATGCCAGATGTCAGACAAGAAGGTCTGCAACAGGGTTTTTTCAGAAGGTTGTAGGAGTTGTTTATGTCTTTCAAAGTAGAAATAGTGTTGCTTACATAATGAATTTTCATTCTTTGACATAAAAGGTGATTAAACATATTGTGTGTGGGGATGAGATGGTAATGCTTATTATTTCCATATTCTGAATAGTGATTTGTTGTACTGGGCTTCTCATATTAGGAACAATCAATAGCCAGAAATCCGCTGTCGAATGAGCCCTAATTCTTATTTTTTCTCCTCAATAGAACATGTTTCTGCGTCGAGGCAGTTCCCGAGGGGACGGGACAGTGCCTTCAGGAACCAATCGGAAAGGTTCAGTAGGTCGTGGGGATGTCTTTGTGGTGGACGAGGACACTGACTTGTTGGATCCAATATTCCAAAATGGCGGACAAGTCAACCCTCAGTGGAAACCTTCCAGAAATGGACTTAAAGGAAGCCAGAAGGGAAAGCCTGAACTGTTGGAGGAGAACATTACCACAGACGATAAGGCCGACTCCGGTGGGAGGACGTCAACGCTGTTCCCCGGAAAACCATCCGGTGGCATCATTGACCTGGACATCGGAGGTGCCCCCAAGAAGCCCTCAGTGGGATTTACTGTACGCAAGATCCCTGCAGATCCCAGAACGTCCACAGACATTGGGACATCTACAAAGGCAGTAGTCAAGGAGGGAAGACCCATCACCAACAGTACACAACCAGACAAGGAGCGCTCTGCCATTGTTACCATTGTATCCAAAGATGGAGACCTGGTCCTGGGTTCAGATGGCAAAATGTACCAGATCCAGAAAGGACCACCGGGACGAATGGGTCCCCCAGGGCAGGAAGTGAGTTGTCTTTCTTGTTGCTTCAAAATCCTTGTTATAATGCTACCGTTTGTATCCAAGTGTAATCAATGTATTTTTCTCCAAACCATAGTAAACAAAGCAAGAGGCCCTTGTTAGGCCTGGGACACACCTTCTTCCACCAGTAAAATGCGAGGCGTGACTGTTAGGTGCCTACCCCTGTTCCAACTTTCAAGGGTGTAGAGGCAGATTGCTCTTTACGTTGTTTAGCAACCATAACCAGCTAACCAGGAAAGTGTGTATTAAAAAGTTGTCCATGGGACAGCAGTGTGCTGTGTGCCTGTTGAGTCTACATTGACAACAATTGATTTGAGAGCGCTAAGAACGTGGGCTTGTGTCCCACTATTTTAACAGGATATTTGATTTATCATATCAGAGATTTCTGTTGTCGGATGAGATAAAAAAAAAAAAGTTAGGACTAGCCTTGTGAATGAAGAAAGTGTGACGTCTGTTTATGCTTTATAGCTTACAAGAGCTGTTCTCCATTAGCTGCCATCTGACTCTGATCAGGGTAGGTTACACTGCTCAAACATATGTTGATCTGCATGTCTTTGATGCCGCGATCTGAGCACTAAGGGAAGAGTTAAGTAGGCTCAACAGTTTGTCATAGCATTACTCAATGTGACAATCTTAAAACTCTGGCTGCCAAGTTATGTGATCGGTGCTGATGGGGAAAGTCATTTTATACAATCCAATTGGATGGTTTACCTGGTGAAGAAGTGGATCATCACAAGGACTGCTGGCCAGACAGAACCAGAACCAGACTGCACATCTGTTCACGTATGGGCCGGCCTCTGGAGTCACGCTGCCATAAAATCCGCAGGATAACTCAGCGCGATTACTGTGATTAAAGACGGCTGTAGGGAACATGAAGGAAGACGTCCTGTTGGCTTAGACTCAGTCCTTCTCTCTTCTCATGTGCTGCATTTCGGGTCTTGCTTGCTTAGCTTTTTGTAGTATGCAATAGCCTGTAGCATTACCCTCTACCAGTAGCCTCTACAGGAAATACGCTTCTCTGATTGTCTTGCAGGTGCCTTAAAATGCTATAACAAGCCTAAATCAAACATTTTAACCATTGTTCTCAATCAGTACTAAACGTGTATTAAATTGCAAGGAACAATAACATTAATTATTCTGCTTGATGAAATATACCTAACCATGAATTAAACTGACTACACACACTTTGTAAAAGGATTATGACTTTCTTGCTATCCTTTGGTGTAGTAGTACACTCCAAGATGTCCAGATGTAGAAAATAATGGATTCCTTGCCTGCCTTGTTTTTTTTTGTCTCTGCTTTGTTTTGACACCTTGTCTTGTGGTATTGCTTACTTGTTTTAGTAATGTCAGTGTACTTCCAATACAAGCACAACACTTTTAGTTCACACAAGCTAAGAAAAAATTGGAAAAACTGCAAGAATTTAGTTTTCAAATACAATAGTAAAGACATAGTGAGATTAATGAGATTTATGCATTTGTTCAGATCCCGTAGGAAGTAGCACTTAAAAGGACACAGTGCATGCAGGATCCACACAGTGCCAAACAGCTTTACCATATAATTACTGTATATTCCAATACTCTTTAAGCCATAAATTCTTAGTGTTTTATTGGCATTTAAGGTGTTGTGCACGAGACCTTAAAATGAGTCTTTTGCTTTTCCACAGGCAGTCAAATAGGCCACAAACTGTGAGGTTTTACAAGGATCTGGTGCTTTGCTTGTCTCTCAGGTCTTTTTTGCTTCTAAGAAGTAGAAGTAAAATCTTTTGTTCTACATTTCTGAGATGAATTGTTAAAGACGCACCGTTTCAGGTTGAGCAATATTTCACTTGTGGTTTGTATACCACTTAAAATTCTATTCAGTTTGAATATTGACAGGTTCTTTTTCCTCGTGTTGTCCTTTTGAGCTGTTTAATTGAGACTTGTTACTTGTTTGGCAGGGCTGTCCTGGTGAGCCTGGCCTGCTTGGGTTTAAAGGTGATAAGGTAAGAAAAGATTGTTTATTGTTTACAGAGTAACCTATACAAATGTGTTATGTTAGTCCAATTGACTCCTCCAAATTTAAGTACACCTCTGTTCTGTGCACCTCTGAAATATCATCTGAGGCTATATTTTGTTTTCAGGCTCAGTTTCACGTTCAACATTTTAATACCTGCTGCTATAAACTCCTGTCCCTTCGCTCCATTAAGCCCCTGTGTTGATTATTTATGCCTGAGTCCCAATACTGCATTAAATCACTTCTATGATGTCATATTAAAAAACAAGGCTGTGCTTTGCGATAAGTGTTCCATATAAATTGATTCGGCTTGCATGAACGTACCACTTCCTTTTCATCTCTCATAGGGTAAGTTGGGCCCTGAAGGGCGTCCAGGAAAGATGGGGGAGCCAGGACCTCCAGGGCCGGCAGGTTTACCAACCTTCTACCTGTGGAAGAACACAGCAGAGGAATGGGCTGCCTTTCAGGTAAGATAATAACCATAATGTACTCCTTCTTTTGTTTAGTGCAATATCTACAGTAAGTAGTTTTCCTTCTACTTTAACATCATGTCTAGTCAGTCCTCTTTCATAACTTGAGCTTATTTTTTTATTGTTTTTGATGACTAGTTATTGTTACAGTATAGATACAATCTTTATTGACAGTCTGGTCCACCCCCTTGCAATCTGTCATCCACTTCTGAACTTAAATTCTGCGTGGCGTGATTTTTTAAGTTCAATCCTCTCCTTTTTTTTGACTGTAGGTGTGTGCACACGTGTTTGTGTGTGTGTGTGTCTCGGGAGCGAAGCCCCGCCCTTCGTGAAACAGAGCGAAGTGAAGCTGCGCCGGTTAAAATAGAAGTGCCCCGTCAAAATTGAAAACCCCTTAATAATTTATTGATTAGAGGTCCGGTTCCGTATAGGTCGGCGTCTGGGTCCGGACTCTGACAGAAAGATCCCTTTCTGAATTTATAACCAGATTTAAGGAGTTTTCATAATTATTTAATAAATTAGTTTTCAAGTTTTTGCTCACTGATAGCATTTTTAGCCATACTAGCTGCATGGCTCTAAAGATGGCAATGTCTGCATGTCGGTCATTTGGTCCAACACTTTGGTCTAGACTAAAATATCTCAACAACTATCGGACAAATTGCAATTAAGATTGGTACATACATTTATGTTCCCTTTTAGAATGAATTGTTTGGTGATGCCAATGTTTTATTCTAATGTCATTGTCAGGACAAACTTTGTCCAATATTTAGATTTTTGACGAAATACCTGCAAAACTAATGACATTCAAATCAGCCTCAGATGTACTTTATGTTTAGTGTTAGCTAATATTAATTAAAACTAATATGTTGAACTTGTTAAACATTATAGCCTACCTGCCTTACATCGACATGTTAGCATTGACAGCATGCTGAATCTAGCATTTAGGTCTAAGCACAGCCTCACAGCATGGGCTGTAGAGCTACTTACAAATCGATAGACATATTTACAAAGGTCTTTAATACTTACTTTTCTTATTTTTGAGACTATTCTGTGACTGTGCTGTAGTTTTTACTGCTTTTTCAATTTTTTTTTACTTTATAATTTCGCTGTTGGAAGCACAGCGTCCTTTAAAGCGGACCTTTTATTTGCCCACCTTTCGTTGGATAATGAACAAAGTTTCAACCAATATTGTGGTGTATACAGTATATAGCACATGCTTTTATCTGTTCTGTAAAACACCCTGATAAACACTCAGTGCCAAAGAGTGGACCCCCCCAGTAAGTCAGTTATGTTACATCTAGTTAGTCATTCAGCAAGTGATTAAAAAGGCCTTCAATTCTTTAAGCGATAACAATAAATATGCAGAGAAGTTTAGCCTAACTCAACACAAGACTGTATACAGAAAGGAACTGGTAGCCTAGCTCTGTCAAGTGCTTTCCAACCACTTTAAAGCTGTCAGATATTGTGATTTAACAAGCCACTAGCATACCAATTGGGACTCTTTACTGAACAACAACAAGTGGGCACTTGAGACCACATGAACATGTCAGAGGTCCTCTCCTCATAGAGAGTTAAACCAGCTGTTTCTTGATGTCATGAGGGCTAGCATGCTAACAAGATATAATATTTAAAATATATATATATATATATATATATATATATATACACATATATATATATATATACACATATATATATATATATATATATATATATATATATATATATATATACACATATATATATATATATATATATATATATATATATATATATATATACACATATATATATATACACATATATATATATATACAGTATATCTCAAAAGTGAGTACACCCTTTAGATTTTTGCAAATATTCTGTTATATCCTTTCAGGGGATAACATTATCCTACTGAAACTTTGATATAACTTAAAGTAGTCAGTGTGCTGCTTGAATAACAGTATAGATTTATTGTCCTTTGAAAATTACTCAGTACACAGCTGTTAATGTCTAAACAGCTGGCAACAAAAGTGAGTACACCCCATAGTGAACATGTCCTAATTGTGCCCAATGATGTTGTTTTCCCGCCCTGGTGTCATGTGACTCGTTAGTGTTACAAGGATTCAGGTGTAAATGATAAGCAGGGCTGTTAAATTTGGTGTTTTGGGCACAATTCTCTCTGAATGCTGGACAACATGGCACCTCATGGCAAGGAACTCTCTGAGCGGCTGAAAAAAAGGATTATTGCGCTTCACAAAGATGGCCTTGGCTATAAGAAGATTGCCAACACCATGAAAATGAGTTGCAGCACAGTGGCTAAGATCATACAGCGGTTTTCCAGGACAGGTTCCACTCGGAACAGGCCTCGCCAGGGTCGACCAAAGAAGTTGAGTCCAGGTGCTCAGCGTCATATCCAGAGGTTGGTTTCCAAAAATAGACGTGCGAGTGCTTCCAGCATTGCTGCAGAGGTTGCAGAAGTGGGATGTCAGCCTGTCAGTGCCCAGACCATACGCCGCACACTGCATCAAATCGGTTTGTATGGCCGTCGCCCCAGACAGAAGCCCCTTCTGAAACCGATGCATAAGAAAGCCCGCAAACAGTTTGCTGAAGACAATGAATCCAAGAACATGAGTTACTGGAACCATGTCCTGTGGTCTGATGAGACCAAAATAAACCTGTTTGGGTCAGATGGTGTCCGGCGTGTGTGGCGGCACCCTGGTGAGGAGTACCAAGACAAATGTGTTTTGCCTACAGTCAAGCATGGTGGTGGCAGCATCATGGTCTGGGGCTGCATGAGTGCTGCCGGCACTGGGGAGCTGCATTTCATTGAGGGACACATGAATTCCAATATATACTGTGACATCCTGCAGCAGAGCATGATCCCCTCTCTTCGGAAACTGGGCCGTAGGGCAGTTTTCCAACATGATAATGACCCTAAACACACCTCCAAGATGACAACGGCCTTGCTGAAGAAGCTGAAGGTTAAGGTGATGGACTGGCCAAGTATGTCTCCAGACCTAAACCCAATTGAGCACATGTGGGGCATCCTCAAGAGGAAGGTGGAGGAGTGCAAGGTGTCCAACATCCGTGCGCTCCGTGATGTCGTCGTGGAGGAGTGGAAGAAGATTCCAGAAGCAACCTGTGCAGCTCTGGTGAATTCCATGCCCAGGAGGGTTAAAGCAGTGCTAGATAACAATGGTGGTCACACAAAATATTGACACTTTGGGCACAATTTAGATATGTTCACTATGGGGTGTACTCACTTTTGTTGCCAGCTGTTTAGACATTAACAGCTGTGTACTGAGTAATTTTCAAAGGACAATAAATCTATACTGTTATTCAAGCAGCACACTGACTACTTTAAGTTATATCAAAGTTTCAGTAGGATAATGTTATCCCCTGAAAGGATATAACAGAATATTTGCAAAAATCTAAAGGGTGTACTCACTTTTGAGATATACTGTGTATATATATATATATATATATATATATATATATATATATATATATATACTATATCATTATGGAGTTGTTAGAAGATGTATTTTCCTGATATTGAAGAAAGCTAACTGTTTCCTCCTGCCTGCATGTTTTGTGCTAAGCTAGGCTAAACACATCCTGGACTGATCTCACTACTGAATGCAGAGGGATGATGTGATGAATTGCAATGACTCTTCTCATGTAAATCCTCATACGCTAATACATTTCCTAATGTTCCTTTAAACATTATTCCAGTTGACAGCCCTAGACAAGATATATTTTCTTTGCTCTTCTCTCCGTAAGGCCTTGAGTCATTTTTGTCAGTCATCTAAAAGAAACACTGGACATCAAATGTTTTTACCGAGACCCATAAGATCCCCAGACTATCTGTAAAACCTTTGACCCTGCAGTTATGGTGCGTGCAAGCCGATGCTCTGTCATCTGTTTAATCTCTCTGTAGTGGCCACAGCTGTATGTTATAGAAGACACTCACCAGTATGTCAGCATGATGGTGAACTGCCATTTTCGAAAAAAGAAACAAAAGTCTGTTACTAGTTTGTGAAGGTGATTTGTTACTGTTCTGTGCTTTGAACTTTGTGTAGACAACCTGCAGAGGTCATTCACATTCTTCATTCATTCTGAATCAGGCAAAGATAGATTTTTAACTACAGAGACTATGGATGTTGGGGGAAGTTCAAGTTATATATTCACAAATAAGTACCTGTAACTTATCGTGTGTGTTTCCATTCTCCTGTAGCAAACCAATTTCTACCAGTTACTTCGTGCTGGTTGGCCTGTAAGTATGCTGTGACGATTAATATCCTTTCTTTGTTGGGAATTAGTTGTTTTGTTACTACTGACCTGAGGCTGGTTTCTTCTTCTTATATTCTTCTTTGTGAGCTTGCAGAGTAAAGAAGGCCCCGAAGGACCACCTGGAGAGATGGGCAAGCCCGGCATACAGGTTGGAGATCCATTCACGAATATAAATGCAAATGATGAACTTGAATATATTTAGAATAGTCTCTCTATGTTCAGTAATTTTGAAATAGTGAATGGTTTGTACTTTTCCGTCTCTTCTTTCTTAGGGGCCACCTGGTGACGCTGGGGAGCGAGGAAGACCAGGGATGCCAGGAGAGATGGTAAGCACCCGGACCATCACTTCCTGATCCAGACGCATCTCTATCTGTCATTTGTCTCATAGGTTTCTGAGATGTTTCAAAACTTCACATTTGCCAGAAGTCTCTCACCGAAAATCTAATTTGCAATTGAGGTTGCAGTTTTCTGCCTGTAGACGGCACACTGCTAAATGTGATAGCCTGAGGGCCATTACACATATGTTCCTGTAATGTAAATATCCCCTTGACCTTTCATGTTCCTCCTAAATGTCTTGAGTTTCTGAACATTTTATTGAGCTTGTTAAAATTCTAACCCTTCATTGAATTTTAATGATGCTTACAGTTAATGACCTTAAAATACGAATTCCCATTTTTATGGCAGTACAATAACATCAAATATAAATACTGCAGCTATTACATATTATATTGTGCATCATTTTATTTTATTTGCCACTTAATAAAATCTGAACAATTGACAAAGTGTCATTGGAAAGTTTTGGGTGTTGTAAAATTAATTTCTTTGGGATTGAACAATACAATACAGTGTTGAGTTAAATATATATATATATACTCAGCTGGTGGAGCAGAGTGAGTGTGGTTAAAGACAGTGGGTGTTTGGAAACCCTCATGCATGAAACTCCCTATGATGTAACCATTCTCATATTGAGTGAATAAACCATGAAAGTACTTTTATTGCCAAATTAAGATGTTCTATATTTAAATTTTTACAACACACATCCAAGTTTCTCAACTTATCTTGTGTTATTTCATAAGTTTCACATTCTCTAACTGAGACCTCCCTTCTTGTCTTTTACTCGCATCAAATTTGAAAACTGTTTTGTTTTGTGAACAGCTGTACAGCTGTAACTATGTTACATCCATCTTGAAAACCATCTTAAATACACTTTGCTTCCACTGTGAGCATATGGAAACTGAAAGTCTGTGACACATATATTGTGTGAGGTCTCCGCTGGGTAATGAGTTGGTGCCACACTAATGAAAGTGTGGTTTGGGATTGTCCTGTACAACAGCCTTTGGAGTCTGCTCTGTTTAGATGATGTGTGGCAGAGTATATACATCCACTGTTTGGGTCTGAGTCACTGTGCAGCTCCATGAATGAAAGCACATTTCTGTTTGTGAAGAATTAACCAGAGGTGATCTTTTTAGTGATGTAGCCCCATTGCTTGTCAGCGCTGATGTATGCATGTCATGTGGTGCCAAGTGGTGTCCAACCTGAGGTTCTAAACACCACATAGGGTCACAAGATAAATCTCATGGCAAGCTGATTAACAGCAAAAAAAAGTATTTTTTAAATACAATATTTTACAACTATGCTCCAATCTTTGCTTTTTTTCTAATGAATGCTATATCCAATTTTAATAGCTCAAGTGATCTGGCCACAAAAAAACATTGCAAAAGAACCTATAAATAACACCTCCAAATGTTTTGCTTTCTTTTAGTGTAAAGAGGTAGAAGAATATTCTGCAAACATTCGCAATTAATGAAAAATCCATTTACAAAACAAATGATGACAAACAAATGAGCCTGAGATGTCTCACTGATCTCTCGGCTCCAACTGAAAACAGACTGCTGGGACCTATGGTAGCGTATCCAGCATAGTGCTTTTACATACAGGCCATTTAGCAGACCCTCTTAGCCAGAGTGACTTACAGTGAACTAACTACAGGGACAGACCATCTGAAGCAACTCAGGATTAAGTGCCTTGCTCAGGGGCTCAATGGTGGCAGCCTGGTATATTTGGAAGCTTTACCACTAGGCCATCACCAACCTCCACTCTTATTAGGACAGTGCGAGCCCCAGTGGCCATATAAGAATAACATTAGCTTTTTATTGAACAATAGGTATGAATGACTTCTCTGCAATTTTCTTACTTTGCAAAGTCATCGAGTGGACCGGAATGGACCCTTTCACGGCCCATATGTTTAACAGTCCTGGTTTGGACTGAGTTTGCAAAGTCGCCATTTGATTGACAGATCAGCAGGATTTATTTGGGTGGAGGAGGTGACTTATTATTACCACTGAGGTGCTCTTGTGCGAGACCATGAACCCCTGACTGCTCCGGTGAAGCTGCTCAGTGGACACAAGTTGGATTGTATTTGTACAGGCAGCTTGCAGGTGTGTTTAGTGATGACATTATTCATCAAGTAAACAACAGCCATTTTGAGTAACTGTTAAAGTCATTTGTGAATAAAAAATGCTTCTGAAATATAAGTATTTGCTACTTTTCTCTGTTTCATATCTTTGTAAACTGAATATCTTTGGCCTTTTGACTGTCGGTGGGATAAAACAAGCACTGGACATCACCTAGAGCCCCTTATGATATTTTATAATCTAAATGTATATGAAGTAATAGCTGGTTGTGTGTTAATGTGAGAATAACAGTGTGAGCCTGAAAAAGATTGTAATGCTTGAAGTGTTTTAACAAACTATGGTTAACTAAGGGTTGAAAATCTCACTCATCGAGCTAGTCGCGCCATGAGTAACGCCGTATCCATCATCCACCGCAGCTTTAAATACAACGCTGTCCGCTGCCAGCACAGGTGGTGTAGCCATTCGCTGTGGATACATAGTTTTCTACCTGTCTTCAGGCAGAGTTATTGCAGGCCACAATCTTCTTGACAGTGTGTCGTTATTCAGGTGACGCCTTGTCTGTGATGAATGGCTCCACTGAGTGTCTTCACACTACAAACCTATAAATTATAATGCAGCTTGGGAACCCCCCACACGCATGCAGGGTAGTGTGACGTCACTCCCTATTTTTTTGCCAGTTTTCGGTTGTTGTCTTCAAGTATCTTATAACGATGCCATTCACTAACAGGCTGATAAAGAAGCATTCAGTATCAACAGTGGTGATCATTGATGTTGTCTGTTAGGGCGAGCATGGTCTCAGGGGCCCTTCAGGACATGCCGGTGCCCCGGGGAGAGACGGGGATAATGGAGAAGACGGTGAGCCCGGGTCACCTGGTGCTCCTGGATCACAGGTGGGTACATTCTGTATGCTAAACAGTCAAACAGCACATGTACAGCATGTTTTATGTGTTTTGAGTGTTTACAGCAGTTTAATGATGTGTTTTTCGTTGTTGAAATGTTTCCATCTTGTCTCTGATTGCCATCAGGGCTCGTGGGGATACAGGGGAGAACGAGGGTCCGGAGGGGAAAAAGGTGATGAGGTGAGCAATAAAACGGCAACCAGTCAGTCCCACTTAGACTTTAGATTTACCGTTTGTGAAATTGGAGTCAAAAAGGAATAGTTATACTGTATGCAGTTTGAGCCTCAGCTCATCTCTCTGCTGTAGTTTAACAATTCAGCACTTAGACTTGTCATTTACTTTATGTTTTTGCAGATAAGTTTTACATGAGTAGCTGTTATTTTTTGTAATTTGAACTTTTTTTGATACTAGTGCCAAAAAAGTAAAACTGTTTGGTACCATTACCAAAATGGCACTTTGTTTCCAAACATTTCTTCAAGATATATATTAACTTTTCTACAAAACCCTTTTTTCATCCAACAAAAGAAGCATCATTTCACAAAAATGATTTGATCTGACTAAAAAATAAGAGATAAAGATTCCGACCAGAGGTTCAGTGCAAGGCTTCAGTTTTCTTGATAGCTTTCCATACTCAGTACTACGGATCTATTTTAGTATCCAGCCCATAAAGGTCTCATCTGAGCTAGTTAGCCCACCATTTCTACACCACACACGCTAACCACTTAGCTTCTTTCCAAATGGCCATGTGTTAATATCCTTGTATTGTAATGATCAGATGAGATGAAGATGAAAAATGAAAAGAGCCTCTGTGTGTGCCCTCTTGACTTTTGTAGTTTGTTTTCCTCTCGTGCACTGATTCACTTAAGAACAGCCAATCAGAGTGATTTATTTTGCTCACAGACAGCCGATAATCAGCTTGGTGGGTCTTTAACTACAAGGTTAGCAAGCTAAAAAGTGTAACGCTGCAGGATGCAATAACTCTATAGAGGTGAGGGGAACTGCAGTCATGTGACAACAATAATTCTCTGTGAGTTCGTCACTACAAGCTGCTTTGATAAGTTGTCATGGGATACATTGTAGCATAAGAACTTTTCTCAAGATTTTAAACCTTTTAGTTTATGTAAAATTGATTTATGTTTTGGTTTTTTTACCTCTCCAGGGTCTCATTGGCCTCAAGGGTCTAAGAGGAGAAATTGGAGAACCTGGTGAGAAGGTACTCATTGGTGTAATTTAATTATCATCCATCCTGAATATATAAAATATAAATTGAATATATTGCTTTAAAGCAGACAGAGCATACTGCCTGGAGTGCGTATGACTTCTCTTTTTGAACAACACAGTACAGTGTAATGATCTTGGACTGTTTTTCTTCTTTGTTTAGGGATCAGAAGGTTTACCGGGCCCACATGGTCCTGTCGGACCACCAGTGAGTGTCTTTACCCTCCCGTTTTACTTCCTTTGCTACTAACCAGAAGTTTCTGCAGGGATTTTTACATTACGCTGTATAACCCTGGGAAAGAAAGCAGCAGAAAGCATTTCTCCTTTATCTGTGACATTATGCTGCTTGTACATTAGCAACATTTCATCAACACATCGCTGGACAAGATGCCAGCTCATTACAGGATCAATTCAAAACATGATAATGACATAACATCTGTACTTGTGTCATACATTTCTTACACATCCAACTGGTGTAAAATAAGAGGAACAAAACAAACAATTAGCTTTTGTGAAAGAAAGACATGCGCTTCTGAATCCTTTTTAATCCCTAATCCAGTCCCTCTTTGAACTTGGATTTCCAGGCAGTGAGGCGCTGCCTGACATTTTCTCTTCGGTCTATTCTTGAGTTGACTTTGATTCTATTTGACATGAAATCAGAAACTGCCTCACAGTAATATCACAGGTCTCTGACCAGTAGGCAGTAATCTCTTTGATTAATCCTAACTTGAATACAGCGTTTCCATGTATATTAATGATATACTGTTGTTAAGTTGACATTGAATACTTGAATCTTTTCTGCAGGGGCCTCAGGGGAGCCGAGGTGGCTACGGGCCAGAGGGGCCCCATGGGCCTGATGTGAGTGATGTGCCGTCTGACTATAGCTGCTCGACAAGTTGTTCTTAAGCCTTTAGGGGGAAAAGTGTCTTCTATAAGTAAATGTTATCATGCCTTTCACACAGGTACCACTGCTTCACTATATTGTCATGTGGTGGTCTTGACATAAATGTAAATTCAGTCATGAAATGATCCTCCCCCATTCAAAAGTATTGAGCTTGGCTTCTTTTTGTGGTTTAAAAAGACCCATGTTAATAAAAATATGGAAGAAAATAAAGGTAATATTAGACTTTCGAAACCACAATTGGCCTTGAACAGTCTGGATTTTGCAGCATGAGCAATTTTGTTAAATGTGTTAAACATCTATTCTTACATTTTCTAAACCGTTTCTCAGCATGCTTTATAACAGAGGAAGCATCTTATGCATTTTTGCAGCTGAACCAATTGTCTCAATGATGAGATTGAGTGATTAATGCCTGATTACTATTATTATATTGGGTTCATCCCTTTATATAGTTGTATTCATTGTGAGAGATTGTGAACTGATGGACAATGTGTAGGACAAGATCTCTCTCTGTATCACTCCTGCTCATACGAACCTGTTGTCACCAGGGCGAGAGGGGACTGGATGGTCCTCCAGGTCTGCCAGGGCTAACGGTGAGCAAATAAACTGATTATGTGACACAATATTTGTCTGTTAGTGCCAATTATGAATATATATGTATGATACTTGTTTGTGTGTTTGTCACAGGGAGCAGCAGGTATTACAGGACGAGTTGGCGCTCAAGGAGTTAATGGCTCAAGGGTAAGATTCCACCATAACCACTTACTAATAGTTAAAGGTGGTTTCACCTAATGCATGCAACTAATAATAACTTTTTTTTTCAGTTAATCGATTATTAGTTATACTGTTAAATGTTCAAATTAGTGAAAATTGTCCACCTCCAAATTTCGAGAACAGAAGGCCATCCTCAAATTGCTGGTTTTGTCCAACCAACGCTCCAAAATGCCCAAAATATTCCGTTTACAGTGAAGTGATATAAAACAGAAAATTCTCACATTTCCAAAGCTGGAACTAATCATAATGGATTATCAAAACTGTTGACAATACAGTAAAGAAATATGATGTGTAAAATGAAAAACAAAGCAAATTTTATTTATTTGTACTTCATATCTGGAAAGTTTCACACACATCAAACTTAGTGCAGGTTACTTCCTTGTATATAAATTGTTTATTGTTTCTTTCAGGGGGACATGGGACCTGCTGGCAGTGTTGGTCCCAAAGGCCCACAGGTATACATGTTGTTTGGTGATATATATGCTGCAGTTATTCAACTGGCTGGACATGTTTAGAGACTGTGTTTGGCAACTTCCTTTTCTTTTCACCAGGGGCCTCTGGGTTTAGAGGGACACACTGGACCTCCAGGACTCAGAGGACTCCAAGTGAGTATAGTTCAAGGCAAGACTGTTATTGGGGACTTTTGAGCATGGGGTGCTGTTTCCTTCACTTTGCAGCCAGTAAAGTGCAGGAGGTTCAAGTCAAATGTGTTCATCTTAACAGGGAAACCCAGGACTGATTGGGGCTGCTGGACCTAAAGGAGATTCTGTAAGTTTGTTTTCATTAAGTTGATTTTGTTCGAAGAGAGCTGCACACAGAATAAGTCACATCTCTAGTGTGAGGGGTCCTGCTTAACAATTTGAATTTGTTTACATGTGTGGACAATAATAGTACAGGATTGCATTTGTTGCTCGCAGCTGGTTAGTAAAGATTTATTCAGACAGCAAAAAATGAAATGTTAAGAACATGGGAGGAAATGAAGAAAACATGAAGTTTATCTTTAGTTCAGTGAGAGGACCTTTCTCGTTAATGCTGCTCAAGTGAAGTTTACCTTCCATCATGAGCATGTTAGTTCACTTTTATTATATTGGCTGTGGCTCTACTGTTTGTGGTTGATGACATTTAGGAATAGGGAGAGGTGGCTTGAGATGTCATTCTGTTTTGGAAACACCGGCATGACAAAAGGTTTGAGATCCGCTGGTTTAGGCCGTGTTGTATCAGATGAGGTTAATGTGCACGTCCAAAGTAACGTATCAATATGTAAAGGCAGCTGATAGTGTAAGTTACCATCTAAGGAAAGAAAATACAGTATCTTATTGCTCCTTTGTTCATAACAGGGGCCTGTGGGGCCCATGGGTGCCCGGGGGGATCCCAGCTTTGAAGGGCCAATGGTGAGTTGCACTTGAACATATTCTCCAGGGTATTATATCATTACATTACAGTACACGCACTGTAGATACATACACACACTGCAGCCTCACAGTGCCATCTACTGGCTGTAATGTCTCAGTGGATCCCGACATGGTGCTGTGCGTCACTGAAGACACTGTGTTTATGTGTCAGAGAAATTTGACAACAAAGTGAAATAAATTCAAATTCTCTCCTGGGCTCCAGTGTAGTGTAATATTCTGTATTCCCTTAGAAGTCCATTTCATCTTCTATATATCTTCATCATTAGAATAAATGTTTGTGATCATTTTCACTCGTCTGTGTGAGGGATAATGAACAGCGAGCGAGCCATTGTTGCAAAATTAATCATTTGCAAAAATGACCTGCTACATTCTGAAGAAATCAATCATCTTTCTAAAACATTATTTTATTGATTTAATAACAATTGTATTGCTTCCACTAAAGAACTGCGTCCATATCAACGGTCTCCCATTCAAAAACAATTTAGATTATTCAACAAAGCTGTGTAATAAACTTTGGATAATTTGCTTCTAAATTTGCTTTTTGGTATTTAAGTACTTAATCGATCATCGTGGTTTTTGGGATTATTTACAGGGTGCTGCTGGGACTCAGGGTCCTATGGGTTTTCCCGGGGGAACGGTAGGTGCTCATTACAGATTTACAAACATATTTTCTGCAAAACATTATTGGTTTTGACCATGTTCTTCTTCACAGGGTAACAGGGGGCCAGATGGGGACAAGGGGGATCCAGGACCTAAAGGCGACAAAGTAGGAGCCAGCTGTTTACTCAATAACACTCAAAGAAGAGAATAATACAATGTCATAGAGCGACTGTCTTTTAGATGAGAAGATCGCCACCTCTCACAGGAAACACTGTATGACTTAGTTAAGCACAGAGACTGGAAACAGTGGGAAACAACTAGACTGTCCAAAGCTAACAAAGTCTTCCCACCAGCATCTCTAAAGCTCACTGGGCAACATGTTTCTTGTGTAACCGACACGGTGGGCCTCGTGCCAGGTTGTTACTTTTTTTGGTGAGGTTTGCTCGTACGAGTTTTCCAAGTTGATTTCACCAAACACTCTTAGCTGGACAATCTTCAACGCCCAGGAAAGCTACCATGTCATGTCACCTGTTTTGTCCGTTTGTGGCAAAGTTTATTTCATTAAAATGTTACCAAGGATTCAAAAGAATAAAATCTCACAGCAGAGCTCGAAGTCCTGTTTCAATCAAGACTCAAAGAAAACAAATAAGCATATTTCCCATCTATTCACTTAACTGCTCATGTACTTTTGAATGATGTGTCTGCCTTTCCATAGTGAGAAAATGTTCCTTTATGTTTTTATCTCAGGGTATTCAGGGGGCAGCAGGTATTAGGGGTCCTCAGGGAGAGAGGGGCCCCACCGGCTTCCCAGGTTTCGCAGGCACCAAGGGCCAGCCTGGGCCCAAAGGCACTGAGGTACAGTGAGAGCACTGCCAACTGCCATCTTTTATTGTAACACTGATCTACAGTAGGAGCTGTGTACATGATGTCTTCTGACAAAGAGAAATACTGTTTCTAATGTTGAGAATCGACTTCACGCTCAGTGGATATTCTTATTAACAGGAAATGTAATATTTAAATATGATTTGTCCCGAAATAAGTCACAATATTTGTTTAAGTGTACGTATATAAACTAATATATGTTGGTGGAGCTCGAAGTTTTTACATAACATGCTACGTTGAGTTTTATAACAAGTTGATTTACGCAGGCAACGCGCAAAATAAACATCATGGTCTGATTCTTAACCCACAATGCAGCAGAGTATCTTCAGCAGAATATTGTATTACATGCTCTTTTAGCCACGTGAAAGAAGCTGCCTGGTGAAGGTGAACGAGGCGATAAGCTTGACTGATTTTTATATTTCTTCATCCAGGGCACAAATGGAGAAACTGGTCCTCAGGGGAAACAGGGCAGCCGTGGGTTAAAGGTCAGTGAAGAGTTGTGCGTCTGAACACCAAGAAATGTCAGATGACTTCATATGTTGTTCCAAAAGTCACATTTAACTGTGAAACATTAGAGCCTCCAGTGGCCTCCTGCATGTTCATTTAACAATCCAATATTGTGAGTGAATTATCAACATTTAACTGCAATATCATGAAATGAACACGCTCCTGATTCTGCACTTGGGCAGGAATATTTAGTGATGTGTCATCAGTTTTGAGTGAATCTAGTTAATTTTAGTTCAAAATGAAGTAAAACAAAAAGTAATTCCTTATAAAACATCGTGTGTGATTATTCACCTTTTCTGGCTTCTGCTCTACGTTCAGCACTTTGTATTATATACAGTCTTACAGGGACGCCTACTGGTGAGGGAGTGTAGCGCCAGAAACCTGCCATATCAAGTGCATGTTTATTAGTAAACATAACACGTGTGTTTATTTCAAATATCTCTACTCTAAGTAAGTTGAAGTAATTAGCATTTTGTGACTCTATGACAAAGGGAGAACTCAAAATAACAATGATGTGAATTATGTAACATAACTTAATCACATACAAAGTAACACAAACACAAATGAAGGCAGTTTTTTATGGATATTGATGTTTAGCCACAGTCACTAATATCTGAACTTCCTTGAAGGGAAACAGAGGACCAGATGGACATAACGGCAAAGCAGGACCCAGAGGGAACAAGGTAATGTAATGAATTTTAAATTATAGATGAATAGAAACACAATAGAAACTTCTCAAATGTGAGAAAATTTGAGCTAGCATTCAAATTCTTCTATCCATTTTCTTTATCCTGACAAACTTGGCTTTAGTGACCTGTTGTGCAAGCTACTTTGTTTTCCACTAAATTGATTTGGTATTTCCTTCTCTTTGCTTTTCTGCAGGGCCGGACTGGGCAGAGGGGCCACGCTGGCCAACCGGGTCCATCGGTAAACTTAGAGCCCGTCACAAATGATCTGAAATGTATTTGAACCTGAATTCCATATAAATCTGGACATATGTTCAAAATGCAACTTGAACAATTCCAAGTGTTAAATTGTTTATTTAAAGGTGAAATCCAAATATGGTATTGCGAAATACAAGGCCACTAACAGTAGTGAGATCTCTAATACCTATGGAAGCCCTGAGGGACAAGTGAAAAATAATCTGGCGATCCATTTTCTGTCTGATCTAAATAGTTTTCTCTCTTGGGTTTGGTTTTGCCACGAAACTATTTCTAAGTTCTTTAACCTTAATTAATATTCTAAGTAATTGTTTAGATTTTGTACACTGCAGAAAGAGCACTACAGAGTGTGTGTGTGTGTGTGTGTGTGCCCTCACAGGGTTTGCCGGGGCCACCTGGACCAGAGGGAGCTGAAGGAAAGCCTGGTACACAGGTTCCCATTCTCTATCATATTACAATTCCATCCCGTGTAAATGTTGTCTGTGTGTCCTCTACTTCCTTCCACATACTGTACAAGCATTTCATATTCAGTGAATTATTATTATTTTTGACTTATTTCACACACATCTCATTAACTGTCTCAGTTTCAGTTCCAGGTTTGTGTATTTTGGAGGCTAAGACTGGTGATAAGTATAGAGGGAAGAGACACCACACTGCACATCATCACACACTTCACTTCTTTAAAGACAAAGGCTCCTCTGAATACAAGATATCCTGGTTGCTGCATGCCAGCACAAAAGAGACGTACTGAAGGACTGATGAGATTGAAATGCCCTCAAACTGTCAAAACTGTCAAGTTGATTGGAGGTTACGCTGATGTAGTAACTGTTGGTGTAGCCAGCAGGAGGCAGTCTCAGTACAGTACAGCAGTCCTGTGGTGAGATGTTGTACATGTTCAGCTCTACTGTAAGTTGTGCAGTAAGTTGTGAGTTCATGCTTTATCCTATGATAATATCTCTCATTTATGTCTCATGTCTTCATCACTGTGTTGTATCCATTATTGAAAAAGGGCACTTAACTGTTAGATGTGTTTAATTCCAATAGATGGATGCATTGCAAAGTTTCCATCTTCATATTCAAGAGTCCAATAGTTGGATGGATAATTGTAGTAATGAAAATGACAGTTTCTCAACATCTAGTTGTAGCTTCTTAAATGAGGATTTGCTGCTTTTTTTCATTTTATATAATTTTGTGCTGTTTGTCAGACTTTGCAGACGTCACCTTCCCCTCTGGGAACTCGTGATGGGCACATTTCTGCCATTTTATTTAACAATTAATGATTTAATTACAAAAAGAATGGACAGATTAATGGATATGAAAATGATCGTAATAAATTGCAGCCCTAAATTGTCTTGATTTTAAGAAAAATGTGTTGAAACAAATGAAAAACACTTTAAATTAAATTGTTTTGATATTTTGGGAAATACGCTTGATCTTGCCGAAGGGTTAGCTGAAAAGATTGTTGCCACTCCGGTAACTGTCCTGTGAATATGAAGCTACAGCCAATAGACAGTCAGCTTAGCTTAGCATGAAATGTAAGAATGAGGTCAGCAGAGCACCTCTGGCATGATTACCAGCATGGTGATATCCGCTCAGACTCCCTAACATCACCCAAGTGGTTTTGTTACCTTAACGTACCCATGTTATAATGATTGTTAAACACATGTGGTCGCTGTTGAAGAGAGAAAAGAGTAAAGTATATATAATCATCTTGTGGCTGTAGCTTCATATCTAATACGCAGCTATAACTTTAAGATTTAATGGCTTGATAAGATGAAAATTCATGTTCTGAGCTATAGTCAAATTCATTATTATGTGACAATATTTACTAGTGGCACCCTGAATGACCTCTGCTGTTGGGTAAAATTGCATTGTTGGTTTTTTTCTCCATCTCTCTGTTTCAGGGTCCCTCAGGTGCAGCTGGCAGCGCTGGCATTAAAGGACCAGCGGTAAGAACGTTAGCCTTAGAATGACCTCAGCATTCATGACATCATCTCTCGTTTGGCTCTTTGCCTCAAGCTGCAGATTTCAGCTGAATAAAAACACATTCTTACAGTTTTACACGACAGCCCATGATTATATACAGAAGATTTAAACAAACACTACCATCCAGTTAAAGGTATCAGGTGTGTTCACTAACTTTGACTGCGGCTGATCAGAGGTCATGTGTTCACACATATTATATCTTATATTCTTTACTTTTTAGCCAAAAGTATGCAGGACACCTTAACATTGCACCTACAGTATATGTGAGCGTTCTCGTTCATCCCAAAGGTGTTGGGGTGGAGGTCAGGACTCCACAGTTCACTAAACTGGGGAAACAATTTCTTTACTGGACTGACTTTGTGCACAGGGGGTTTGTCACGTTGGAACAGAAAAAGGTTGGAGAAAAAAAGTTGGAAGCTAATTTGACCGTGATTGTCGCTCGCCACATTATCTGCCGGCTTGTTTGCTCACTTGTAAATAGTCATTACTTGTATCCTGGTGTTCACCGGAGCAACCACAATCGCTGCAGCTTCCCCTGCCGCCATTTCTACTAGTGATGCCTGGTGATCCCTCCCCTCTCGCTATGTAGCTCAGATGGCGACCACAGAGGGTGAGCGGTGTCCATTATTCCAACTTTTTGACCGTTATGAGTACACCATCCAGGTACTCATAGTGCACTGCATTTTGCCATATTTGTCAGTGTCAACGCACTTATGCATTCAAAATAGCAAGTGTATAGAAGAACACAAATTGAGACACGGAAAAACATCTCCAGACCGAATATTGGCGATGTCCTGGGAAAAGTGGCTTCACTACTGAAGAACTGCAGGAGGATAACTGCTGAGTAATACGTTTTGTAATACCAAATTAACAGACTCCACATTATTGATTGCTCAAGTTAACGAGGACAAATGTAGCCTTTTAAATAGTCTTAAATTAAACTCTTAATAATCACCATTATACTTACCATAATGACATTTAGGGAGTAGCCTCATGACTCCCATCGAATGAAATGGCAGAGAAACAATTAAATGGCTGATTAAGCAACTATCAGTAAAATACTGGATCAACTCATTCAAACCAATGATTGAACAGCTCAGTGCACGCTTGTTAACGAGACGAAGGACCATTTGTTCCACTTTTGCACTTTTGGTCGGCTTTGCAACTCATAATGTTTTCTCTCATCCAGATCTGTGTGTTTCACTTCTTGTGGCCTTTTCCCGTTTCTTAGCAACTGTGTGATTACTTCTGATACTTTTCCAGGGTTTTCAAGGAATAGCTGGAGAGAGAGGAGCAGATGGCCCACCAGCTTCTCCGGTATGCTTCGTTATCATCCTGTAGACGTGTCATTTGGAAGACAGAGGACTTGAAGACAGTAACTACTGTGTGAAACTGAGTTTTTCAGAGACCAGGCAGGAATTTCCAGCAGATCCTGTGAAGCCTACAGCTGAGAAAGAGCAGATGGATTGATTGCAAATCTATTTTCTGTGAAACAAATGTTTAACCCTCTGAACACCCAAGCAGTTTCAGGGCGTTTTCTTTGCTCGTGTCACATTTTAATAACTGGCCTCGTTTTTCACTGCAATATTTAATTCAATTGATTAAATTATTAAATGTATTTAATTCATGGCTAGAAGTAGGGAGAACTCAGAATTGTCTTTTGTGCAGTATAACAAAGTTATATTCCCATAAATCATAATAAAAAAATAAAAATGTATGAATTGTTTTGATATTTATCAAATCAATTTAAAAATCCAATCATGTTTCCACTGTTAACAGTTTCTGGCCATGATAAATGGTGTAAATGCCGACGGCTTGTGAGGTTCAGAGGGTCAAGCCAACAGCTAACAAGGTTTTATTCAAAGTGGAGAAAGTAGATTGGCTGTACAGATACACATACAGTATGTTATTGACTGCTACAGATTGCTTTTATCTGACAGGGGCCCCCGGGGAAACCAGGACCTCCAGGATCACCGGGACCCCCAGGAGACAAGGTGAGGGCACAGGCCCAGAGCAGTCAGACCTCCATTACACAGCACACACAGATGTGTTTTATATGTGTTTGTATTGACAGTATGTGTTATGTAGATTTGGGTTTTTTTCCCCTCAGGGTTTCACAGGGAAGCCAGGCATGGAGGGACCTCAGGGCCCAGTGGGCATATATGTAAGTGATTCTCCAGCAGGGCACATGCAGGGAATGCACCTGTACTACCTTTTCACATCACATCAGTACAGAACAGTATACCGTACCATTGCACATGAATATACGTTAAAGACCTGTTCATGTCAATCAGATGAAACTAAATATTAATGTTCATGTAAGTCATTCAGAAGCTTTGTACCAACAATCTGATGCTGCAGGACGTTCAACAGTAAGCGAAGTGTAAGATGTAGAAAGAAATAATAATATTAATATGTAACGAGGTCATTATTATATTATTATATCAAGATGTGTTAGTAAATGATGTCCTGTTCAGAAAATTATTCCAGTAATAGAAAGGGAAGAGGAAATTATGGAATAATTTTAGATTAATTTATGATTATACATCAGAGTCCCTTTTAAAAAAGTTTCCCTACAAATGGTATTTTTAATTTACCTTCTTCAGACGTGGTGTGGTGCTGGATGAGCCAGTATGACTTTAACTGATGATAAATGAATTTCTTCCATCTGTTGTTCCTTCAACCTGCAGGGTATCCAGGGGAACGTGGGCATGCGTGGGCCTCCGGGGTTCATGGGAGAAAGGGTAAGGTCATCTTTCTCTCCCCTATCTCCAATGTTAAAGCCTTGTAAAAGTGAGGGGACCTTCAAACATGTTGTACGGTTGAAAGTAAAGTAATCTGTTAATCAGAAGAAGGAAATTGAAGTTCAGACATTTTCATGGACATTTTTGACAATGTGCAGAGTGCAGACGTTTTTTTTGATGTTCTTTCTGTCCAAGCAAAAACACCATTAACTGTGAAAAACAATACAATCTCTTGTTTCTCCTCTGCACCAGGGCGAGCCAGGTTTACGAGGTTTACCTGGGCCTGTTGGGAAGCAAGGTTCTGCAGTAAGTGTCAGAAGTTTATTTTAGTTTTTTATTTCCTCTCTTTTGACCCCTGGGAACCATTAGGGGTACATGAGAGTAGGACTGAATATTGTTTTCATCAATTTGATTAAGACAGCAGCTGTGATAGGGTCACACCAAGGAGGGTAAATAAAAGTAAACCAGCAGCAGGTGTGCAGGGACTGGCTATTTATGGAGGAGAACAGGTCGCAGTGATTGATTTTGTTGGTCACTGATGGCAAACTAAAGCACTCCATGCTCAGTCCTCCAGCCTGCCAGGTGACATCCTCAATGATGAAGTGGTATCCTACATGTTACACCTCTGTTCCACTGTGCAATTTTTGGCAGGGGAATAGAAAAAAGTATGAGAAGGACACAATAGAAAATTCAAATAAACCCAAATACAATGGTAAGAAGTAACCTAGATATCTTCCATAGATTCACCTCCAAATCAGATCAGATTTTGGTTTATTGGGTAGTGAAGTAAGAAAAGATGTGAAACTAGGAGGTTTTTGAATGCAGGAAAAACAACAGGCCACTGACGAGACACTTGCAAGCTGTGGCTCAGGGTAGTGTGGTCGTCCACCGGTCGGTGGTTCGATCCCCAACCCCTGCAGTCAGCATGTCGAAGTGTCCTTGGGCAAGATACTGAACCCCATATTGCTCCCGATGGCCATGTGTGAATGTTTATTTCTACTGACGAGCTGGTGTGCACCTTGTATGGTAGCCTCTGACTCTATGAATGTGTGTGAATGCAGACATGTGTTGTAAAGCGCTTTGAGTGATCGCAAAAGATTGGAAAAGCGCTATATAAATGCAGTCCATTTACCATTTATTTGCACTCCAGCAGAGTTGATTTGCTAAATGTCGTTCAACACACACCTGAGCATAGAAATGCAGGTACACACACAGAATCCTCTACGCAGTGATACACCTTTCTTTTGTTGTTATTTTGATAATTACTCGTGTCCCTGGCCTGGACTGATGGTTTTCCCTCCGCTTTAGTGAAGTTGCATATGAAGCTGAAAGGTCAAACTTTCTTCATAAAACTCTTCAAGGTTTCTGTTCCCTGTAAATCAATCTCCTCTTTTGGTTGGTTAGATTTTGGAATAAGAAAGTCCCTCTTGCATGGAAAAAGTGACTTTCCTTAATGAAGTGGGACTGTTCTTCTGAAGTTCACTTCTCGTCCACAGTCCACCCTGCAGTGTCATTGAACACAATTTGTCATAGTTTAAAGTTAAACACTGCTGAGAAGGTTGATTCATCAGCGACTTGGATGCTTGTGTGCCCACATCACTGAATGCACTGAAAGCCACACTCATAAGGTATAAAATAATCCTGTCCACAGAAGGGACAAATGGAAAATCTGAGCAAGGTTGTGCACTTTGTTTTATTCTCAGAGGGAATCAAATACAATGTAATAAAACTCTGAATAGTATACGGAGCCTGTAGAGGACAATGTTTTAAACCTGTGATTTTAAAGATAAATGTGTGCCAATTGTCCAGTTTGTTAAAAAAAGAAACGTCCCTTTTTGTTTTAGACCCAGGTACGGTGTTGGAGGAAGTAAATGGCAGATTCAGCCCCTGGGCTGCATAACAATGTTGGATAATAACTAACTGCATTAGTACACTTAATGCACATCTTCAAAAAGTTTCACATTGCACATGAGTACAAGACAAAGATGCCCACTTGCTTATACAACACATATTTATTTCCCTACACAGAGCTCAGACAGAAGTGTTAGCAATTAGCATGTTCTGACTTGTCTGTTTTTCTTTGTCAGGGTCCGCCAGGACCTTGTGGAGAAAAGGGACCCCGGGGACTTCAGGTGAGAGTTTGTGCCCTAAATAAGAGAGAACTACATAATTTGCTTCTCTCACGTGTTGTCGGTGGACCTAAACTGTAATGCGGGTGGTTTTTAATCATTTAACAACGACTCAGTATCACACAGTATCACTTACTGTCCCTAAGGGAAACATCATCCACACAAGGTAACAAAGTTAAGAGATAAAGTATCTTCTTTTCTTTCTCATAATGCTCAGAGAAAGCCAAGTGACCAAGAACATGACAAACAACAATACAGGTTCACACATTTAGAGGTATTCATGTGAAGACTTATATTTATAGAATTACATGTATTTTCAAAGGTTATTGTCTTTTTTTGTCTTTTAGAAAACGGTATCTTTTTAAGCTAGCTTTAGCATTAGCTTCACCCTCACTGTAGCTTCTTGTTGGGTGTTCTACGTTTAGTGCTTGCAATAAACTAACACAAAGGAAGAAGGTGAAGGTTTAGAGCCATGGAAGCGTCTCAAAGAGCGTGGTGGGAATTGACTTTTTGCTGTTTTTGGGACTTTGACCACAGTCCATTGGGAGTAAGATTCACACAGGCACAGTTAAAAGCTTTATATCTCAGATTCATCCATTAAAATACTGTATATAAAATGCTGATATCCAGTCCAACAGAACTAATCCAGAACCATCAAACCACGGCTTTTCATTTTCTGTTTCCTAATCAACCAGTGACTTCAGTGGCGCTTCTGTTGTTTCTCACAGGGTCGGCCTGGAGATGAAGGATCCAAAGGGATACAGGGCCCACCAGTAAGTTATAGTTCATAGTGGAGTCGAGCAGCTCATAGGGCTGCACACAACGGCACATCATTGTGTGTTACAGGACTATCGTGTTTGAATTTAAGTGGCATTTTAACAGGACACATTGTTTTTCTTGTCTTTTTGCTTTGGTTGACTTGGACCACCGATTCATAAATGCTAATATATCAGTCTGACTGAATGTTAAGGATAAACTGTGCATAGCAATGACACACTGAAGCAACAACAGATTGCATTATATAATATTGTAAATAATATATAAAAACATAAGATTGATCTCTATTCTAGGGCCCTCCAGGTCTCCCAGGTGGTATTGGGGCAGCTGGAAAACCTGGACCCAGAGGAAGCCAAGGGCCCTCAGGACCTGAGGGGCCACAGGGGCCTGCAGGAATCCCAGTGAGTGGGTACCTACCATCATCTGCTGCTTTAATTGATATATTAGAGACTTCTAATATTCTGGAAAGATGAAAATCCATCCATATTCTCAAGTGTCTGAACACCTGGTTGACCCTTCACAACATGAAAAGTTTTTCACATGTTTGTTGTTTCCTCAGGGCCCACAGGGTGCGGATGGATTATTAGGAGCAGCAGGGGAAAGAGGACACAAGGTAGGTCATATGAGTGTTTAATGACCTTTAATGTATGCAGTGTTCAGGTACTGAAACTTAGACTGATGTTTTAACCTCCAGGGTTTACCTGGCGTGCTTGGTGATGCTGGCCCCACAGGACAAGATGGACAACAGGTGTGTTTAGTTTTATAGAGAAGTAAAGAAAATAAATAAATATATTATACTATTCAAAATATAGTACAGTTCTACATAGGCAGCATTGGTGCCTTGATCACATCACATTTTGAGACCTTTTTGAGGATTGTAGGATGCAACATGGCCTGTACAATCTTTAAAAGTCTGAGGAGCAGCGGGGTGTTACTCAGAAATGGATCATGAATGCCGTGTACTTTAAGTGCACGCACGTATTAATGTTGACAATAAACAGGCAGATGTATTAGGCTGAAAAATCCGCAGCCCCCTCTCCCTCCTTCACTGATGCATGCAAGTGATCAGTATCATCTGATACTCTGTCGTATGTTGAGAATAATAATAACAACCTTTATCACATTGCTCTTTGATCAAACACTAGTTTGATCAAACACTAGTTGGTCATCTACATTAATTGTGTACGAGGACAGCAGAGCACATTTTACTGTCAGTTGATGATTATTTTGACTTGATTCATCAGGGTCTCCCTGGCCTAACAGGAAATGAAGGCCCACCTGGACGGAAAGGAGACCAGGTCAGTCATGACAGCAGCATCATTCCACATATTTATATCAATGATTGCTAATGCCTCAAAAAGCTTTAGAAATCATTTGAATTCTTGATTGTTTTTAAGAACTTGTGTCCAAGTTGACTTTGTTTAATGCTGTCCAACAGTCTGCAGCCAGTTGAGGGAGTTAAACCCCTGAGCAACCCACTATCATTGGAGTGCCTGCAGTAAATATGTGTCTCATTTCCAGTCTTCTTATGTTGCCTTGTTCGACAGGGGGACCTAGGGTCTTGTGGGAAACTTGGTCCTCCAGGGCCCCCAGGAGAGAGAGGACTTGAGGGCCCAAAAGGCTTACAGGGCAGGCCTGGACCAGAGGGTCTAGAGGTAGGTGCATTTATCTTTATTTAGGATCCTCATTAGTTATTACCGCAGTAGCAACTATTATTCCTGGGGTCCGCATAAAAGACGACACAACATTTTAGGACCTCATTAAATCACCCTGTTTACAGCATCACAAAAACAGCCTCTCCAAAGTATCTTCTGGTGAACACATGTTTGTTTGTTGTATTTTGTTTATTTCTCGTTAGCGTTACAGATTAATGTCAGCCTCAATGTCCATTTCAGGTGCTCAATAAAGTACTTGTGCTGTTACGTAAACCGTGAAATTAGATATTAGGTATTGGGATGATGGCAGAACTTAACTCAGACTCCTATGAGGGGCTTTTCCCCTGTATTATATAATGCAGCCGTACATCAACAGGAAAGGGGGGGACGGCCCGACATGCAGCAAAGGGCTGCGGGTTTGAATCAAAACCGTAATTGCTTTTTTAAGTACTTATTTTTTCACACTTTTTAAGTTTCTCACTGTAAGTAAAGAGCCGTCAGTAAAAAGCTGGTGATAGTTTTTAATCCATGTGGGCTTCAGGGAGGAGCCTGAAACAAAAGCCACTTGAATGTCACGTATTGGCCAAGGCCAATGCTGCCTTCACATGCTCCTCAGATGGTACCATTTCCCGAGTTGGGAAGACGTTCTTCTGACTTTAACATGTTCATGAGCTTTAATGGAAGCTACAAAAAAAAAAGATGTCTTGTCCTTTATTGCTAAGAGGGTTTGAACAACATGGATAATAGATTGAATGCAGCTTCATTTTCCACTCGTATCATCTTATGCTATCCTTTTAGTGAATCAACATACTTTCCAAAATGTCGAACTATTCCTTTAAATGAGGCGCACAGTACGAAAGTTACTCCAGCCTGATGTTCCTTCCTCCTCTGCAGGGCGATGTCGGGCATCCTGGTGAAGCTGGAGATCCTGGAGCCGAAGGGGAGAAGGTACACTCACTTTCTCTCTGTTCACATCTCTGAGGAGGAGGATTGTGTTCGTTTGACTCTAAAAGAAGTTTGCCGTTTGTGATCAGAATGTGGTTGTTGTCGGCAGGGTGAGGTCGGCTCTCCAGGTTTGTCTGGTCGAGAAGGCCCTTGGGGAGACCATGGAGAAAATGGCGAAAGGGGCCCAAAGGGGGAGAAGGGCCACATTGGATCCATGGTGAGCACAGTTCTGGGACAATTGTGTGTTTGGTACTTTTGTTACATTTTAATAACACAATATACTCCCAACATAGTATCAGGGAGAGTTTCTTCAACACATCACGGCTGTGTTTACATTTGAAGGATAAGTCATGTGATCTTCTGTATTTTTCTTATTTTCAACATAAAAACAAAAAGACGACAGCATGACGGGCAGAAAATCATTGATTGTTTACGGAGAAGATGAATTCTCTGTTGCTTCACAATAGCCTCCGTGTTCACATCAAATTTAAGATGGTCTTTAAAAACAGTACCCAAATATTTGTACGATGAATTTCCACACTTCCCTTGTGTATGACGCACTCTTTGGCTGCATCTGTGTTACGTCTTAAATTAATAATAAGTTCCTTGGTTTTAGACATTTAGAGTTATTCATTTAACTCCAACCTCAAAGAACGGACAGCCATGAGTGCAGACAGAAATGTCAGTTAATTACCAGATTAAAGGAAATCTAAAAGGGATCAGTCAGATTGATATGTAGAAATTGGATCTGATGTCATCCTCTTGACAGGGTGAACCCGGGCTGATGGGTGAAGTGGGACCTTCAGGTCTGACGGGGTTAAAGGTGAGTTTGTTACCTGGATGTAATGATCCTGTTGATGAGATGCTGCTCAGAGTGGCCTTTAAATGAACCTTTATCAAACTGTTCCCAGCTGGGGTTGACATTTATTGATCCACCTGAAAGATTTGTGTTGTTTTCACCTGCTTTTCTGTTTTTGTGCTCATTTTAGGGAGTCGTAGGCTCTTGGGGCCCCCCGGGGCCAGATGGACCTCAGGGCCAGAAGGTAATGCTCTGAGCATATCCACACTCTCTCTGTCTCTGTCTGTCTATGTCTCTGTTTCTGTCTGTCTATGTCTGCCTCTGTCTCTGTCTCTCTCTGTCTCTGTCTCTCTCTGTCTCTGTCTCTCTCTGTCTCTGTCTGTCTATGTCTGCCTCTGTCTCTGTCTCTCTCTGTCTCTGTCTCTGTCTCTCTCTGTCTCTGTCTCTCTCTGTCTCTGTCTGTCTATGTCTGCCTCTGTCTCTGTCTCTCTCTGTCTCTGTCTGTCTATGTCTGCCTCTGTCTCTGTCTCTCTCTGTCTCTGTCTCTCTCTGTCTCTCTCTCTCTCTGTCTCTGTCTGTCTATGTCTGCCTCTGTCTCTGTCTCTCTCTGTCTCTGTCTCTCTGTCTCTGTCTGTCTATGTCTGCCTCTGTTTCTCTCTCTGTCTGTCTCTCTCTCTGTCTATGTCTGCCTCTGTCTGTCTCTCTGTCTGTCTCTCTCTCGCTGTCTGTCCCTATAACCCCCACACTGCTCGGCTTTAATAAAATCAGTTAAAGGAGAGCAGGGCTGCCCAGTTGTGCCAGCCATAAGGTTCGATTTGGCCCGTCAGATGTTATATTATAACATTTAAAACATTTGTAATTATTGCAAAACAAATTATAATATACATTTCTGTTTAAGATGTTTTATTTTTGTGCTGCAAAAATGCTCTTTAAATATGTAGGATCCCTAATTATAAATGATTATTAATAGTCTGAGTACCGTGAGCAGAGACTTTGCACAGGAAGTCAGTTTGGTCAGTGGCACACGCACAAAAGGATTTTAGTACCATTGAACATCAGAACAATACAATACGTGTTTTGCTTCTGGCCTGTGTCCCACCATTACGTTTCAAGTTTTGCCCTGGAAAAAGTTTGGCATGAATAGAGCACATTTCAAAGGAGTGGCACTAAAATATTTTATTCCATCTCTCCAGGGGACGTCTGGGCCTATAGGACTTACTGGACCTCCGGGGTCAACAGGCCCTCGGGTAATCCCTGATTACATTTAACATTTTGCACAACATGGTGGACAGCTGTGTGAGGAAAGCCATCCATGTGCTCTCTGTTTGTCTTGCACATAGGGAATGACTGGTGCTCGTGGTGTCAGAGGAGACACAGGGGGGCTGGGACCACCTGTAAGTATCACAAAGTTTTTGCACTTTATATTATAATTACAATATTTCATGTGTTGCTCCAAAGATATCCCACAATCCTGTATGTTGTCTTCTCTTGTTGTCATGTATTGTATTTCATTTTGTCCCAAGTTCAGTTCCAGCTGTGTCGCTAATTTGTTATAGCAAGAACCAATAAATTAGGTGAATTAAGTGTTCATGGGAGGACTATACTTTTAAGTGATTTAGAGAGAGATCCAGATAATTACAGTGATATTTAAGATTTAATGGCCATCATAGTGCATCTTTAGCCACGCTAGCAGCTTGTCTCTTTGGAAATGTCGGTCTGTCAGTTGGTCCATAAGTTCAGGCTGAAATATTGTCTTGTTGTCGTCTTGGGATAAATGGCAGAAGTTTGAAGTGGTGCATTATTGGATGTTTGATGTCTGCAATATTTTACATTAAACTGAAAAAACTGAAATCAGATTTTAAGCCCACATTGTTTTAAAAGAAGTGAAAAAAGCTCAATAATTTGTCAAAGTAATTGTATCACATATCTGTGATGTCTGTATGTTAGGGTCCAGTAGGAAAAGTCGGACCTCAGGGAGACCTTGGAGCTAATGGGGAAGTGGGGCCACAGGGACTGAAGGGGGAGCCAGGAGCTCCAGGTCCACCAGGGGAACAGGTTAGTGAGGTTTTCATGTTAAATGTCTCTACTGTATGGCATTTATAAAACCAAACTGCATGTCTGCATGATGCGACATCTTCTCGATGAATATGTTTTAATGTAAAAAAGGTCTATTTACTGTTCGCAAATATTATGCCTTACCTGTGCAGGGCGAAGATGGTCTGCCAGGAATCCAAGGTCCTCCGGCTCTGCCTGGGTTTGAGGTGAAAACTAAGCATCAACACTTAGTCTGATGTTAGTTACCATTGCTGATGATTGCCTTTTTTTTCTCTCAACAACTCTAACTTATGTTTTTGTGCCTCTCTCTATTTTCCAGGGGCCTCCTGGAGAGATGGGACCCCAGGGTCCCCCAGGTCCCACAGGGGCTCCTGTAAGTGTGCGGATGTGTTCAACACAGAAACACTGTGGATGATGGAATCCTATTTAGCCTTCAGCAGCTGGTCTATAATTATACCATTTGTTTGGCCGTGATTAGTAATTAAAAAAAAGAATTGTGTGTGTGTTGTCTGAAAGTGAACATGATGCAACAAAGTAAAACTATTACTGCTTTACAGGGAGTGCAAGGAAGAGCAGGACCTGAGGGGAAGCAGGGCATGTCAGGGGAGAAGGTATGATCCTCATATTCCAGTGTAATGTCTGTCTTATTCATCTTAATATGTAATTTAACATCTTATACATTCTAGTTTTCCAAAACATCTAAAGCTGCAATCATATTAAATACCATTTGGTCCATTTTTGAGTTTATTCTGCCTCATTTTGATATGCAATAATTAAAGGAATCATTGAAACATGTAGCCATGCAATGAAAACAAGTTAAAGGAATAGTTCAATATTTTGGGAAATGCACTGATTTCCAAAGTTAAATGGGAAGGTCGATATGACCGTCATATCTGTCCTGAATAAGAAGCTACATCCAGCAGCCGGTTAGCTTACCGTAGCTTAGCATGAAAACAAGAGGAAACAGCGAGCCTGGCTGTCTTAAGGCTAAGTTTCCTCCTGTGTCCAGCCTTCATATTTATCCTGCAGACGTCATAGTGGTATCCATCGTATTATCTAACCCTCTGCAACAAAGCGAATAAACATGTTTCCAAAATGTCAAACTTTTTCTTCAAAGCCTGTCCCACCTCGTACATGCATTTTAAATGGTGGTGTAATAGTTTTGGGCCACTGCGGTCAGACTACCTGCACATTTTCAGCAGCTAGTTTTGCAGCAGAAGTTTCCAACATTTCTATCATTTATTCTAGCGACATTATTCTCCATACACAGTTTATATGACATCTCAAAAAGTATTTAGTTATTCTTTATGTGGAAGCCTCTCTCATCTAAGCGCTGTTCTTTCACTTGTTTTGTTTTTATTTATCTTTATTATTAGATATAGAAAGCTCTGTTATAACATTTGCAATTTAAAAATAACTCTGCAGCTGTGTCTCCTCGTCCAGTTAGAAATAGTCCAAAAGGATACTAATTAGCTTTTTCACCGTTCTCTTTGTGTTTCACCGCTACAGGGGCACGATGGCAAGAATGGATCACCAGGGAGTGTGGGTCCTGTTGGAAGGAGGGTAAGAGCTCCGGTTTCAGTCTCTTAAACATTTTGCAATTTAAATGCAGTTCTAAATAATGTAAAGATGTTGCACAGTTGATTCAAAGTTGTGAATGTGATGATCCAAAAAGGTCAATATTCAATGGTTTCAAGTTTAAAGGTCAATTTAAAGAACTACTGCTGTTACTTTTTCAAGCTTTGTGATAAAAGGCCTTGCTGTGTTGAAACAGGACTTTGTCATACAGATATTATGTATTTGCGTGTGCATGGGATGAAAGGGGAAATGGCCAGAAGCCACAGCCACTGCATGTCCAGATTCATACATAAAACATCAGGTTGTTTGGTGCGTGTCCCCTCTTGCTTTCTGTTGTCTCATTGAAAAACATTGAAAACTTGTCCACAGGGGAAACGGGGGAAAGCCGGAGTCAGACAGACCAGGGGAGACAGAGGACTTAAGGTGGGATATATGGAAACAAAGCCTCAAGCGTTCTGCTCATCTGCTTTAATTGTGATGTATGAGCCAACAGTAGATGGTGTTTTGTCATTCAGGGCCAAAAGGGAGACACAGGACTGGTGGGCCTCCCTGGGTGGCCCGGGCTCATCGTAAGTCAACATATTCTTACACTTTTGTATGTCATAGGTGAACATATCCAAACATTAATGAATCAATTAAAGTGCATTCAATCAGTCAGTGAATTGATTAATTTTTTTGTCCACAAGGGAATCCTCGGCTTACGTGGAGATCTGGGGGATCAAGGGGAAAAGGGGAAAGAGGTAAACAAGCCTGACACAGATTCAGTGAAAGCTTTACTTTCAGGACCAAACCCAACTGTCATTGGATTCAGTTTGTATAAACAAGGATAGCTTCATTGAGTTTTTGTTTCATTTAAATGCCTCTAAAGGTTTGTCATCAGCTTCAAATCTAGTGGTACATTACCTCAACTCCCTCAAGACCATCAAGGCTGTTTGTGAATAGTGAATGTGTGCATAGTCAAGATTTTTAATGCAGTAGTATTTATATGTTGGTTCGTCTATAAAAATCCAGTCATTTCTTTATCCAAGTTTCCAATAAGCATTGAGTAATATCTTAATATCTTAATATCAACATTCAGGATCCAACCAAATATATACAAATACTATACAAAACAAATACACATGTGCACATTCAATGATAACCCCCCAGGTAAAAAGATTACCTTTGGGAAAAAGAAAGAAAATGTGTTTTTTAATGTAACTTCCAGCAACTACCTAATGGGCTCATAAGAGTCTCATAACTAATATATAACATGCCATACAATTGAAAAATCTGACAAAACACCTGAAGACCAATGAGTCATAACAAACACACGATGGGTAACAATTAAAAAGTAATGGTGGATTCTCACTACTGGACAGCACATGTGTCTCGTCATAGCAGTTTCCCCCAACAGCGACTGATGGGATTAATAAGGTTAATACTGAGGTGTTGTTCTACTCGGCCTCATAAAATACTTTGGCCCGCTGCGCTCAGTTCAGGCTGTCAGAACTCTTTCACCACAATGTGCTTTTCATTGTACTGACCTGCTGTCTGAGTGAAGGTGGAGGCTTAACTGTGCTGTTTGTGTCCTCAGGGTGTGAAAGGAGACATGGGACTGCCTGGACCACCTGGAGCTGATGGCATGAAGGTAAGAGCTGCCGAGCGGTTAATGTGTTCATAAGGAGATAAACATAATGTCTGCAAAGCAAATAATAATAATATTTTGGTGGTAACTGCCTGTAGGTGTAACGATAAAGCAGCCAGTGTCCATAACATTTCTGTACTATAGTGCAGACATAACACTCACATATCCATTAAGGTGAGCCAGTTCCAGGCTTTGGTATTGTGCATACAGGCTGTTAATGTTAGTGGCTCCACCGGTGCTTTCCCTGCAGTGACAAGTAATATGTGTTGGGGGAGGGCGTTTCAAAAGCTGTTCAACCATCTGATAAGCTCTTCTGATAGAGTCCTGGCTCCTAACAGAATATGTATACTTCTGTGGTATCCAGGCCCTTAGATTTAGAATAGCAACATTTTCAATAGATATTCAATACTATTTTAAATGTAATCAAATTCTTACTTATTTGCAGTTAAAGCCTTAGTAAAACACATCCTGCATGTTGATACTGTCTGTGTCCTGAACAAATATTAGTACCTTATACAGGCTGTGTTTTCTAACACAACCATAGAGTTAATAATAATAATAATAATAATAATAATAATAATAATAATAATAATAATAATAATAATAAAGGGACAAAGTCCAAATATGACTTTCACTGCTTGTTTATTATGTCAGTGCCAGGTGGAATCATTGTTTTGTTAAAACAATTTGTCTTGGCAAGAGGGTTTGTGTAGCAGTAGTCTGATGGGGGAGTTAGAAATAATTATAAAGTGGATGTGAGCGTCGTGTGTGAGGAAAGTTAAACTGATAGGGAGATGGGCGGTGCTGCGGTTTTACTTGCATGATTGACGATCCAAGAAAGCTTGAATAATTTAACAGAGAACGTTTTACCAGAATGTAATGTTGACGGTCTGATTAGTAGAAAGTTGTGCAAATGTTTAAAGTCTAAAGTTTCTTCAGCATCTAGAGGGACTGCAATTGAACAGAGTCACTGTAATCACTATCTTATTTAAAGGTGTTGCTATTCTAAATCTACTGTCTTATTTCAGCGCCTATGTCTCTAAATTCCCTTCTTGATCCCAAACATGATCTTTTAGTTGCATTGTTAGATGATCAGCCATTAACCACTACATCGTGTGGCCTATCCACTTGGCTATGTTTAAGAACACAGCAAAACACAGCACGTATAAAAGCATCACCTTGTGAGTCGCTCTGACGGAGGAGTGTAGTAGTCCTCCTTTTGTTTATTGGGCTCCAGCACACTGTGATTTGGGAAGTCATGTTAAAGCCATTGAGGTGAAATGAGCTTTTTTCTAACACATTTCCGTTTCTTGTGAAAGAAGGATGTCATCTTGAATAGAGGGAGATTTACTGGAACTAAGGGAAGGTTTTATTCCATAATTAAATGTTTTGTATGTTGCTCTTATGGATATTTAGTGAGTGTTCTTTCCGAGTGAGTGATTGGAAACTGTAAGTCATTCTCTTTTTTATTTCTTCTTTCTCTCAGGCTGTTGGTGGCTCTGTTGGGTTGCCTGGTCCACTGGGCGTGATGGGAGAGCAGGTACACACAATTCTGCTGATGTTCCCACTTGTGTTTTGAAGCTTGAATTGTTCCTGCATTTGAATATTTTGTATGATGTCCAACTTTGATACATGTGTTTGTTCCTCTCTCTCTTTTAGGGAAATATTGGTCTCCCAGGCCCGAGGGGGACACCAGGGATGCCAGGACTGCCTGTAAGTTTCATGTCAGAACTCAGCGTGACATCTTAAATCTTTTAATTCACTTCAGCAAAGCATTGTTGTTGTTTTACACAAAGCTATTGAACATGTTTTATTCATTGTGCTTTGTTTTGTTGCTGGCTGTTATATCCCTCTTCAACTGTGTTTATAACTGACTTTTTGTTTTTCATTTTTGGCTTTTATGTTGCTTTCTTTTATGGAAAGAATGTCATTTTATGAAATGCCCTTTGGATATACAATATTTGATTGGGGCTATGTTATCTGATACTCTTCTTGGATATCTTCTAGTTTAAATGCAGGCAGTTCATCTGTCACTCCGCATACTTATTTTAGACTGTCTGAAGAATGGAGTAAGCACAGAAGTGGAACGTGGGATGGAAATGTTATTGTTTTATAAGAACTGGTGCAACTAATCTTTTCTTCGGCTGCCTTCCAGCACATTACGATTGTGTTCAGCCCACTGTGTTTTAGAGGGGAAAAAAGCTATTGACTTAGATTATAAAATCTGCCATGCCGTGGCTGATGGGTTCATAATGCCGCCGATAAAAGCACTCAGAAGCTCTCTGTCGATAAATGCACTTCCCTGTAGAAAAACCATGCCAATGCTCTTTTCTTCTCCTGTTCTCTTCTATGTCGCAGGGCTGGTTTGGATTAAAGGTATGCTATGATCAACTCAAGCACTCTCGTCATGACAGATCAATCTCACATCAGCTCTTACTCACCATTATCTGAAGCGCTGAATGTCCTGGAGGATTTAACGTTAGGATCTCTGTGGTTTACGTCGATGGCATACATAATCGTAAAACTGTCACACTATGAAGTTGGCGCAAGGATGAAATGAGAATATGCAGCAGTCTTTATTTCCATGTCAATGTGTTTTATAGTTATTGGTGTGGTATTGCCAAGGAGAAGAGTGCAGAATTGTATGTTGTGCTTATCATTTTCTTCTCCCTGCAGGGTTTGAAAGGCTACCAAGGTTTCCCTGGTCTGCCCGGCAGCAGGGGGCTCCCAGTAAGTTCACTGAATCAAACATGCTAGTTGAACATGCTAGCTGACAGCAGCTAATTTTTGCAGCAGTTGCCAGTAAAGTAGGACATCGTAGGGAAGACCAGAAAACATTTTCTCCATAAAATATGATGCAGTAAAACCAAAATCAATTTAGTGCCGTACTTCTCCCGGGAGATGTACGACCCGCTCACCAAAGTTACAGAGTGCAAGAACAGGCGTCCGGGTCATGGGACTGACAGAGACACCGTTCTCCCTATTACAAGTCAGTGTAACATCAAAAGGATTTTGAAGCTGTTATTTTAAGGTGACATAGTTACATAATGTTGCCTTAACATTCAGGGGAAATGAGGCCCCTTTGTTTTTGCTTCTTCAGCCTGACGAGTCATTAGATATTATAATGTTAAGCGATCTTCCTTGATGAACACCACATTGCTTGATTTGAGAAAATGTGAAACCGCTGAAGAAATAAACAGCTTTTATCTCATTGACTCATAGATCTAAGATTTGTCAGTGTTCAGTGTGTATTTTAAGAGCCATGTCATGACACATTTTTGGATCGATGGATGACCAAGTTTTTTAAATCTGGATTCTAATATTGATATTTTGTAGAATGTAAACAGTTTGTGCCTCCTTCTTGTGTTTAGGGTCCACCTGGGCTCCCTGGACCTCCGGGACAGTCACTGAACATGACGTTGACTCAACTCAAGGCAAGTGATTCATGTCTTCATTGTCCAGTTGAAGTATTCTGTTGAACGTGGAGTTACAATTACAAAAGGATTTGTTATGAGATGTGTCTTGGACGCAATGCAATGAAATTGACTGTTTTTTATTCTCTTTCCATGTCCAGGATCTGATGTATGTGTCCGATAAGCCCAACTACTCTCTGATCAAGACTCTGCTAGATTCTCTGCAGGAGGACCTCCGGCTGATGGTGGATCCTCCTGATGGCAGTAAGGAGCATCCTGCCACCACCTGTCTGGAGCTGTGGCTCTGTCACCCAGAATACAGCAGCGGTCAGTTCCCCAAACTGTGAAACAGTTCATCCTCATTGAAATACGTCTTTGTTACGTGTGTGCATCATCCTCCATGTGAGCTGACATAATAAACTAATCTGGTAACATTTATATCTTTAGCTATTACAAACTAAATCACTCAGTTTGACTATTTTTATTTTTTTAGTTAAGTAAAATAAAAATGTTAATACTTGTGTGACATCGAAATCAAAAAATATTTCCTCAATGCAACAACTTTGTGATGGTATTCCTGTCCATATGTAATGAATTATTTATACCTAATGCTTCTGATTCTCTTTAAAAGTGAAGGATCCAAAAGATCTAATCCCATCAGTGTACTCTGCACTAGAGTAATAGTACATACACAAAATACTGCAGAACATATTTGACACTGCAATTTTTTTATACTTATTTTATACATCTTTATTATTTGTTTAGTAAAGTGCAGTATGTTGGAAGTGTTTCTGCTTCCAGTGGTGCTCAGGTCTTTCTGTCAGTAACAATTATATCCCTGCAGATGTGATTGAACTCTAGCTAACCTTTCTCTGCAGGAATGTATTACATTGACCCGAACCAGGGCAGCCCAGCGGACTCTCTGCTGGCCTACTGCAGCTTCTCCTCTACATCAAAACAGACCTGCCTTCATCCTCAAAACTCTCAGGTACAAAGACACACTTGTGACACAGTCAACTTAAATCTTACTTTGGTAGTTTGGACATTATTTCTACAGTATTAGTTATGAACGTTTTTGATGCAAAGCACAGATCCACTGTCACACACACACACACACACACACACACACACACACACACACACAAAACGTTCCCAGAGCTTTCCTCTATAGAATAAAACATATCAAGGCTCATGATTACTGGTAACTTATTAATTCCAGTATAGAACAACAAATACTGTCGAACTCTTTACATTCTCCCTTATGCCACAGAGAATATATTTTTAATGCCTTTTAGTTTTCTTCCTCTCCCTTTTCTATTTTTAATGTGATTCAGTCTCTCTCATGTTTTCCTCCGTTCTTCACTCTTCTTCCTTCACTGAGTCTTGGCTCTGTTTTATCTAAAGGACGATCAGGACACAGACTTTATTATTAGTGTTATTATTGTATTGCCGTCTATACAGAACTCCTCCGTCACCTCTAATACAGTCAATACTACATAATAATTTGACTCACTCAACCAAAGAATGATATGGATTGGTCTCAAGTAAGCGTGCAGTGAATGCATCGCTCACTAAGGTAGCCAATTTACCTTTGGTTCATGCTTGAGCTGCATGCTTATCCGTAGCTCATCAGCAGCTGTCTAAACATCGTTGACCTTCACGACTCTCTTTTATGAAAGTAGGACCTGAATTCAAATTTGCACGTCTTTTCCTTCTTTACTCCGCCTGCAGTTGCCCATGAAAGCCTGGATGGAAGAATTTTCTGAAGAAGGATCCTTTCAGTGGCTCAGCAGGCTGGAGCTGGGGTTCCAGGTGAGTGCAGGGAACAACAATGGCAGAGATAAAGAACAATGACATTATCAGGGAACGACAGGTTCTAATTGACGAGGTGCATTCCTCCATTCAATCTTCAGGCAACTAACTGCGTAACTGCGTCTGGCTATTAGTGCTGATCTGATTGGTCTGTTTTTTCCAATGCTTTTGTAAATAGCACAGGAGCATTGGGAGTATATTTGATTGGCAGTTAGGGGTGAATTTCACCTGGTTTCTTTGTGTCTTATTTGTGACTTTAAATGTGCCACAAAACCAAAAGAATTAGCTAAAAGAGGCTAAATAGCTAGACGTGACCCCTTTCACATTACACATTACAAACGGAACTGGAGATACTTTTGGTGACAGTGTACATTGTTAATCCATTACATGCGTGTTCTTTTCTTACCAGTTTTACTATCCAGGTGCTAATGTGGTCCAGATGCGTTTTCTGAGGTTGCACAGTGGCACTGCCATCCAGAACATGACCTTCTCCTGCCACCCAGGACACAGACTGGGCCAGACGGACAGAGACATCAAGTTCCTTACTGACTCAAGGAAGCAAAGTTACCTCGGAGCTCTTAAAGACTGTGTGGTATGTCAGAGGTTTCCTGCAGCGCTCCTGAGAAGGCTTGAGGAAGTACTGCTTATGCTGCTCTTGATGTTTTATTCAATCTTGTTGAGGACAAATCTCAACTGTTCCTGCAAATAGTCAGCAACTTTTCAGTTTTTTGCAACTTCTTTATTATATTTATTTGGAAAATCTTTTTGTAACTTATAAAGATGTACAGTAGTTGCAAAAGAAAAAACATTTTAGATATTGTTTTGCTTGTGATTGAGTTCTCTATAATTATTTATTATCAATATTATTATTACCTTATTATCTTTAGCAAGAGCAGTTTGTTGTTATAAGTTGTATATACGACCTCAGCATCCTGTACCGGGTGTAGACGGACCTGGGAAGCTCTGGCAACGGTTTGAGGGCCAAAACATCATTTTTTATCAAGATTTGGTTTTGAGTCTTGAAGAAAAGATCTGGCATCCCTGTGACCGGAGGAGGAAGGCATGACATAGAAATGAATTGTTAGTTGCAGCCCCAGTTGAAAGAAAACAAATATACTAAAGTATTGTCACATATAAAAGTGATGATTTACAGCAATTAAATGAGAAAAGAATCTGTCTTCTGTTCTCTGTGTGTCAGCCTGGAGAGGAGACCGTTTCTGGACCTCGGGAGTCGGTGTTTGAGTTTGAGGACCTCCACCTGCTTCCTCTGAGAGACGTCGCACTCATGGGAGGCGGGAACTTCACACACCAGTTCGGCATCTCTGTCGGACCTGTGTGTTTCAGCTAGAGGTGCTAGAAAGCTGTGCCGTCCCAGAACACTCACAGGTCCAGGACACAAACCTGTGTTCAAACCATGGACACCTAGAGGACAACTGGAACATCTCTTCCCATTTCTGAAGAAGTCACTTCCTTCTCCTCTTGTTTCGGGGAATTTGATCTCTCAAGCTGAGTGACTCCGTATTCATGAATTTGAGAGGACACAAGCGTCCCCTGGCTTTTTTCACGGAGAAGTAAATGTTGTTTACAGAGACGTTTATCTTGTATTGAATAATTTAAAAATGTATGTTTTTTTTCATCCTTTTCATATACAATGTGTTTTCTCTCCGATTTTTGTTATGTATTTTTGGGCTTCTGTCAAAGCCGACCCACTGTGTATATAAAAGCCAGACTGTCCCAACTGACCACTTAACAATGTGTTCTGCATGGGGACACAGCTACTGTGGTGCCATTGGCCGTATGTGACCGGGCCAGTGAAATGTAAGTCCACTACTTTAGTGCCGTCAGTGACGTGAGATGTGTCACTACTCTAAGGTGCTGATCACGTTCTATTTGAAAGACCATTTCTTTAATCCCCAAAACAATATGAGAGGACAGTCAAATTTGTCTTACGCAGACTTCGGTGCTGTCTCTTTCCTAATTTCCTAATTTTGTTCAAATACAAAATACAGCTTATTGTTTTTACAGTTTCATGTAATTGTATGGATTTCTTTCACGTCTCAGGTATAACACATTATTAATATACACATGGGTACTGAAGCTGCTGTTGCCTCAGTATGTTGGTCAGGTTTGTAGTTTAGCATTAAAACAAGAATTAAGAAAGATTAAAGGATCCGTGAAAAGACCAAAACCAACACTGAGTTAGTTCTACCAACAAGTAGAACAAGCCTGATGTATCTTCTCCCTCTGTGCCATAGAGCTCTAATGTTGTCCAACAACTGTTAAACACATCGATGAGCCACACTGTTGCACGGTTTAAAATAACGCCATTTACTCCTGTTTGAGCAACGTTGGAGGAAAAGTTATAGTGCTATATATTATGAGCTGTATTTAATTTTTTACATTTACATTTTTCAGGTGGCACCAATAATCTTGGGAAATAGGAAAGTATTTAGATTCTGACTAAAGCATTGTTGGTTTTGCTCTTTTCATGAGAATTGTTAAAACAATACGATAACAGCAGCCATATCCTGTGGTGAACTGCACACTGTTGTCAAAAACATTTTATTTTTTAAAGGTTTCAGTCGTTCCTTCATTCAGTAGGATAATCGTTATACAATAGCTCCAGGCAGCATCAACCAATCCCCAAGATAGGATCAAAAAATGGGGGCCAAGTGTTGCCTTCCAAACTCAAATTGTCTAACACGAACATGTCAGACTGAAAAAAAGTAAATTCAGTCTGACTGTCAAACTACTTCCTGAAGGTCTATGACACAGATGTAGCTGCTGCTTTAATACATTTTGTGATGACAGTGTGTGAAAGTTTACAACATTTTCATTAGATTTCATTCTCCTACACACCTGTCCAACAGGGTTAGATTATTTGTGTTTAAACAATAGGCATATTACATTAAAGAGTGCTCTCTTTTTCTGTTATTCTCATGTAAACCAAAGACCAAAGCTAAGCAGCCAGAGCTGACGGATCCACCTATTTCCTCCCAGAATGATGTAATGTACTGTCATTTCTTTAACTGTACTGTAAAGACTATGTATACATTTGGGTGTAAAGTAAGTGCAAGAGTAGTACCCTGGCCCTGCAGAGCTTCCTTGGCCCCCTGGTTAAAAGAAAAAGAGCCTATAACCACCACTTAGTGTTGAGGAATTGCTGTCGACTTGAATTTCTGCTTCATTCAATCTGAGAAGTGCTTGGGTCCAGAGAAAAGAAGCACGCCTTGTATCTTCTCAGCAGGATCAGCATTTGGTGATTGTGTCCCAGAGTCGTTGAGCAGTGAGTGATGAGTGCTGTGCTTTGTCTGCAGGATTTATTTTAGTGGGATCTCAGGGACTTCGGGGTTTGTGGCTCAGCCAAACAGCAGCTCTGCAGCTGGAAAAAAAAACACCAAAACTTTATTTTCCTGCTAATACCAAATTCTCAGCTGTGGAGAATCGGAGGGTTTGCAAGTTCTTCATAAGGCATGAGGTGTGCCACTGCTACAAGGAAGAAATGTACTTAACCTTAATCTCAACCAGACAAATTGGATTAAAGTTTAAGCATTTTAGCCATGGGTTTGCAGTTCTGGCCTGGTGTTAATTATTCAGTGTTTTCTTTTTATATTTAGATTTGTCATATCATCATTCCATATGATTGCCTTAGCTGGCTGAGACTGATCATTGTTCCTTTACTTGTTTTGTATAAATTATCATTTAGAAAAAATCTAAAATGACATGCTGGGCATCTGTCTTGTGTCCCTCATCAGCTCATTCAAAGAATTGTGTCAGCTGAATTAAAACAAAATGCATAATCAAATGTGGACTCGGTGTATTTTATTATCAATAGTTTGCAATTATTTAGACATAAATCAAAGTATTGTGACTGGTTTTGACCTGATGATGGCGGACATCAGAATGGACAAAACATTAGGATTCTTCAACCTTCTTTGGTTGCTATGAATTGCATGTATATATTGGATGAATGGTAAGTATTACAAAACCTTTTCACGCTACGTTTTAAAAAACAAGAAAATTAAAGAAGTATTTTTTAAATGACTTTAAAAGAAGAAAAATGTTCCATTCACTTACTAAATTCTATTATTTTTCTTGAGCTTGACACTAATTGTCAGAAACTACAGGCCAGCGTTCGATTGTTTAACTAGTGTGTGAACAGCAGGAAGCAGATATTTGGATAGGGTTAGAGTTAGAGAGGGTTAGACATCTGTTAGTCATTACCAACTGGTTCTTCCACGCTGCATGATATTGTAATGACCATCAGATAATTTCCCCATGTTTTACCAAATTGTAATTTGTATTTGATACAGTCTTAGATTAATTTCAGCCACAAGAGGTCAGGAGTGAACAGATCTACCATGGTCGTATGATTTGTCTTGGTCAATCTTTCATTCCTGGCTGTTTTGGTAGTGAATGCCTTCTGTATACTGAGCCATATAACATAGTTAGAGGCCCAGCAAGCAGCTCCAAGCCTCATTATGATATACCGTAAACAGATTTACAGAATAATAATTAGACAGTTAAGACATTAAAATGATCTTAAAGATCATCGGTTTTCCTGAAAGCAAATAAATGATGTTCACATTCAGTATTTCTCACCAAAACACATTTGTTAGACCTTTCCATCTGTTACTGATAAATTAGAATGAGATCAGAACAGCAGAGCGCAGAGAGGAGAGGGTTTAGTGGTGGTTCGTCATAAGCAGGTCACCTGTAAAATTCCAAATTTCACAGCAATCCATCCAATAGTTGGTGAGAATGTTATAATTAAGAAAAGAAATCAACCTTGTGGTGGAGCTAGAGGGAAGGTCAGGTGATCACCAAAGTCAGCAGGATACGTCGGATCGGATATGTGTACCATATCTTTACAAATGGTATTACATTAATGTAACAAAACACAAACACTTATTCTTTTCACCTGTTTTCACAGATGAAAGAAAAACAAACTTTTCTTTCATCTGAAAACAATTAAGATCATCGTATATTTGTATAATTTACTAGAAAGCAACTAATATCAAGGCTAACTATATATAATTGTAGTTCTTAGGAAGGTAATGTTAACGTTACTTTGAAAATATTTTGTAATTTGGTCCCTAATTGTATAAAAGATGCAGACTGTTCAAGTGATGAATTTTCAATAGATATATTCCAGTTAATTGCTAGTGTAACCCAGATTATTGTTATTCAGTTGAACATGCACAAATGTAAAATGTGTCTGCAGGCAAAAATAAATTTGAACTCTAAAGAGAATCGTTTCTAAATGTCAATATTTACATGGGTTTAAATTGAGTATACATTTTAGTATTTTATAAGGACTTTTTTAAAGGAATTTTCCATCTGTTTTCTAACTGCGAACAGGTGGAATTAAATAAAATTAACTGCAATACCAAAAAAGGCCAAAGTTGTGTCAATACCTGTCAACCCTCCCGTTTTTCTCGGGATTAATCTATATGTTTCCTTCTAACCAGATATCCTCGCGTTTAGATATTGTCCCGTAATCATCCCATATTTTTAACCTTTCAAAAATAAAAATAGGCCTAATTTTAAAAAGTGAAAAAGGGTAAAGTGGCCTCTGGTAGAGCAGGTGGCAGTATTATGTTTAACTTTAGCTGAAAAGAAGAAGACGAAAACATATGGATGAGAGTCACGGTGAACGGGAGATAGATGGAGACGGAGTTGTACCTGCCAAACAAGTTAAAACTTTATGCAAGTACCAAATGAGAGGAGACCTTCCCTTATTTATTAAAAGCAGAGTCGGGCAAACTCGTGCTGAAAGTGTGCCATTCAGATGTTAGCATCGCATACGGCGGAAAAAGCGAAATATTAGAGTTACGTGGAACTTCCTTAAAATAAATAAGGCTATCATCTACCACTGACTGCATATTTGGGTTGTTAATATTGTTAAATTCGGTATGCACGTGGATAAATCTGAGAGTTCATATCACAGCCTGAGTGAAGGAATAACACGTGAAAGTTGTAAAAAGCCCCAAAAGCCGCATTTCACACCTAGTCCTTCAGTGATGTCCTACACAGTCCTACCTGAATTATTCCCCCTCTTAATACCATCATTATGACGCCATGGCTCTAGAAACTATACATTTAGACAGAAACGCAGTGTAACCGGGCGTTGCATCACCCTAACAACAGAGTTATATTAATATTTACGAAACATTTAGTTGTAAATAGCAGCAGTACAATGTGCAGTGCCTCTCGGAGGCTGTGAGCCGGGGGTACCACTCGTAGTTAGTGATTTGAAAGTGGCGGACAAACTCGGCCAAGGCCGTTCTCTTCTCACGATGTCTAGCTTTTCTTGAAAAATTTGTCTTGAAAATGGCGTTGTAATTATATCTGCGACCAAATCGATCTCTTCTCCTCCTTCAGCCATTGTGGGTGGAAAAAAAACAGCTTGTAGAAATCTACACAAATTAGTTCGTTCAAAGTTTGCTAGCTCTGCATAGCTTTGCCTCTCAATAGTGCATATCCAATCAAAAGACGTGCACGTGCTGACGTTATCGTACGCCTGCTAGCTGGCCCCGGTGTCCCCAACTCGAAATCTGATTGGTTAACGCCACAGTTTTGTCTCTGTTCACTTTAAGCAACAGGCGCCCGCACTGTTGATTCTGAAGGCCTCAGGGCAGATTTCTTGGACCCTAGATAGTACATTTAAAAACTAACTTTAGTGGGATTATAAAGTATTTTAAAGCATTTAGCAGCGATATATACAGGGAAAAGTCACAGATCAGTGCCTCACAGGCAGTAGTTGGGGAGGTTTAAAGGCTTCCCAATCAAAATACAGAAAATTAATACGGTTTATTTGACATCTATATGAAGGGAAACTCCTTTGCTATCAGTTCAAATAGATTTGACACTTTATTACTTTCTGTAGATGACTATTTCATACATTTATTGGCAAAGAGGAAACACAAAACTGTTGATTCTCCAGGGTTCGATTGGTGGCATGCTTCTTTGATTGGGCGAACGTGTTCAGTTGTAACTGACCAATGGACTATCGTGTTCAGTTTTAACTGTCCAATGAGCAACGCGCAACGGCCGATTTTAACAAGGCAAGGCAGCAACAGCAACAGCTAGGCTAGGAGCGGCGCTAACAGGTAGCAGCACTAGCAGCTAGCACTAAGCACAAGGGCGGCCAGACACCACACACCAGGGCAGGCCACATGAGTCTTGGCGACCGCAATTGCCCGATCGCCGGCGGCCAATAAAACCCCAGGGGGCCTAATAAGCCGGTGCGAGCGGTGGTCAAATGAGCCAAGACGGCCCTATACATGGGAGGGTCATGGGGAGGGGCGAAATGATTGGGGAGGGGGGCCAATTGTGCCCTAAAAATTGATTATATATATATATATATACGTATATGTTTATATATATATATGTATACGTGTATATATATATATATATATATATATATATATGTATATGTATATATATACGTATATTTATATGTATATAAGTATATATATATACATATATATAAGTATATATGTACATATATAAATATATATAAGTATATATGTACATATATATGTATGTATATGTTTAAGTATGTATATATTTATGTATATATATATATACACATGTATATATATATGTATTTATTTATGTATATATATACACATATATATATATATATATATATATATATATATATATATATATATATATACATATACATGTATATATCAGGTGGACTGTGTTATAATTATTGATGCAGTATAAACCATTCATTCGGGGTGACTTATCAGAGACTAAGTAGTTGCTAAAGTTCTCTGCTGGCCAACTCAAATAGAAAAGATAAAACAATTAGAAACATGTGATGAGACAACAGCATTCAAAGTTACACTCATTTATTTGAATCCCAAAAATCTGTTTTATGCTAATTCTTGTGGACACAAATGACTGAAGTGATGACTGCAGATAATGAGGAACTTTATTCAACAGTGCAAAGGATCAGAGGTAAACAGTAAAAGTGCAAACGGGTTGTCTTTTTTAGGGAGCATGGCTAGGAAAAGTATTTCACTGAAGTCTCAGGTGGAGCGTCTCTGCATTCTTCAAACCTCCGATTACTCTGCTTGGTGAGAAACTGCTGGTGGAACTGAGATAGGGAGGGTCACTCTCAGTTTGGGAGAGGAGCAGGAGTTGGTGGTGAACGTGCAGGATGGGGAGGAGGAGGAGGAAGCATCTCTGGTACACACTCATGTAGAAGGAAAGTGTCCTGACGGCCCTCGATCATCTTCTGGTAGATCTTGAAATCTGTGAAGTCCAACACCGTCTGGAGAAGAAGAAGAAGAAGAAGAAGAAGAAGAAGAAGAAGAAGAAGAAGAAGAAGAAGAAGTAAACAGAACATAAACAGAAAGGCAGCTTTAAACTATCTTCCCAGACATGCTATAAATGTGTAAACTGTAAGATCATAGTTGTGTATGTATCTCCGATCCTTGCTGTGTCACTGAGGTCTCCACATGGCAAGAGGATAGAAGCTGGCGGTGCAGGTTGCCAGGAGAGGCTGTAGGTGGAGGTTTCGGAATGGACACTGTCTGCCAGAACCTGCAGGTGGAGGCAGTGGTTGCAGGTTGCTGACAGAGGCTGTAGGTGAAGGTTTTGTCTCAGCTGTCTGCCAGAATCTGCAGGTGGAGGCAGTGGCTGCAGGTTGCTGACAGAGGCTGTAGGTGGAGGTTTGGCTGAAACTGTTTGCAGGAATCTGCAGGTGGAGGCTATGCCTACAGGTTGCTGACAGGCGGGGTTGGCTCTCCTGAAACATCGACATCATAAAGCGGAGGAAAGACAGCAACCCCGTAGGAAACGTCCACCAGCACCAGTCCGTCTTCATTTACTGATTGTGTGGACGTGGGACGGTCCAGTCTCTCCCACAGCTTCTGCTTGATTCGCCGTCCCAGAGCTAAACTGTACGGACGCAGACGACCACTCTTGAACCTGTGAGGAGCGGAAGACACAGAAATTAAATCAGAACGATGAATGAAACATTTTGCGACAGATTTCTCAGTGATTGGAAAATGTGTTAATTATCTGATAGATTGTTGACACAACATACCTCAGCATGTGATCCACAGCTTCATGGTAGAGCTGCTGGTACTCCTCCACAGAGCGGTTCTGTATCTTTACAGGTTTGTCAAGGTGCAGAGAAGCAGTGGGGGTCTGGAAGGCAGGTTTGGAAAGACGAGACACGGAGGTCCGCTTCCTTCCCTGGGGAAGGTCTGCAGAAGCAGGAGAGCGCTGGCGCTTTCGCTTTAAAACGGGCACCTGGAGAAGGTCAGCAACACACAGAGGATGTCAGGCTCAAGTAAACTTCTTACTTAACAACATACTTTTAACAATTTGAAAGAACAAACATGAGAATCAAATGTCTCACCTGGTCGTCCCTGCAGCAGGGACACTGTCTGCAGGCTGCAGGTCTCCTTTCACCCTCTGCCTGGCGTGCAGAGATTCTCCTTCCTGTCTGCTTGTACCGCAGATGGACGGGCACATCACACTGCAACAACACACACGTTAGAATGAGGCTTCACAAGTACAATTCAACGTTTTCAAAGCAGACATTTTGTTGAAAAGCAAAGTTGTTATTGCTAGATTTCTAGCTTCCTCAAGACAGGACAGGCAACAAAGCAAGAGACACCCACCCGCCCTCATGTCAGTAATAACTTAGTGATATATGTGTCGCCCATATTATATATATTATTATATTGTATGAAAGAATAATGTCACATATCTACTGGGAATTACTGTAGGCTTATGTACAAAGCCAAAGTGCTTCCCTGCCATAGGCCAATTTTAATTAGCTTAATTAAAATGCGTAATATCAATGTATTCCAGCTGGGAGATCAGTGATATACATTATGTTATTATATGTATAAAGGGAATATTATTAAAACATAATTGTACGTTGTTTTTAATGAATAGTTTGACGATTCGACGGGAAACACATAGAATACACTGCAGACTTTCAAAGTGATCAAATCTCACATTTTCCATGATGGAAGTTTGTTGCGTCTCTTTCGTTTGTCTCTGTGAGTCTTTACTTCTTGTCCGGATGTAAAAAGTCCTCAGTAGAAGCGATAATTTTGAAGAAACCGTCGAGTGAAAGTTGAGAAAAAACTTTTCTTGACCGTTTTCAGATTTTGTATATTTTTGAAATAATGATCGTATATAAATGATGCACCTGGAGAAAACCATAGCAACCATGGAATCCTCCACGTCCATTTTGTACACATGTTCTTACAGTCACATCTCATCTCTGTGATCTGAAGGTTATACAATCAGAGATCAACTCCATATCTAAATATGAATCTCCAGATCTGACTGCAGCCTCAGTCAGAGCTGGATTATATAGTTTGGTTGCTCAGATGTAACTCACAGTGTTTACAGCAGAGACAAATTGTTCATCTTATTCACCATTATCCACACACTTATTAATATAGCCTATCTATATATAAATAGAAGTAATGAAAGCAGCTGTTCTTGCATCATTAGTGGTACAGACCTGTTGTTGTCGTTACACAGATGGCCGATCATTACGGACAGACAATATTAGATTTTCGTGGAACAAACATTCAACTTCCAAGAAATAAGGCTATCATCTACCACTGACTGCATAGTTGTGTTGTTATTATTGTTAAATTCGGTATGCACGTGGATAAATCTGAGAGTTCATATCACAGCCTGAGTGAAGGAACAACACGTGAAAGTTGTAAAAAGCCCCAAAATCTTCTTCTTCTCTTATTTGGGAAAATATGAGGCCGGTTCACGGTCGGCAGAGCCTGTCAGCAATGTACCAATGACATTTGTATCAGCGGTCAATTACATAGTAAGATATTCATCTTTAATGCTTAATTAATATTTTTTTAAATCTAGATAAAGATAATTGTGCCGGTTTTTTATGGGAACTTGTGGGCAGCAGGCTTATCAACATGTACAGAGGGCAGCACGTGGGGTGATCAATATAGGCCCAGCATTAAACCTTTTCTCTGGGTCCCTCAACAGGTTAATGTGACCATGCATGTGCTTTACACAGAGTTTATGGAAAAGATAAACATGTACACGTTACTTTGAAAATATTTTGTAATTTGGTCCCTAATTGTATAAAAGATGCAGACTGTTCAAGTGATGAATTTTCAATAGATATATTCCAGTTAATTACTAGTGTAACCCAGATTATTGTTATTCAGTTGAACATGCACAAATGTAAAATGTGTCTGCAGGCAAAAATAAATTTGAACTCTAAAGAGAATCGTTTCTAAATGTCAATATTTACATGGGTTTAAATTGAGTATACATTTTTAGTATTTTACTAAAAGGACTTTTTTAAAGGAATTTTCCATCTGTTTTCTAACTGCGAACAGGTGGAATTAAATAAAATTAACTGCAATACCAAAAAAGGCCAAAGTTGTGTCAATAATAACTGTGTGTTGAAGGCTTGTTAAGGGTTAACGCTCAAACCGTCACAGCACATACACACGTCACGTGACGCGCTGCATCACTTCTCGCCAGTTCTTCACATTTCCGCATCTGCCTCTAGTTGTTCACTTGCTAACTTTAGCCATGTTTCCCTCAGTTGCACTTGTTTGACATTTCATGCAGCAGCCTCTCGTCGTGTGTGACAGTCGGACGGACTGCTGTGCTACATGTTGGTTTTCCTGACTGCCGAACAGCGTCACGTTTCTTTCAGAAACAAACCGAAGAAGCAAGCTAGCCTCTCGTAGGTAGCTAACAGCTGTCAAGCTTTCAGAGAATAACGTCGCTGTGAGGCAACCAAGCAGGCTCAAAGGTGAGGGGGAGGCAGCGAACATGGGACTCTGTGTTGTGTCATTGTGTCCGTGTTTAAACAGCATGTCAGTCATGTGCGGAGGGTGGAACTACAATTAGGAAATGCATTAGCCGACTGAGCTGAAATAGCCCGTTGCTGTAATTGTCTAATGCAGCTATTAGTTTGGTAATTAGTTTGTTAGTTATTTTCTATAACGTTAGGTACTTACTTGCATTTTTGAGTGAATTCTTAAAATATTTCTATTTCAACGTCACTGTAATTTTGATGAAGTAACTAGCTGCAAGCTATATTCCTATATTGTATTCGCCTTTGCTTTTGAAGCTGTTACTACTTGTAATCTGTGATCAAGCCGTGGCAGTCGATATTAGCTACACGGTAAGAGTGTTTTTTAAGTGCTTGTAAATTGTTATACCAGTTTCTCAAAACAACACTCCAGAGCAAATGTACGTGACGTCAGCTGTCCATGGTGCTGAAGAGGATGGTGATGAACAGTGTGATGAAAGCCGTGTCATATATTTATATATTAAAAATAGAGAATTTGCAATGCATAACTGTAATACATGACACAACATAAGTATTTATAAACGTGTATATTACATTAATAAAAGCCAAATGCATAATCAACAGTCAGCCTGTGTTGAAGTGTTTAAGATGGTATTAGATGTATATGTGATAACAACACAAACACAAACTGTTATTTGTGATTGTTATATGCTGTACATTGCAAATGCAAGTCAGTCACATTTCTAGTTTGATACTTACATTTTCAGCCAAATGTAGATACCATTATGTCGTTTCATTTGACCTGTTAGTTTAAGTAAAAAAAAAAGAAAAGATCACTGAGTCTTTGCACCTTACATTCATGTATGGACTCCAAACGTATTTCAAGACATGCAGTATAAATCAGGATTACTGAATTGTGGCGTTTTACTAGCCCATGCCTCCAAAACCACCACAATCCAAAACCTCTAAGTTATTACATGTACAGTGTTATAAAGCAGACAAAAGTTGCAAACTACTCACATTTGAGAAAATTGAACAATTTAATATGTGGCATTTTTATGATATGAATGATTGATCATAAAGATAGTTATCCGGTAATTGTCTGTCAATCAATCCTTTCAGCACAATGATGAGATGGACCCTACTTTCACATTATATATATATATATATATATATATATATATATATATATATATATATATATATATATATATATATATATATACATACATACATACATACATACATACATACATACATGCATACATACACACACACACACACACATATATATATATATATATATATATATATATATATATATATATATATATATATATATATATAATTTTCTTTTTACTTCTCTGAATGCAGCTTCTATGAGCTACGCCTGTTTTCCCCGATCAGAGGATGTATCCGCCTGCCAGAAAGGACTTCATCTCTCTGACACTCAGTGATCCGCACAATCACAACTACAACAACGCCAAACACCGGAGACAGTCCTGCTGGAGGGTGAGTTTACCTGTAATGCAGTGTGCAGATCTTGGCTCTACACAGAGTTTTACTACCTATTTGATGGAAGATAATGAGCTTGTGCCCAACTCATGTTTGAGAAAATTCACACCAGGCTGCTGTCACAGTTTGTCGTTGTTCACAGAAGTGCACACACCTCTGTAGATCTAAGGCTGTGTATTGGCAAGAATGTGGCAATACAAAATGTTTCATGAAGAAGAGGTTATGATTTTTAGGAAAACTGTCATAGTCTAAAGAATACACCACTATATACATAAAATCTGAGTAAAAATGTATCTTAGACCCTGTAACATCCAACATCAGAGCACATTTGAGAGGGCAAAATCGATAGTGATATTGTCTTACACCCATCTATAGGTCCATACACATCACTGCCATAGCACAGAGTTATGGTTGATGGCTGTGGTGGAAGATATGAATAACATCTTGTGTACAGTACATTTTGGTGACAAATTAAAGAAAAAAACCTCAATAAATATGTGGAAAAACATAACAAACTCAGATGCTTCCGTACAGGTTCACTGCATGGTTTGATGTGTATGAAAATGATGTGAATCATGTGCTATGACATGCACAGTCACCAGATCTTAACCCAACTGAAAGCCTATGGGAGATTTTAGAGCCTCCTGTTAGATAACACTCTTCACCACCATCATCAGAACACCAAATGAGTGAACACCTATTAAATGAAGGTGATCATCCCTGCAGTACACTTCAGAGACCTGTAGAATTAATTAATAAGTAATGAATAGAAAAGGAGCACAGACGTTTCCCTTTTGTCTGTCATCTATCTTTTATATTGTAATGCAGTACATTTTCTGATAAATGAAGGTACTTCTTATTGATATCGCGATCTTGTAAATCAAATAGTGCCATGATAAAGCAGTCCTGCTCATTGATTTTTAGTAATATCCATAATGGCCCAATGCAATACAACCAGAGATATTAAAGGCGTCACTGCACTTGGTTTTAATGATATAGAAAAATCTCCGGGGGCGGCTGTGGCTCAGGAGGTAGAGTGGTCGTCCAGACCCTGGGAGGGTCGGCGGTTCGATCCCCTGCATAAGTCAAAGTGTCCTTGGGCAAGATACTGAACCCCAAGGCACGGCGTGCGTGCGTGCGTGCGTGTGTGTGTGTGTGTGTTCTGTGTGTCTGTGTGTCTGTGTGTGTGTGTATGGTTATCCCTACTGATGAGCTGATGTGCACCTTGTATGGTAGCCACTGACTCTGTAGGAATGTGTGTGACTGGGTGAATGCTAACATGTGTTGTAAAGCGCTTTGAGTGATCGCAAAGATTGGAAAAGCACTATATATCCATTTACCATTTATATATGTGGATGTTACTCAGTTCTGACTGATCGTGGGCTCTGCAAAAAGGCTTCAGCTGTAAGCGTCCAACTGCTTTTTATCTTCTGATCACTTCACTGAGATGGAGCATGTCTGTCTTTATGAAATGTATCTTTTCTGAGACAAATCAATTCGTAGGTTTTCAGTCTTCCTTTCATATGCCTCCATTGTTGTGGAGCAGCATGAACTTTCAATCTCTTCAGATAAAAGCCTCCCCTGAGCACATGTCTCTGATCACTACAGTGAGATGATACAAATTCTGCTTATCTCACCGACTCTCTCCCGCATATTTTCTTTAATCCGGTTTTCTTTACTTTCAAATTTCTTACACGTCTCATTCCTCTTCATGCCCTCTCACTATGAGCCTCGCTCGTCTCCTTTGTTGGTTTGGATACTGAGGTTTTACAGGTTTTACAGGTTTTCATTGTGTTGCACTTCTCATTCCTCTCTCATACTTGTGTTTGGGGGGGGGGGGGCTTTCTTCACAAGTTTCCTCTTTCATTCTCGGTTTTATAATCTGGTTCATAATGAGACTACCTCAGTTGTTCGCTGGTTACCTACTTACTGTTTACTTTTGTGTTACACAGATAATCAGTTGAATGGCCTTGAATGGAAATGCTTAAAGTGCAAAGATTAGAATTGTATTTTTTCACCAAGCAATGAGAGATTTCTTTGCTCAGTATGTTCACAGCTTTTACTGTTAAGTGCAACATACACATGTTATTTACCGTCCTTGACGTCAACTGAGACCCGTAGCACACACCCAATGCACTATACAGACAGGGAACAGTGGCCAGGACGGGCCCCTCTGGTTACTGAGGGATGGCTCGGTACAGTTTATATGTCCGATACTAAAGAAAACAACTAAGCTGTTAATAATACATTTGTAGGGATGAGCTTTTTCTAACCTAGCCATCTACAGAACATCATGCTCAAACTGTGAAACAAATGGTCTACTCCCCTAAAGGAAGAAATGCATATTACATTACATTACAGGTCATTCAGCAGACGCTCTTATCCAGAGCCACCTACAGTGAACTAACTGCAGGGACAGTCTCCCTGGAGCAGCTCAGGGTTAAGTATGCTGTTGTGAATTCCTCATGTTGTAGAGAGACGGTGTTGCTACTTCTTCTTTTTTCAAAACCTTTCACACAGAACCTTTAGAAGCATTTTAAAATGGTCAGCACCCTTCAAACATTCAAAATGAAATTTAAAGTGCTACTTTGTTCAAAAGTTTAATCTAAGTATCTAGAATAACAAATTAATTATAATTCAGTATAAAATATATATATATATATAACTCAACACTAAATGTAGCCTATACGTCAATGACAGTTGTTGACAGATTAGTTTAGGCTAAAGGACTGTATCAGATTATAGGCTACTTTCTTCTTCTGATCCAGTGATTATGGCGGTAGAGTATCGGACCTTTACAGATACTGAGTATCGGATCAGCACACACAGTTGAAATGCGTTGAAGCTGAGAAATATGACAGTGGTGTAACCTGATGCACACCAAGACTGAAAACAATGGGTGCATGTGTTTTGCTGTATGGTGTGTGCTGCCAGTTAGTGTTTCCTTCAGTTTTTATTTTATTTTTCCCCCCAACAAATCTGCTTTATTTAAAGTTGGACCACCTTTATACACCTTTATTTATACACATAATAGTCAAATTAGTGCCCTCCTTTTATTTCCCCAATATTTGGAATCCATTTTTGCAACAAGTTGTAATCCTTAAACTGATATAAAAGACTAAGTAATATTAAAAATAATATTTTAATTTGGCAGATCATAAGCAAAAATATTTCTTTAATCACCAATCAGCTAAACGGCACAGTCGGCTCTCATAAAAGGAATTCATGTAGTCCTCTGAAATGAAAAGGCAAAGCAGCGCTCTCATCGACTGATGTGTAACATTGTGTTTCAGCAGTATATCAACAGACAGATCCTCTATAAAACCCCTTTTATAGCAGAGACGTTGATCTGGCTCAACACTCCCCTGTACTTGCGGGTCGTCAAATTTGATCACGGTTTATGGTTCCTGAGAAAATCATTCTCTGCAAATCATGTTCCGGAGAGTGGCTTGTTGGCTCAGTGTTTGTGTCCTCTCCACTTGCTTTACCCCAATCCACATTCTTTAACATTTCTAAAGACATGCAGGTCGGGTGGAAGCTCTCATTGTTGTGCGAGTGATTGTTTCAACAGCCAACCTGCCAAGCGAGCTCCCCTGCCTCCAGCCCAGTGCAGAAAATAAATAATTGTTTCTTCTTGTGCAGTATCACCTTTATTTATTTATATATATATATTTCAAAATACACCATTAGACTGAACAGAATGTGTTGATGCTGTTCTGTTGAATGAGCTTTAGCAAAGTAATACGTCCCATGAGATAAAGTCTGTTGTGTGTTCAGCTCACAGACGATGGCTCAATAGTTTCATGGTATTACACAGATGTTAATTAAGAGCGGGTAACAGAGTGGGACCACGCTTCCTGTTTGCCTTCTCTCCTGAGAGACCCTGACTCTGTCCCTCCCTCTGCACTGCTGGGTTGAGCTGGTTACCTTCAGTGTTTGTGAGCTGTCACTGGGCTTAACGCGTCAGGGACGGAGAGAAATGTTTAGTTCATACAGGGTGAGCCAGACCAGAAAGGCCATCAGGCTTTTCACTTTTTTACTCTGCTATTTTCAAAGGAAGCATAAACAGATATTTAAGCTATTTTAAGAGGGGAAAGATGTTAGAATCTTCTGACAGACGCTTGTAATTTAAATTCAGAGCTGTTGGACATGTTTCAGTGTAAGCTTTGTTTTTGTTTCTTCCTTCAGAAATGGAAGCAGCTGTCTCGACTCCAGCGAAGCCTCATCCTGTTGCTGCTGGCTCTGCTGCTCATATTTGGACTGCTCTCCTATCCCAGCATCACAGAGGAGTGGAGAGGTAAACAATGCCTTCCTGCATAACGCTAAAAAAATAAATACAAATCTCTATATTTTTTTTCATTGACAAAAAAAGAGGACACAAAATATTATAGACTGTTTTCAATGCAGCAGTTCCTTGTCCTGTCCTGCACGTGTCATATCAGGACTACACCGGCAGCACACAGTGAACACTGAAATGTTCAGTATAATCTGATGACTAAAACAGTTTTAATTGACTAAAACTAAACTCAGTCTTTGACTAAGAGAGGACTAAAATGCTCATACCTTTAGTTAACTAAACATACAACAAAAAACATATTGTTTTCTTGTTTATTCTGTGTGTTTAGGTTTTTCTGACAGGGAAGAGTGGCTGGAGCTGAATGACAGAGAGGTGAAGGATATTCTCCCAGGTGTGATGTCTGTATTAGATCAAACTGCAGGTAAAGCTCCGCCTCCTGTGGCTGGGCCAGCTGTGGGGCCAGCTGTGGGGCCAGCTGTGGGGCCAGCTGTGGATCCAGCTGTGGATCCAGCTGTGGATCCAGAAGCAGACCGCGCACATGCTGTGGTAGAGCCCAGAGGACCAAACGTCCCCATTTTGGCTAAACCTCCCACCAAGGTTAGAGTTGTGTTTGTATTTCTCTATTTATTTCACATCAATCAACATCAGTGAAAAGTAAACATGCCTGAGTCGGCCAAGATTGACACATTTACAGTCAGTCACTTGCATCACACATAACTAAAGTGTGATAATAAACAAACAAACCAAACTAATAACAACAGCTGTGCTTACACTACTTGATGTATTCTCTTTAATTCAGAGCTGCATGTGAGTTTTGCGATGACTTGTACAGTTGTCCCTGTGTCGGTGAGCATTGCGCTTTTGTAGAGAGATGTAGCACTAAAATAACAACGTTCAATGTATCTGATTGGGAGAGATATTAAAGAAGTATTCCATCACTGGTGACGAATCATTGTTGATGGGGTTCTCTGCTTGTGTACTTATTGCTGGTCTGTATGTTTGCAGTACAACAGTCCCCTATGCGACAGCTCCAACTGTGACTCAGTTTTCTGCGTGTAAAAGATGACTCTTGATACTAATGCCCTATGTTTACGATACACTTGGATTCTTATTTGTTTTTTTCTTCACAGATTAAGACATTCCCACACAAGAGAGGTCCACCGAGCCTGCAGAAAGATGGAAATATTTCAGGCACAGTCGGTGGGAAAAAGCAAGTGCAGCAGGTGGTTCAAGTTGAGCAAAGAGAGGAAGACAAGGAGAAGAAGATTGTCAGGTGATCTGTTTGTTGTTTGTCTGTACCAACTGTACAGAAGGTTTCCAACTGTTAAGAAAAGTAGATGACATATTAACATGATGTTGCTTATAATATTTGAATCAAGCATTTGACCTGTATCAGAGAAGAAGTGGTAAATGATGCAGGTTTTTACTTTTGTCTCTCAGCTGGAGAGGAGCAATGATCGAAGCCGACCAGGCCACAGAGCCTCCACCGTCAGCAAAGGGAGAGACGCTGCGGCGCCCCCAGCCCCAGCCGACCATGCTGACACTATCCCTTTGGAAGGTCAGTGCTGAATTACATGTTTTGGAGTTCTGACTAAGGTCTTTATACAGAGAGTGTGGTTGTGAGAAGATAAGGTGCGAGGTCTGCAACCCACAATGATCCATTAATCTGTCGTTTGTATTTCTGAATAATCCACATAGTTTAGTCAGAAAATTCCCAGAGCCCAAGGTCACTTCTTCACATGTCTTGTTTTTTCTGACCAACAGTCCAAAAACCCCAAAGATAATTTACTTAATAATAAGTTAAAAACTTTTCTTACACGTCGGGTCAACTGAGAAGCAGATTCTTAAACATATCATTGTCCGGCTTTACTCATATATGCTGTTTAAAGCCCAGCGCCGTTTTAAAGTTTGAACATTCCTAACAAGATAAAACCCCGCTGTGCTCAAAGCAGCAGTAGGCATGGCACAGAATGTTCCTTCGACTGAAAATAATGTGAAAATGAGGCGTGCACTGTCGAGAGAGCATCCTCGAAGTAACACAGACTTCTAAGATTACTCTTTCATTTCTTATTTATTCCTTTTGTGGGCCTTTGTTAGTAGTTTCAACTGGAACTGTGGACAGACTGGAGGCAGTGCGTGACGCCTTCAGACATGCGTGGAAAGGCTATAAGGACTACGCCTGGGGTCACGATGAGCTCAAGCCCATCTCCAGGTCTTTTGGCGAGTGGTTCGGACTGGGTTTGACGATCATTGATTCTTTGGACACAATGTGGATTTTGGGACTAAAAGAAGGTATTGTATGTCAGTTATCCCCTCTCCCTTGGGGCTGGGTATTATTCAGATTCATTCAAATGTTTCAATTTGATACAAAATATGATATAGAGATATGATTTAGACTTTTTCCATCCACCTGCATCTTTGAATGCTTTGTGGCGTGTACATAATTGTGCCATCTCTAAAAGGTAGCTTTGCATTTGGTCTCAATAAACTCTGCCAATTCTACACTTCAAGTCTTTTTACAGGTGTTGGGGAGTACTACTACATATGAAAACAAATTAGGTCGCTGTGTGAAGTATGTTGCATTGGTGCTGGAGACGAGTAAAACAATAAAAACATCTGGGGGTGTGGAGTTAGTTATGGTACCAGATCTCTACACCCTGCTCCTATGCTTGGCCTTGACTGTCTCTGGTGTTTTTTACGAGACCACTTGATCGTGTCCTTCCAGGCAAAACTCTTAGAAAAACCTCTTTGATCCACCATGTTGAATTGATGTCATCAAACGTATATTGTTATCTTCCTCTCTTTCTCCTTCCCACTCTTATACTCTAACTCACTCCACATAGAGTTTGCAGAAGCAAGGGACTGGGTAGAGAAAGAGCTCTCCTTCGACAAGAACGTGGATGTGAATCTTTTTGAGACAACCATCCGTGTCCTCGGGGGCCTATTGAGTACTTACAATCTAACAGGAGATCAACTCTTCCTAGAGAAAGCTGTGAGTCAATCCCTAACAGGCATTCCTGTTTCTTTCTGTTTAGCTTTTTTAGAACATCAGTCTAGTCAATAATGCTTTAACTCTTACAAGACAGAAGAAGTATTTCCACTCTAATTCTGCTTCTTCTCTCCACTTAAAGAAAGATATCGGGTCCAGGTTGATGCCTGCCTTCAATACTCCCTCAAAGATCCCGTTCTCAGACGTCAACATCGGAAAGGGAACGGCCCACCCCCCTCGATGGACGTCAGACAGCACACTAGCCGAGGTCACGAGCATTCAGCTGGAATTCAGAGAGCTGAGCCGCCTCACCCAGGACCCACAGTACCAGGTCAGAATACCAGGAGGGCATCGCATTAATATGTGTCCGAGTGTGTGTGTGTGTGTCCAATCATTTTGATGTGGCATTACTTCCAACTCTCTGAGATGGAGTGAAAAAAATGTATATATAGATAATTGACAGAGGGTTTGAGTTTGGTTACAATCAGACATTAAGTACATTTGTGTGATTGAAGTGACAAGCATGAGCAAGCATTCGCTTGGAATTCATCAGGTTGTCAGTTTATGAGTGATTCCAGAAACCGGAGTTTGCCTCTGATGATTTTAAGGCCAATCTGACATTAATTTGAGTAATTTCTGTCATAACCTTAGCCAGCCCTGTGAGACATCGCTTTTGATGAACCCAGTCTCATTAAATTGTGACATTGCTAACAGTTCTCAATGATAAATTGCTTAAAACAGTGTTTTTTGGCCCACACACCAGCAGTAAGTGGAGTGTGGGCTGTTGGGTTCATTATGTCATGTCTAGACGTTATGGTAGCTGATTTTCTTTAACCTTTCCAGAATGTTGTGAATGAGGTAATGAAGCTGGTCCACAAGCTGCCGGGCAAACACGACGGCCTGGTGCCCATGTTCATCAACACCAACAGCGGCCAGTTCACCCACAAAGGAGTCTTCACACTTGGTGCCAGAGCAGACAGCTACTATGAATACCTGCTCAAACAGTGGATCCAGGGAGGCAAGACGGAAGACGAGTAATTCCAACTTTACATTTCTGAGTCAATGTTCTGTGATTGTGAGGGAAAACAGAGCCAGTACCGAGACATCCAGTGTACTGTAAGTAGTTAGTCTGTCCGGCTTGCACGTTGCAGCTACAGCAAGTCAGAGCTTCTGTTCATGGTTTCAAGTTGATTCGAATTTGAAAATGTGAGAAAAGCATTGGTGAAGTTTTTGTTTTGCCTGATGTAGTGCATTGTAGTGGTATTCACTGCATTGTTCCACTTTGAGTCTTTTATATGTAACCTTCCATGTATTTTCCATATTGGGATATATGTCGACACCAGAAGAATATTCTTATTTTTAAAGTTGGATACTGACTTCAGTCAAGTTGCACAGTCCTAAACAAAGTCACTACTGGCTGAATAATATGTCTAATATAATACTGACTAATATTTATGTTTTTCCAGCCTGTTGGAGGACTACCTTCAGGCCGTGGAAGGAGTGAGAAAACACCTTGTGAGACAGACTGGGCCCAGCAGATTGACCTTTGTTGGAGAGTTGTCCCATAGCCGCTTCAACCCTAAAATGGTAAGGATGCTCACCAAAATCACAGTGCGAAATATACAGGCCCTTAAAGGGATAGTTGGTATTTTTTGAAGTGGGGCTGTATATACAGTAGATTACGTTCGGCGTCTCCCAGTTTGGAGAAACAGACAGGTGTACCAGCACGGAAGCTGAGCAATGTACTGTTGTGGACGGGAACAGCAGCAAAACATATTTGAGACGCATGTCTGAAAGCAGCGTTACGCGGAGAACATAATCTAAATATAGCGTACACTTATATTAGCTTCCATGCTGGTACTCCTGTCTGCTTCTCCAAACTGGGCGCGTGCCGTCATCTACTGTAGTAATACACTGACTTTTACAAACCCAATTAAAAAAATCTGAACTATCTGGGCCTGCTGAAAAACTCAAAATCTAATTTTGTAGTGTTGTTAATTATGTATATATTGTGGCCAACTTAGACCTACTCTGCTTTAGGAAGTACCACACACATCACAAGGAACCCTGATTGTCAAATGGTATTTTGCACACTGCCAAAAGTCAATGAACTCCCATCACAGACAATGGCCGCCTTGTTCAATCAATCAGCCTTTGTGCCTTTTGTTGAATCAGTAGCTGTACAAACCATTGTGGAGTCAGTTCAATCAATTCTGTCATCAGTCTCGTCCTTCCTCATTGGACCGCTCTATCTCTACAGGACCACCTTGTGTGCTTCCTGCCAGGAACCTTGGCACTGGGGGCCCACAACGGCCTCCCAGGGGACCACATGGATCTGGCCGTGCAGCTAATGGAGACGTGTCACCAGATGTACAAACAGATGGAGACGGGGCTGAGCCCAGAGATTGTACACTTCAACCTGCAGGCCAGTGATGGGCATGATGTTTTTGTCAAGGTGAGGCTAATAGCAGAAAGGTGGCATTGACTCTCCTTTTTGAAATCACCATATTTGCAACAATAGCTTCACTTTGTTATATCTTTTGTTGTATGTACTTCCTCATTTTCGTGTGTGTGTGTGTGTGTGTGTGTGTGTGTGTGTGTGTGTGTGTGTGTGTGTGTGTGTGTGTGTGTGTGTGTGTGTGTGTGTGTGTGTGTGTGTGTGTGTGTGTGTGTGTTTTAGGCATGTGCGATGTACCATTAATTCTAGCCTATATGTAATGTGACTTGTGAAGGTTCATTTCAAAGTTTAAGTTAATTTAAAATTCAAAAAATGCTCGAAATGGCAACTGACTTTTACAAAGTGTTGTAGACACAAATACTAGGGACCAGTAATGGTGGAAACTCAAATTTAAATGAATGTGCATCCAAATGCACAATCTTTGTTTTAGTGTCTTATAGTGATGCTTTTGTGGTGGTGATGGCGTTGTGGTCTAGTGGTACGGCTTCCAAACAGAACACCAGAAGGCTGTGAGTCCAACACCAGGGCTGCCACCATTGTGCCCCTGAGCAAGGCACTTGACCCTGAGCTGCTCCAGGGAGACTGTCCCTGTAGTTAGTGCACTGTAAGTCGCTCTGTAAAGAGCGTCTGCTAACTGACCTGTAATGTAAAAAAATAAGCTTTCTTTTGAATGTACATTCTGTAAATTGAAAGAAGCTACACAAACCGAAAGGAGTGAGAACTCACTGAGTGACTAAATGATCATGGGAATTATGATCTTAACCTTCTGATCCTACCTCAGTGCTCAATTTCTTTTTCATTAACTGCTCTATGTTTATCAAAGCACCCAGTATTATTGTACGTGTCTCCACTGCTGCCTTCATTAACCTTAAATATAAGTTTGAAACATTGTAGAAGCTCATTCTAGTTCTAGGATTAAAAACTAAGGCGATAAATGTCATATTATATTAAATGTATTTGTTATGAATAATTCAGTGAGAAGTAAGCACTGATTAACACTTTTAACATCCCCCGTGTTCTGACATATGTTTGCACTAATGTTGCATATTCTAGGGTGTTTGATTTTCAGTGCACATATTGATTGACATGTACGATTGATTATAGACGCTTTTATTCAAGTCAGGTAAAGATAAGGTAAAACAAATTAGGAGAAGTAAAAATAATTCTCAATCCTCAGTCAAAATAAAGTTCATAAAATAGATAAAGGTCTCTCCAGAGCCTCTGGGCCGGTCTGATTGGCTGTTACTGTGGACTGTTTTATTCAACAGCTTAAGGATTACTTTTATAGAAAGGCTTTTCATACACTCATTCATTATTTATTGTATTTTTTATTTATTCTGTTTTATTTACTTAAAACATTGGTTGACAAATCCGTAGTGCTTCCAAAAACTGAATTCTCTCGGATCAGGAGCATCTCTATAGTTTGTGTTATCTAGCCTCTGGAGGTTTTCAAACCTGTTCTTCTTTCTTCTCTTTTCTTATTCTTTGTGCTGGCTAATTTCTTTTCTTTGTTTTTTCACTTTACCATCAAAGTGCTATGAAGGATGCCCCTGCTGTCCAACTGTCTCTTTGAAATTCAAATCTGTCTGCTCTTAACTTTAATCTTACCTGTCGCTATGCTCACTGATTGTTTACCATATATGTTCACCTTTTTTCTAGATTTAACATTTATTGACAAGTCCTTTATCTTCCAGCCTGCAGACAGACACAACCTGCTGAGACCAGAAACGGTGGAAAGTCTGTTCTACATGTACAGATTCACTAAGGACACCAAGTACAGAGACTGGGGATGGGACATACTGCTCAGCTTCAATAACTACACTAAGGTACAAACCAACTGACCACAGACCAGCTTTAGTTAATGCGGCCTCAGCCTTCTTCGCAGCATTTCTTCTGCAGAATAAATCCGGCTGAATATCAGGCTCAGTTAAATCATTGTAAAAAGTATCCTCGTCTTTAACCTCCTCTGTATTCATATTTTGAGATATCATTGTTGCTGTTGGAAACGTAGCTAGTTTACAATACAAGCGATGAGAACAAGGAAGTTCTGTTTTTTTTTAAAAACTTTATCAACACAATGAAACTTAGGAAGTCTTTGAGCGGCATCTAGATCATCCCCATGGCCAACCAAAACAAGCAGGTCTAATGACAATGACGACGATGAGTCTGAGATTACAGTACAGTGAAGTCGTAGAGAAAGCCTGCCTGTTAATATATTTTTTTAAATTCCATAAACACTGATAATATTTGACCGGAGTATCTCCCATTTGTTTGGGACAAATCTTCCCAGACATCACCAGTTCATCACCAGTTCTTTCTATAACAGAAACCCTGGCCTAACCTAACAGGCTTATTGGTTTAACTGCAATTACATTAGAGTGTTGTGCCCACAAACCAGCTGACCAAACTCCTCCACCTCCGCAGGTCCCCGGTGGTGGCTACACGTCCATTAACAACGTCCGTGACCTCGAAAACCCCGGACCCCGGGACAAGATGGAGAGTTTCTTCCTGGGTGAGACGCTGAAGTACTTGTATCTGCTCTTCTCTGACGACATGGAGCTGCTCAGTCTAGACAAGTATGTCTTTAACACGGAGGCCCATGCTTTTCCCATATGGCCCTCCCCACCCAAGTGATGTCACCATACTGGAGAGGTCTGTTCAGATCCAGCTCACAGAGTCCTCTAGGAGTCAAAGACTTTGCCGCTCTGTCAGGTAACCATCCAGGCTGGACTGCTGTGTTGAGCAGTAAAGGAGACCTGGCTCGTCCACCTGTACTTAGACCCGTTTCCATGTGGAGGAGTTTATTTACTTTTTCTTTATTTTTCCTAAGGAAAAGGTTTGTGTTAGAGCTGGTCTCTAATGTAAAAAAGCTATTTTAAAATCAGCTCTGACTAACTGGCTCCAACAGGAGACAAGCAAGAAGATGGTGAGGGCTTTATTACTGAGGTGACTGGGACAGTTCATGTATGTATGTATGTGGTAACAACAATCATGTCATCCCTAAGTGTTTCTTTGCTTTGTCAGATGGAAGTCCTCATTAGTACTGCCGTCAGGTGTCATGGCAGCGAAGGAGTCTACAAATAACTCATGTTTGAAGCTGCAGTAACTAATAATGAAAATCTATGGACACGTTCAGCTACATGTATATTTAAACAATTGCTCTAGTGAAGGAGTCTCATATTATTTGTAAAAGGCTTTACTTTGGCAACGCCGAGTGCACTTTCTCCTGTATAAAAATGACATAAAAGAAGTGAAGTTAGACTTTTTGAACTCTTTTGAGACGTCTGTCCCCTGTGTTGTCCCATCCTAAGTGTTTAGGAGCAGTGGGCAGTTAAGGTGCCGTGTCCAGGGACCAAGTTCAGTTCTGAGGCCAGTGCCTTGCTGAAAAGCAAATGCAGTGCAACAATTCCTAATGCCTAACATGCATGTCTTTAATTAATTAAAGACTTTAATAACGTAGGTGTATGGCTCGTAAACTTGATATAACCCAGGAGTTAAACAAATACAATTATTTAAAACTATATTGGCTAAGCCTGTTTTTCTACTTCTGTCGGTTTCTGATCATTTTAGCTTCCGGTTGTTGAGCTCAATGGATTCTCGTTGCATGTTTTCCCGACTCCCATTTTCTGGCAAAAAGTTGAGCAGATTAAGTTTGTCTTCCTGGAGGTGACCAGAATAAAACACTGGCTATGATGGTTATTGTCGCCAAGATTGGACGTTTAAAGGACTGTAAAGCCCCAGAGTGCATTGCACTTACAGTAACTTAAAGGGACATTTTAGTATTGTTCAACCCGAACCCTATTTTCACATGTGTTTCTGTATAAATGACTAATGGGGACAATAAAAAAGTAAATAATATTTGTCAAGTATTGAGCGAGAGCTAAACGTGCTTCAATGTCTCGGCAATTCTGCACCTGGAATGTACGTCGTCCACAAGTGTTTGTTTTTTTTGCCACTGACTCAGATTGTTATAATAAGTGTCTGACAACGTTATGGAACTACAGGGAGAAAAAAACGTTTTTCTTTACCTTTCTTTTTTGGCTGTTTGTTATTGTGTTTAACCAATTCTTGACTTGTGACTTGTAGCCATAAGACTCGAAGTGACAGTTAGAGACGAGTGCCGGTGCTTTCAGAGTCTGTTGTGTTGGAGTAGCTCAGTGCTCTTTAAAAGCTCAATATTTAGCTGATTTGGACAAGCGGTCTCCTCTCGCGAGATTTGAGCGTGAGACTTAGAAACAATAACAAACAGCGGATCAAGCGAAAGGTAAAGAAAAACGTTATTGTCGTCAGACACTTATAATAACAATCTGAGCCTGTCGGTGGCAAAAAGATGTACCTGCCCGAAGGATTAACTGCGAGCAGCGCTCTCGCTCAATACGGGACAAATACAATAAAAAACATTTCCGAATTTTTCACTTTCAGACACAAAAACATGGGAAAATATTGTCCAGGTTAAAAAATACCAAAGTAACCCTTTAAATATGGTAACGTTTACTGCACAGCCACTCTTCTGGTTGTTTACTGATGTTTTCATTTGTTGCTTTGACAGAGAAGTCAATGAGTCAAGTTTATAGGACCTAGAAGTTTGAAGGTGAACGTATAGAGGTCTACTGAAGGACTTCCAGTCGGGCTATACACATAACGACATCTTGTCTTATTGATGAATGTATACATTGTTCTTTTATTTTACATTCAGTCGTCGTTGTTATGACTGAAACACACTTGTTAGTTAGTGTGTTTATATGCACTGTAGTTCTCCAGTCTTGGGTCTCATCTTGATTTTGATAATTTGTGTTCACACTTTATATGAAGGGGAATAAATGAAGGTTTCCATGCTGTCTTAAATTTGCAGTAAATGTGAAGTTCGATGAAAATAAACCAACATGGTACATTAACATTTCCTGTGTCAGGGACATTATGCATGCAGCAGTTCATTTATCCTCTTTTCACAGACGACTTGTTTATGAAAATGAAGTTTGTCAAATAGTTTTCTTCATACTTGAAGGAGTTTGATTCTTTGATGCCGTGTAGCAATCCCTGACTTCCCGTCAAATGTGATGTAAGGGCAGCGCTTGTTTTCCATACGGTGACATCGGCCAATCGATTTGAAGGACGTATCCGGTGTACTGTAAGAGATGCTTTGAAGGTGGCTGAACACGCTCTATGGTCTATGTCTTGGATCATTTTTCTGCGGTTACCATGGAGCGTCATCCCGCCTCCTTTTGTTACGGAACTTCTGTCCAACAGAGAGCCATATACTGACCCGTCGTTGAATGTGCACTACATTTGCCAATGTTCTGCTGTGCCTATTGAAATGTATATTGTGCTACAGTGGTTTCATTCTGTTGTTTCTTTTGTTATTGCTGCTGTATCAGTGGTGTTTATTTGTGAAGTGCAGGTGTGATTGATGGCTTGTATTTTTACCTTTGACTAAACAACATGGGTGTAAATATTTAGTGTAAACTGTTTCTAACGTGTGATCTCAATCCAACTTGTGTGTCAGCTGATTATTGAGCCCTTTCTGGCCTTGGCATTCTGTCATGTCAAAAACAATTTTAAGCAAGTTATTTTTGACTCTTTTTTTCATGTTTAATTTTATGGCAATCCATCCAAATATCAATATTTATGGAGACTACTGTTTGATAATTTAGTGATTTTCAGAGCTTTTTGCAATCTCTTTTGCTCCACACAGCAAAGGGTGGATCCTAATTAGGAATTATATATTTTTTTAAAGGCTTACTTGATGCGAGAAGAATCTCTGCACAACAACTTGAAATTGGTTCATTCACAGTATTTCAGTTTATTAAACCAATATTAATTCCTGGTGCATATAACATGATGAATACATGAGATTCATTACAGTACAGGCATTAATATAGTAGTTTCTCTATTCTCCATGAGTGTTAACATGACCACAGCGTTACTTTGCTGCAACTGTTTGTGTGAACTTCACAGAAAAACAACTCTGGGTGCTTTACAAATATTATTCTGATTGACAGCATGTTTTTACAAAATAAAGTTCACATCTAAAAGCGGCTACAGATAGAAATCCCATCACCAGATCACACACGTGATTGAGGAAGCCAAACTGAAACACTCAATGGAAATCAGCCATAAGCTAGCTCAACCAATTAACATTTGGTTTGAGTGCAATATTCTCAATATAATTTTACGTAAAGAAATCATTAGAAAAATATCAGATTTGTTGGGCACGTTTCAGTGTGTGTGTGTGTGTGTGTAGTTTTTGCAGCAACAATGGAGCTCTGTTTTTGGCTTTACATGTATTTGTTTTTCTATATTTGTATTGAATAAGCATCATGAACCTGAGAGTTGTACTATGTCCTGTATCCACAGAAGGATCTGGACTCAACACAAGAACCATCAGATAAAAGACTCCACTGCATTTAATAATGCTGCTAGAGACATGAACGTGAAACTTGTCAGGGTTTTCAGGCTGCTAAATACTCTGCTCCCACTCACATCTGTGTCAGAAATCAGCCTTTATGTCAGATATTCATGATCACTGTTACGTGTTACGAGGCAGAAGGTAACAGAAAAGAGAAAGGAGCAGAACATACTCGGTGAGCTCCCACAGAGGCTATTTAAATTCCTTTATAATTCCCATTTCATATTTTCATTATTTTGCACCACTGATTCTTAAACTTTAAGTAAATTGGGCAGTATAGGCCCTTTTAAAAAAATATATAAAACTGTTAAATTAGTCAAATTGATTCTTTGTTGTATTGCTACATGTTTGTCTAGAATGTTATGGTTTTGTGAAACACGACGAGGTTGGGTTTTGATGTACTTGATGTACTTATGATATGAAGCTTTTTGTCCAATTCAACTCTTATATTGGCTTGATGACGACGAATATTAATGTAATTATTATTGAATCCAAGCCATAGCAAAATGACAGCTCTACTCTCTTACATGGATGTGGGTTACAAAGCATCAGCGTGGTTCATCAGTGTCTCGCCTGCAGACGTTCCTGCTTCAGCAGCTGCGCCCCGTGTCAGGGGCCAAAGACATGGATCAATATTCTTTCTGCTGGTTCAATAGATTCATTGAGCCATGCCAAAAATAAACCCTTCTCTGCCTGATGATGGAGCCAGTATGGTGTCCTGCAAGTCGATAACTCATCTGCATACTTTGGAGACATACTGACATGCGATGTATTTATTTTAATTTAGGTAATTTTATGTTCACTTTATTAATAAAAACTAATGAATTCAGTTTTCAGAGCTGGTGCAGGTTTTGGCAGTTTCTCATGTTCGCACTTTTCATGGTGCTTCGTTTGTCTTTTATCTGTAATTTATCAAATCCACGTCCTCTGTACAGATGGCCCATCGAGCACTTTGTAACTCATGTTGTGGCTAATTGCAAATGTTCACAGAATCCAAACTTTCTTCCTGTCGATTCACTTTTTGAATAAAGCTTTTGGACTTAATCTTGATCTGAATTTCAGTTTTTATTTTAATTTTAGAAAAGCCTGAAGAAGATTAAATGGTGGACAGGGTGCATGCTTTCTGACTGTCTGTCTCTGAAGGCAATCATGGTCCAAAGCCAGGAAGAAATGGTCTCCCCAGTTTGGTGTGGAAGAACTGTCCTCACCTCAACCCCACCCGAATGAACTGGAACACCGACTTTGAGCCAGACCGTATCACCCCACGACGGTGTTGGACCGCACTAGTGCTCTTGTGGCTGAATGGGAACAAGTCCCACAAAATCTGGTGGACAGCCTGAACCCAGAAGAGTGGAGGCTGTTATCTCAGCAGATTAATGCCCATGGTTTAGGAAGGGTTGCCCAACAATCCCATACTTAAACATAAACTCCATCTGCCTTTGACTGAATGCTACATACGAGATAGTGCCAAGGCTCCAGCACCAGGGGGCAGCAGCAACCATCCATCACTGTCTACACTACAAACACTACTGAACCCGAGGAATGCAGATACTCAATGCACAAAGAGGCAATGCTTTTTATGTTGACATGGTAAAGTCAGAGTGATGAACAATAGAAAGTGAAGACTCATGTTCTGCTGCTGCAATACAGTGCACCATATTGCACCAGCAGCTTGTTCTCTAAATTATAATATACTGTTCACATAATGAGACTCAGTTTGTACAAAGATATTGTAAGAATTTATCAGCTGTGACAACATTTCTTCTTTTAGAATCAATGAATTTCAACATCTTAAAATGTGGAGGAGGGCTCCCTCTTTCACCATGTGTGTCCTGTGGACTTCCCGGCCATGACTGCAGTGGTGCGTTTGAACTTCCAGAAGCTGCTGAACGTGAAGCACCCTGGTGTGGATCTGCCACATGTGTTGGACCTCCTGTAAAGGAGGTGAGTAGGAATACATAAATAAACTAATAGATATCACCATGAAACTTCCTCAGCTTTCCTTACACCAAGAATTTTTTTTTGTGAATACAAGTTTTCTAAAATCTTATTTTTTAAATATACAAATGGGGCATAATCTTATTAAATATGTGCTAATTTACATACATTTCTGGAACAGGAATCTGAAGGTTCAAAATTCTTGTTTCTTTTTTTGACATTGAGAAAAGCAGGAATTTGGATTTTATACTGTCAACAGCCAGAAAAGAATCGCCCTGATTTTTGGAATAAAATCAGGCTCTGAATGATATATGAACAAACCCCTCTGTGAAAACCTTCACAATATAGAGAGGAATGAAACTGGAAAGTTTGGTGTATAGAAGAACTACTGAAGTGGAGATTTCTGGATCAGTGTGAGAAAAACCTCATTTTGAGAAAACAGCCTTAAAGATACGGTATGTATTGTAAAAGTCCATACATTTTGCAAAACACAACAGGTGAAAAGGGTAAAAACTACAATTTAACTAATAGATATCACAATGAAACTTCCCCAGTTCATTACTTAGATTACTTTTTGTATTGAAATGTTATGTTAAATATGCAAATGAAGGCATTATCTTATTCCAACTTCTGTTGAATTAAAGAGAAATCTACAGACACAAATAGACAAAGCCAATAACATAAAAACCTAAATGTTATGGAAGCAAAATAACCCAAAATCTCAAAATTGACCAGTGCATAAAAAACAATGCTTTTGCCTGCAGTGTCTCGCCTTCATTTCAGAACCTCTCATAATGTGACAGGGAAGGCAAAAATAACCAGCCCTGCAGAAATCCAAGAGTTGGGGCAGTGCTGATCACATCACATCACATCACAGCTGTGGTCTGAAGCAGTTTCCAAGTCCCAGCAGCCCTTGATGCCAGCTTCTATCTTTCCCTACTCCTCTTTGACCTCGATGGAAAACGTCATGAGGTCAAGGAAAGATGTGAAAGAGAATTGATAAGGACTTAGGAAAAGACAACCACAATGCTAAGAGAATGCGACTGCACCTGCAGGCTAGTTCTGTTTATTTTGTGTGTGCGTGTGCGTGTGCGTGTGTATGTGCGTGTGTGTATGTGTGTGTGTGTGTGTGTGTGTGTGTGGGACTTCACATATGCTGTAACCCAATGATTGAGATTCAGGGTCTGATTGAAGGCAGGTGTGTCTGAGTGTGCTCACGGCTCTGTGTTTATGGGTGCAGGCGAGGGTCAGCTCAAGATGCTGCTGTCTGAAAGCAGAGTCCGGGCTTCCTTAAGACTCAAATGGTGCCAGCCTTCTCCAGGGTGGTGGCTCAGAGAGGACTGCTGATGCTCAGAGAGTGGTGATGTGTCATGTTGACCATGGACTGTGAGGAAGCGAGCCACCTGCGGCACATCTGACCTTTGGCCTTGGACTGTTTTCCCTCTGTTCTATGGTTGAGATACAATGACAAGCCCATACATGTTTACCTTGTTTTGATTTAAGAGCCCACATATTTTCCCTCAGAGGAGGCTCCTGCAGTGAAGTGAGGTCAGCCTTTGAGCAATGAAGATGTTCAGATGTTCGGATCTGTGCTTGTTTTAGCCCATCCTCCTCATTCCACTTAACTGTAGGCTTGCTTGTAAGTCCTGCACTCGCTTGTTTGACAAGTCCAGAATCATCTGGACAAAGTCTTTGAAGCCATTTTTATCGTTGGCTAATCAAATCTTTATAGAAATTATTGCGTTATTCCAAGAGTTTGTGCACCACTGTAAGTGATGCAGTGTGTTCATCTGACGTTTTATTTTGCTTTCCTGTTCCCCAGGGAGCTTTTCCTGTTCTTTCTCAGGTTGAGCTGTTCTTCCAAGCGCAGGGCATACATGGATTCAATAATAAATGACAGCAACTTTTGAGGTCTTATTCTCGACTTTAGTTATATATACATATATATATATATATATATATATATATATATATATATACATATACAGTATATCTCAAAAGTGAGTACACCCTTTAGATTTTTGCAAATATTCTGTTATATCCTTTCAGGGGATAACATTATCCTACTGAAACTTTGATATAACTTAAAGTAGTCAGTGTGCTGCTTGAATAACAGTATAGATTTATTGTCCTTTGAAAATTACTCAGTACACAGCTGTTAATGTCTAAACAGCTGGCAACAAAAGTGAGTACACCCCATAGTGAACATGTCCTAATTGTGCCCAAAGTGTCAATATTTTGTGTGACCACCATTGTTATCTAGCACTGCTTTAACCCTCCTGGGCATGGAATTCACCAGAGCTGCACAGGTTGCTTCTGGAATCTTCTTCCACTCCTCCACGACGACATCACAGAGCGCACGGATGTTGGACACCTTGCACTCCTATATATATATATATATATATATATATATATATATATATATATATATATATATATATATATATATATATATAACAGTTATTTCCATTGAGGCATGTACATGGTGAGGGAAGAGAAATATATTAAAAGCATGGGTTTGTTCACCTTAAGACAGCAGTGGAATAAATGTGTTCTTTTTTGTATTCTTTACATTCAATAAAATAAAATGTGATGTCTCTCCTATCTTCTCTTCCTCCTATCAGACTAGTGTCTGCTGCCCATTGTGTGTCTGAATGCTTGGAGGGGCGACAATAGAGAAATTGCGTGTATGGCCCTGCTAGAAATTCTGCCGGTGACTAAACTAGAAAACATGTAAAGTTCACATATTATGCAACTTTTCAGGTACATTTTTGCATTTTGGGTTTATTCTTGTTTGAACACTAATCGTTAAAACAAGAATAATAATAATTATCATACTGTCTGCCTGAATATAGCTGTATTCACCCTCTGTCCGAAAGTTCTGGTTCAGAGCCTGTCTTTTTAAGCCTCCTCCCGAAAAAGCCCAGTCCACTATTATTAGTCTGCACTGTCAATCAAACTCCACTTTCACTTCAGCGTTTCTGCGGCCGGAGAGGCACGCTGTGTCTACTACACAGAGTTTGGCACTTCTCAGTGAATAATAACCGAAGTTAAAGTTTCCTAAACAAAAGCTTCCCACAGCACATGTTTCAGCAGGAATCTAATCCAAAATAGCAGAGAAATGAACACCTGCAACTAAGAGTTCAGGTTTCCCTAATGGTCAATAATGCTATATATATCTGTCATGTTTGCTTAGTATTTCTGCATACACTCTGTTTTATGTTTGTCTTTACATGTACATTTGTGACAAATGTCCGAGAGCAGAGCCCAGTGAAGAAGGCGTCAGTTGTGAGGACACACAGAGCTAAGTTGTTAGCATGTAGCTACATGTTGCAGAGTGTGTATGTAACACAGTGACAAGTCATTTAGATGACATTTGACTTTGAGTGTATCTTGTGACAAAAGCTTGTAAAGTCAGTATAAAGTACAAATAACGACAACGTGTGATTATGTTACACTGGAACAGCAATGGAGCTGCTGCTGTGTCACTATACAGTACACTATTTCAGTTAGTGTATCTGTGAATCCTCACGGCTGTAAGTCACTTGCACTACAGCCAGAAGACCTAGTACACTTATGACTTATTAGGTCTAGGACAACAAAGAAACTGAAAAAGTATTTACTGTTGCAACGTTCTTTTTTTAAATTGCTCCCCGGTCAGGAAGCAAAAGGACATTTACAGGCTTTACTGTTAATCTCTCCTCTGCTCACCAGCTGTCTGAGCTCATCACCCACTCACTCTCTATGCTAGTCATAAGCAGTGCAAACGTTGGGTACTAACTGGGTATTAACCAAAGCTTCACAACTTGCCAAGTAATGGAATCACTACTCCTCCAAATTCTGTAGGTGTGACACACACACACACACACACACACACACACACACACACACACACACACACACACACACACACACACACACACACAGCTGACCTATGGGATGCTGTGTGGATATACTGTAGTAGTCTGTTGTTTGGCTTTGAGAGCTAGCTTGAGGCTTAAAGCTGCATCTCTCCTCTGAAAACAAATATGAAGAATACCTTTTCGGGAACTAATTGTTGCCCGAGGGGGAATTTGGAAAGATTTTCACCCTGAACTAACAAGCTGTCAGTAAGTTTTTCTGCCAAGAAATTGGGTCGAAAAAGTTTTATGAATAGCTTCACTTTCCCAGTAATTTATTGAAACTGCCTTGAAACATTTAGTATGTTGCACATTAGGCAATGTGTATCTCACTGCCTGTAGGGGATGTGTTTTAAAGGTTGGATTTGAAGAAGGGGAGAAAACTTGCCTTTCTCGGTAAATCACAGGAGCTTTTATGTGTTTTAAGTGATTTTCACTCACAAAATGTGAAAAACATTCAGGTTTACTGTCTCATTTGTGATGATTACCAGCGGTAACAGGTTAGTTTATTGTCATTCTACAACACAGAGTTGAACAACCAAATGCAAGTTGTAGTCTCTTTATGCAACACAAGAAAAAAAAAAATGACAGAGTTGCGGAGTCATACAGCCTGAGGAAGCTGATCTGTAGTCTGATGGTACGACAGTGGATTCTTCTGTAGCGCTTGCCAGACGGGGTACCCACTGGGCTTGTATCTCTGATCAGTAGATGAGCATCAATTATAACTATAACACACGCTGCAGAGCTCTCATGTCCTGCGCCATGCACATTCCATGCCAGTTTGTTTCCAGTCAGGATGTTTCTATAAAAGTTATCAAAAACTTGGCAGGGCAATTTTGTCTTCTTAAGTTTCCTTAGGAAGCTTTTTATCACCAAGATGGAGATGTGATATGACCATGTCAGGTTGTTTGTGATGCTAGTTCCCAGGAACCTGAAATTGTTCAGCTTAATTGATGTGCGGAGGCGGAGTCAAGGGTCATAGGCAGGGCTTACCTGGCAGACGGATGCAGCATCTGTTCACTATTGGACAGAGGTTAAATAAATCAGCAGTGTGTAATGTGTACAGACAAGTATTATCTGCAAATCACGTTTATTCACTTTACATGGAGCTAAAATGATTACCAAACTATGTTAAATCACGTTAGCAGAATGAGTTAGTGTTTGTTTATTAGTCGGAAGAAATCGTCAATGATCTTTTAGATGGTGTAGGTTTTTACCGGTAAGCTCGACTCTGTAAAATGTAACAATATGTTAACAGACTTTTCACTATTCATTAGTTCTTCTGATAAATGTGTCATGTTTCACATAGCAGAACCCTGACTTAATGAAATCACACAAGAGCTACATTATGATTTAGGAGGATCACCATAGTCGTGTCACTGGAGGCAGATTCAGTCAGTTTTTTGGCATTCATTTATTCTGCTAGCTAAACAGGGAAAGTGATTCAATTGAACGCATCTTATCCTTCTTGTGTTATGGACTGTTCGATGATGCTAACTGTAATTCCAGTATGGCACGCACGTTCAGGGCCTTTTCACACCTGAAAGTCTGGTATGTGTTTTGTTACATTGTATGCAATATCTCTGGTTAGTCTTGGTTTCACATTGCAAGCACACTAAAGAGCCATACATGACATTTCTATATCCCGTCGTTATCACCTGTGTGAGCTGCGTCTACTTAATTGATTGGTTCGTAGATATATAGCCTACGTAGACGGCGGAGCTTCACTTGGGTTGGAGATGCAGTGTCAGAGACAAACTGAAAGACAGCTTGAGGCCCAATGCCATTACTGTAACACCGACTGGCTCGAAGATAGCCCTGGCTTGCAATGGTAGTGGAAAAGGAGCTATTGATTTACATTGATGTCAAGTGCACTCCAGGGTGTTTCAGGTTCAACAGGTTCAACAGAACACACTGATTACACCCAATACCCAGCAGTGATGCTAGGGTTAGCTTTAAACCTTTGTTTGATATCGCATTTGTGCTGGTTGTAAACTAACCTTTTGCCAGATATCTATCTTCTTCGAGTAGCCTCCTCAATGTTACCTTATGTACATCATAGCACAGCTGTTTGGAATGTCCTAAAATATTGTTTAGGATTGCATTTACATTATCCCAGAAAGGCTTCTTTCAACCAGAAAGTTAAGTGGAAGAACTTTCACCCTGTGTTGAAGGTACCCTGCCGTGTGTATAACTGCTGCGTGTCTGCTACTGAGCACTGCTAGCTTGTTTGTATCATGCACTACACATTCCTGCTTCACTGATTTGACTGTTGGTGCCGGTAATGTGCTAAGAAGAATAGCAATACAGATGTAAGCATAACTTTTGTTGTTCACAAGAAAATAGTTGATTATCTTTACTCTCCATCTTCCTTCAGGTCTCTCCTCTCTTGCACCTCAGTGTTGGATGATCATGGGTTTGAGCAGACTTGCAGAGCAGTGAGACTCCACTGATCACGGAGTTAAATTCATCTGAGCAGCCTGAGACCTTGGAACCAGGCTATGCTGTGAGCTGTTATCAGCCAAATGTCAGCCACCACCCTGTGGTCTGTCAGATGAGAAATTAAATAAAGGTAGGGGAAATGAAGGAAGGGAGGAAGAGATGAGGTTTGCCTATTTGTTACATTGATATAATTTGAAGTGGCTATTGCTTCATAAATAACCTACATCACTGGTTAAGTCTTTTTATTATGATATACTGTATGTCTGATAATTTTTCTTTTACATTCAGAAGATTTATTCCTCTTTATTTCACTTTAATGGTCTAAAGACTTTGTTCCAGCAAGAGTGTACTCCCCATATTTTCAGTCTCACTTGAGAAAAATATATTTGCCCTCTTTTTCTGAATTAATGAAATTATCGCATTCCTGTAAGCGTGATATCTCAGGAAAGCCTCAAGGGAATTTCCTCAGATTTGGTACAAACGTCCACTGGACTTAAGGATAAAGTGATTTCGAATTTGGTGGTTGAAAGGTCTAGGTCACCGTGACCACACATCCGTCCAATTCTCGTGAAAGCAATATCTCAGAAAGGCCTGGAGGAGAATTCATTACTTCTGGCACAAACATCCACCTGGACTCAAGGATGAACTGATTAGGTTTTGGTGGTCAAAAGGTCAAGGTCACTGTGACCTCACAAAACATGTTTTTGGCCAGAACTAAACAATATTTTAGCTCAAAGCATTCATGCGACACCTAATTTTACGGTTCTTCAGATCCCATCAACTGCTTCAAGGCACATACATTTATAAGTTTAAAAAAGGCATACCATATGCTGACTTGTTAACCAAAACAAACAAACAAACCATAGCAATTGTTTTGTTTGTTCTGTAGAGATATTGGTGCTGGGCGTGTGCAGCCTAGCTTAGCACAAATAGCGGTAAGAATCCAACAAAAAAGACGACACAACAGCTCCAATACTGTTTTATTTACAAGTTGTATCTGGTTAACTAGCAAACTAGCTAGCAATACATCCAAGAGTCACCTCCATTAAGAACATGTTTTCCAGAAACATCATGATGGGGACAGGACTCTAATGTGTGCACAATCAAACTGTTCCTTTAACCACAATGTGTCACGGTGGGGTGAAGACCCAAACGCAGAATGCAAGATGATCTTTTAACAAAAAGAGGACTTTATTTCAGGAACGCTTACAAAATTGCAAAGTAACAAATAAAACCGAAAATACAGACCAGAGGGTGAGACGAGGTAGCCACGAGGGGAAAACACCATGTAACATGAATGACGACCAGACAAGGAACACTGGGACAGACAGGGATATATACACACAACCACTAAACGAGGGAACGAGACACAGCTGGGAGAGAAAGGCAAATACACAGGAGGAAACTAATCAACAATCACAAAGGGAGGGAAAACACAGAGACCGGAAGTACAACTAGACATGACACAAGGGCGAGTGAACCCTTCAAAATAAAACAGGATATAGAAAATCCCGATCATGACACAATGTCAGATGTTCTAGTTGTTTGCATGGTGTACTAATGTACCTTTGGATTGTTGGAAGGAATATTTGATGGAGCAAGGCTAGTGTTTGCACTGAGCTAGGGTAAACAGGTCCTGGACCGATCTTTGAACTCACACACGGACGGATTATTAGACATTGGGCACCTGAGCATGGAAATGCAAAAGGCCCCACCACTTTACCTACAGTTTTTATAGTTCAGCCTTCTTTTGTTGTTGTTTTGTGTCTGTTTATAGTCGTTACGCATCTATGTGGTTTTGTTTCTCCTTGTATTTTTTTTTTTTTTTACTTTGTTATTGTTTTGGTCTTTTTGTAGTGTTTTTTTGTCTGTGGTCACATTTTGAACCAGTGTCTGTATTTCTGGTCATGTGTGGTGCTGCAGAGCCATGTGTGCCTGGTTTCTGTTTACAAAACTAGATCAGGCAGATTGGCTCTACCTGCTCGCCAACATGCAGTCATCTGAATGTGCAGATATTACAACTCTACTGTGTGTGTGTGTGTGTGTGTGTGTGTGTGTGTGTGTGTGTGTGTGTGTGTGTGTGTGTGTGTGTGTGTGTGTGTGTGTGTGTGTGTGTGTGTGTGTGTGTCACTGGACAATACCACATTGATTTACATCTAAAAATAGCCCTACTGTGTTCCTTTATTATTGATTATTTGAACTGACATGGGATCACAGTTAGCCGACCTGCTGCACTAGTGGTAGATATGGATGTACAAATGACACAGTTCCAGACAATACACACACACACACACGCACACACACACACACACACACACACACACACACACACACACACACACACACACACACACACACACACACACACATACGCACACATTGGAATAACATTGTGTGTTTGACCTATCTTATCTTTTACAATAATGCTTTTGAGATGCAAAATATTAAGCTGTAGGTTATATCTGGTAACATATAAAATCAGGAAGTGTTTTACTTACAGTACTGTGATGATTGTGTTGAAGCTATATGCACTGCTTAATTCAACAACAGGCTAAACTCCGCAGACAGTCAGGAATAATATCCACAGGCGACCAAGCACTGATATATATCGTATATATATATATACTGATATATATATAGATAGAATATATAATGACTGCTACAGTTTGGCATGTGTGGGAAGTGCGAGTATGTACGAGAGCTATTATCAGCGGCCGAGTCACATCGAGTATACAGGTTTGTGGTGCTTATGAGTCTCAGCAATGAGTGCTTATAGCTACTATACGGTACGCCCCGAAGGGAAAACATGTACAGTATCAGTCAGTCACCACCAGCACTGCCTCATGATTGTTTGCACTTATTGTAAGTCGCTTTGGGCAAAAGTGTCAGCTAGATTAACTGTAATGATGTAATGTTGAACAGTCAGGGTTGTATTTAAAAGTTATCAGTAGGAAGTGCTCAGTGTTGCAGGACTCCCTGAAGTGACTCTGATTGTTAATGTTTTCAGACACTCAGTTCCACTTCTGTTAAGTCTGTCTTCTCTTACTAACTGTTCTTCTTTTTCCTGCTGACCTCAAATTCCTCACACACTTACAGCTGAGTTTCTTGTATATTCAACTATCCAAAAGAAATAGCTGGGTATTCTGCTGATTGAAATTGTGAATAAAGAATCAAAAAACATTCTTAATGAATTAAAGTAAGTAGGGGCCGCGTGTAACAACAGCAAAACGACATACTACTATACCAGTGGTCGGCAACCTTTACTATCAAAAGAACCATTTTGCCCCCTCTTCCAGCAAATAAGATTTGTCTGGAGCTGCAAAACATATTTGATAACTCAGCTTATAGGGTTAGGGTTAGGGTCCCTCGTAACTAAGAATAACAAACTCTTTTGAAGAGAAGGAAAAAATACAGTGGCATGTTTAGGCCTACTGAAATAAATGAAACTCAGAACTATGCAGGACTGTTTGAGTCCTCAATATATTTGTTGAATAAAATACAATAAAATGAATATATCATTTTACAAAGTATCCCTTTTTGAGATATTTTTTTATAGCTGCAGCCTAATAGCTTAAAAAGAGTAAACATAAAAAATAGGCCAGTTTGTATTTGTATGTCCATTTATGTGCGTTTCAGTGTGTTTTCATCTGCATGGAGGTGATGATCATTTATTTGGCTTTTAAACAATTCACAACAGCCTCACAAATGTCCCACAAAATGTCTTTCAACATTACATTTTCTGTTGTTTTCTCATTTTTCGCCACATATCAAGCACACAGGTGAGCCAGCATCGTTGGCAGGGAAAGCAAATGTATCCGTCCACGCAGAGTTAGGCGGGGGACAGACACTCAAGATAAGCCACCTGCAGGGGAAGGCGCATTTTGTAGTGGACGAAATATATATAAAAAAAGATAAGAGGTGTTCCCTTTGAAAGATCTTCCACTGTGCAACAAAAAATACATAAAAATAAATACTTATTTATTTTTGTCAAAGCTACAGGGAGCCACTACAGAGAGGTTAAAGAGCCGCATGTGGCTCCTGAGCTGCAGGTTGCCGACCCCTGTACTATAAAAACATCCCTTTACAATGTCTCAAAAAACTGTTGCAGTATATTTCAAGTCTCATTTATCCAGTCGTATGGTCACTAACACATGCATTTTCTACAGAACTCACACGGAAGAGTAGCACGCCTGCGCGTGTTTATGCGGAAGTGTTTAAAATAGAAAGGTTTTAGCGAATATGCATGTGATTGGGAAGTAGTGAGCATACAACTGGATAAATGAGACTTGGATTTTACTGCAAGAGTTTGTAAATTGATGTTTTGATGTAGTTTTGCTGCTGTTAAACGCGGCCCCCATTTTCTTCAATTCATGAAATAAAGTTGTATTCTTCGCTCACCGCGCAGACATGAGACAAAGAAATGCCGGTTTCTTTTCAGTGAGTAATTGATATAGAAATGGTCTTCTGTGGGCGAAGTTCCTTTAAGCTGGTCCCAGTTTAGTTTCACACCATTCCACTGATCTACAGGCGGCAGATACACATCAATGCAACAAAAGCAGTGAAGAAGAAGACTGCAACCAAGTAAACATGGACGTTAACAATGCAGGATTCAAACGTTTAGGCTAAATTGGCTTTGGACAATGCGTGTTGGTGAGCAACACTGAAGTAAATATAACTTTTGTTTGTTTACCTGAAAGCTCCACAGGGCACCGTGAAGTCTGGAGTTCTTTAATTCACCCTGAAAATGAAAAGGAAGAACTACAGTTATATCACACATTATTAAGAAACAAAATGGCCATTTAAATTGCTGGATGCACTAAACCAATATTCACTCTCTTCTTAGCTTTGTTTTGTTCTCTACTTCTCTACAAATCCTTAAACAAGTTTGATGATAACAGAAGTTGTGGCCCATAAAACCAAGACCATGAGCTAAAATGCTCTGGGACTGCAGAGCTAGTCGGGTGTTAGTTCTCTGTGGCTTCATCATGAACACTCCTCATTATACATACTCACTGTCAATATGAAATGATTGTTTAATGCAGCTTAAAACATAAATGGCTTTTGTTTTGAATGCCCACCTGTTTAGACACCATTTATGTTCCATTTGAACAAAAACTGATGTCTCTGTTAAGCTCTTAGTCATCCGCAGTTAAGCCTATTAAGTGAAGTATTTAAACCTTGTAAAGCCTTCAGAGTGATTACAGTTAGCCATGAAATGTGGTCATTTACTTGTGAGTAGGCAGCCTTCTTTATATTGGAAAATCCTTTCCTGGTACAAAGTGCACTGGTCATATTGATCAGCTAAAGGGAGTAGCCAATAGGCTTACAGTAAAGCTGCATTTCTGTCTGTCTGACATACACACAGTCACACACAGAGCGGTTATCATAATGCAGTAGTTAATCTCACAGCGGTCATCGCTTCATTAACACAATAATTGTTCTGCCACCAAGAGAGAATCCGTCTCCATCCGTCCCTGGGATTGTAGCGCTGGACGTTCAAGCTAAGAGCTTCTGCAGTTAAAATTGAAAAGTGCGATAATATCCGAAGTCATTAGCTCAGCGGGTGTTCTTGAAAAAGCTATTGTAATCATTGCCTCTCTTTTCTATCTCTTTCATTTTCTTTCTCACTGAACTTTCTGTATCTCTTCTCTGCTGCCCTGCTTGTTGTGCAGTGTCCATTATAATACTGCTGGCTTCTCAATGTTTCCCACTGCTGAACTCCTCTAATTACTTTCATCAATCAACTTCAAACACACACACACAGTCACACAAACACACACACAAGTGCACACACATGTACACATCCACATAGACAAAAAAAAACTGCTGCACAAATATTTGCTGTATCGACATTTTTCAGTAGCAGACCTGAACATAATGTCCTGGTGTTATCTTTGTATCTCTTCGATAAACAGATATCTGAAATGCTTTAATTCCGTTCATTTATTTCATTAACACCTTTGCATGTACATATCAGCAGCATCGTCATCATACCTGGAGCTACTAAAACATATGTGTTAGGTGTTGTCTTTGCAGACCAGTAAATCCAGGTATCTCACGTTTTGTTGATCCTCATACATTTTATTCACGTACATTGTATTGTGGGGGAGGCAGAAAACTCAAAGATGGATATTTGAGCTCGGTCTGTGCCAGCTCCCAGGCACATGAGTGTCTGGTGTACTGCAGCCGGAGCTCACGCCTCTTCTCCCCTAGATATCGTGGTGTACAATTATGAAACGCCAAAGTACACATTGTGAAGAATTTGTTGATCATTTTAAAAGGAAATTGTCATGACATTTAAATCATGATGTCTAATTATTTCTTGACATGTATATTTATATATACTTTTTTCCTCTTCTTCCTTTTCCCTGTATTGTTTTTAATGTATTTCTTTGTTTTTATTGGATTACTGTCTACTGATCTTTCTGCACATTTTGTGCGCTTCTTGTTGTCATTATTTTTTGTTGTACTTTTCTGTAATCGTGTCATTTTTGTTTAATTTTCTTTCTTCTTTGCTCCCTTTTTCGTATTGCTTGTTTTTCTCAAGTTGAGGCTGAGTCCCTTGTAAAAGCCCATGGCTTCTTCACCTATCCTGATCATTATTTTGATTTTATACAGTATTGTATGTGTGCAAATAAGATAAATAAAATCTCAAAACTGCCAAAGAAAACCATGCCTAAATACCACTAAAATATGCAAATAAATATTAGAAAAAAAATGTTTGGGGGGTGAATTGAACCTTTAAAAATTGTGTTTAATGTAATATATGAACACAATATATGGCGTATATGAACATTTGTCCAAATACGTCCAACTTTTCATCGGATCGGATCGGCAAAGTGAACATATGCAGATACGCATGTCTAACCTATTGATAGCACATCACTTACTAATACAAATATGTCGCCTGGCTGCCTATGTATCAGAGACTCATGGTATTATACATGGTATCCCTCAAGGAAACCCAGTTTTGTGTCATTAAAACTTAAAACATTAAAACCGGTGTCGTTTTGCTCCCACTTGGAAACATTATTAACCATCACTATGTCAATCATTGTTTTTATGCTGATGATACACAATCTCTGTCTCACCAAATGACCCTGTGCACAGCATGCGCTCATTGTCTGACTCTGATACTCTGATATCAATGTATGGATGGGGAAAACCCTTTTAAAGCTAAATGAGGGGATAAAATAGATTTTCTTTTTTTAAAAGGACCCAAAGCAGCAAAAGAAAGATTGCCCTGAATGCTTGGTGGCTTTAGATTCAAACTAACATCACAAACTTGTTGGTGAATTAGACTCTGATTCAAATTTTAATTATTATTTTAACAATGTCATTAAAACATATTTTTTTATTTAGGAATATTGATAAAGTTGCTGAAATACTGACTGACTAGAGTCTAGACGTTTAGACTACTGAACTTTCCTTTTCAACTGATTACCTAAAAGGTCTATAAGAAAACTACTAACTGTCGTTATAACTTCAAACGTCTAATCTGTCTTCTATAATCAATGTTTTTTTATATTATTGTTTTTGTCCCTGGTGTTTATTTAATCTTATTCTATTGACTTGTATTTATTGATTGAGGACCAAAGACAAACTGTTGCCACAAAGTTGGACGACCACTATTATCTGAGCATCATTGTATGATGTTACATTAAGATTGCCCTTGATTGGAACAAAGGACACAGGTGTTGTGGGTATGTCGACAGGGGTGCACTGCCATCATGTATGCTACACTTTTGGGCCATGTATGGTATGTTCACAAGAGGGATTGCAACATTAATTAGTCCTTGTGATTTTGTATATATTATCACAGTTTGCTTTCTGTCCAATATTGAAGATACTCATGCCATGGTCTTTTTATTGTGTCCAATAGCATCCCCAAATCATAAACATTTCCTGCCAGTTAAATCTTAATGTTTTGAGACCGGGATAACTTTTTCAGATTTGTGGGTGCAACTGGAGGCTATAACAAAATAACAATGATTTTTCAATTAAGCATTTAGTTGATGATGAAGAAATGTATTTAAAAAAAGCCTTATTTTGATAATCCATTAATTGGCTTTTCCTAATTTTATATCATCTTAAATTAAATGTCTTTGGGTTTTGAACTTGTTGATCGGACAAAACCTGCAATTTGAAGACATCATGCTGGGCTCTGTTAACTTGTGATGTGCATTCTCCACATTTAATATATTAAGACCAAATGATTAAAGAAACATTTACAGAATAATAGCTGATGAGAGTATTCAGTAGTTTCAGCCCTAATCTGTAATATCAAACCATTTTATTACAAACTGAAAACTACTTCCACCATTGATGACAGTGCTTGGAATGCATTTTTAGAAGAAGAAGATTGAAAATAAAGACATCGCAAAATGAATCATTAGCTGACAACCTCTTCCCCTGATAGCATGCATATGCTATCAGATTCTGTTGATCTCATCTTGGTTGCCTGACAGTTCTGCTGTGTCACTTTCAGCACGCAGGATGCTGACTCCCTCTGTGATTTCAGTCAGCTTCGCTTCAACCTCAATTGCTCCTCTGATATTTAGTGCCTTCTCTATCTCATTGACTCATTTCAAAGGACCATTTTCCCAGTCAGTATTCATTTTCAAAGTTCAACGGCCCATTTTGAACCTCGCTAATACTTCAGCATTATTAATTCTATCACCCAGCACAGTTAGTCACAGTTTCAAATTAAAATGACTTAATGGTTCCTTTTTTGAGAGCACACGGCCCTCAGTTCTCAGAGCTCTGGTCAGCCTTTTAAACGCTTCACTTACTGGTTAATAAACCAGAAGAATATTTGTCTCTTAGCAGCTGCGGGTTTTAAGGAAGGCTCAGCTCGGAAACTCTGCCAAAACTGCACACTGACCTGAGAGTACAGTTCATTGGCAGTTGATATCATCGTTGTTTTTGCAGTTGTGATTGATCACTCGGGCAACTGAGTTCACCTCCACTTTGTTCCTTTTGGCTACAGCTAAAGGATTCTGGGATCAGGGATTCTAGCAGATAGTTAAACTCCTCCACAGCCTGGAGGCAAAGATTGATGTTTTACCAATGAATGAAGTGATGTGATATTGTAAGGCTGCACTTTTACAATGTGGGATTTAAGATTACAAAAACAGCAATAAAATTATTTTGGAAAAAAATAAGTAAATGAATAAAAGTTATCTCAGTACAGAGACATTTAATCCTACAAATTGACATGCAGAGCGCTAAAAAAGCTACAACTATCGGACCTCATTATGGAAAAACATGGAACCTTTTATGAAAGGTTTTTGTCAGGATACTCTTTCTAAATTAATTTTTTTCCATCTTTTTTTTTCAACAGGGGAAAATAAAGTTTTGGCAGATGAAGACATACAAATTTTGTCAGGATAATTTTTTTAAGTGTTTTTTGTTATTGTAATACTAATTTGGGCCACAAGAGGATGAAGTCCACCACTACTCCAGGTTCTAAATAGCACTAAAAGCATTCATGTTTTCTTCCAGGTTAGGTTTTAGGCTGTCCAGCTTCCATGAGGTCTATCTGGCATGTAGGGCAGCCTATATGGCACTGCACTGCACGTTCTTGATTTTAAAGCCATTTTACAGCGCACTTCTATTGCAATGTCCTCGTTGTGAGGGAATCCTAAAAGGCACTTCATCTCATTTTCTCTAGTGGAAGGACACAGAGGGCACTTTTTGCTGCATCTTTTTCTTTCCCTGTATAGCTCCACTAAGCTGAGTTGTACCACCTGTTGACACACAACCAGAACATCCCTGATTTATTTTAATACATAATTATTTATAGGGCAGGCTATAGTGAACTCAATTGCGTCTTGAAATACTGCAAGAAATACAAACATAATGATTTGCTTTTAAAGAACATACACATGTGCTTTAAAATACAGATTTAAAACACAGACAAACGAAAACCAACAAGCTGTACAGCCAAATGCAGGCTACAATAATGTCTAATTAAAGTCCTGCTCAGTAATTTATTGGTCGTGGAAATACCATGAGCCTGAGCACGAGCGCATGGTGTTGGTAATAACAAGCAAAGTATTGGCTGCACGAGGCTGCTGCGTCATTTCCTGACAGAGGACGGTCAGAGGCGAGAGAGCCGCCAGTCTCACTCTGTCGCTGTAGTAACGGAGACACCGAGCAGCAGGTCACCTCAACACTGCAGCCGGACGGATAATAAGAACAAAACCAACAAACTAACGACTGGAATTCGTTGCTTGCTCCGTGTAACACTGCTGGATAGATATTTTTGTGAACTTGACGTCGTTTGGAACTAAAAGTGAGACCAGAGAGGGATAGTATGGACTCGTCGGGACGCTGAGCAGGAACAGAGAAATAACTTTTATTTTTCTTCGCTGAGGAAATAGCGTTTCTTTCCGAGACGCGTGCACTTGTACAGTGGACCAAGTACAAGTCGTTTTAAGTTCTGCTGTTGTTTATTCCTCCTCGTGGAGCGGCTGGCGGCGAGGCGGACACCAGAGAAGCTCCAGCTCGGCAGCCACCTGACCTCCTGGAAAATAAGATCGCAGCTAATGACACGCAGGCTGGGGTCTTACGTGGCTCATTACTAAGCTCTCGGGCGGAGCGGGGCGAGTTCTCCGCGAGGCTGTTGCATGTCCAGTCTTGACGCACGTGAAGTTTGCAGAATCCAATTACTGATATCTAAATTATGGTAAGTGCTAATTAATTTGTGTCAACTGTGAAATAGAATTAGCTGGACTTAATTGCCCGTTGAAGTTGCCCCTTTCATCGCCCCATTCGGCAAATTGCTATTAATAAGTGGATCTTCTGTCAAAGCCCGACAGCATGGATATAACCGGAGTGCACGTCCTCCAGCGGTCGTGATGCCAAGCGCCGGTCTAATCCCGCGCCGCTGGCCCGTAATGCCTGCTCTCTAACCTGTACCAGTGTGGCGCCGTGTCCCGGTCACACCGCCAGGATGAGCAGCACCGACCTGGAGCGCATGTCGCTCAGCTCCTCGGCCAACTCGGTGGCCTCCAGCGCGCGGACCCTGTCGGCTAACGTGAGGAAGCTACACAACGCGCTCAACCTCCTGCTCAACGACTTTGAGAGGGAGCAGTTCATCCACTGCCTCAACGTGTACCACTCCAAACGCAACGTGTACGACCTGGTTCAGACCCTCAACGTCATCCTCAACGCGCCCAGCAAACGGCAACTTCTGCCCATGCTGCGGTTGGTTATCCCCCGCTCTGACCAGCTGCTCTTCGAGCAGTACACCTCGGAGGGCCTCTACTTAAAATCGGATTTAGTTGCAAGCAATGGCAACGCCGAACCCCCTCCGGGCGACTTCGCCAGCGCCAGCCCAACTTCCCCGGAGCATTTCTCGCCAAACAACCCGCCCGAGTTTCAGGTGGCGTTGCGTGGCTCGCCGGACAGCTTCAGCACCAGCAGCGAAGGGACAGCTCCCCTGGTGCCTCTGCTCGGGAGGAACTTTGTCCACGAGCCACCGGGCGAGATACGGCAGGTCACCATGAAGCGACACAAGAGCAACGAGGGCCTGGGTTTCAGCATCCGCGGCGGCTCGGAGCACGGGGTGGGCATCTATGTGTCCCTGGTGGAGCCGGGGAGCCTGGCGGAGAAAGAGGGTCTCCGAATCGGGGACCAGATCATGAAAGTGAACGACAAAGTCTTCGACAAAGTCACTCATGCTGAAGCTGTGAAGGTAAGTTATCCTCTCCCCCACGCCCCCCCCCCCCCCCCACACACACCAAACCTGCAAACTTGGAGCTGTTCCAGAATGCAGGTTCATCCATCCCATACAGGATGTAAATTAGTAGCCTGCAGCAAGTCCGTAAACTGGCTCGAATGTCACTGTCATGGGAACTATTTGCACTGGATTTGTCCTTCAAACTTACATCACCTGTGTATAGTAAAATCCTACATCTTGTATTATTTATGTGTTTAGCTTCAGTCTCCAAAATTGACCCATTGAAGCCAACAAGCCTCGATTTGTTAAGGGGAATTGATTTTGTTTTCTGGAAGCAGCTTGGCTATTTGTTTTATAGGCAAGCAGTGTAGCCTACTGCAACAACACTGTAGTGAAGTGACTACTACCTCTAGGAAGCATGCATGCAAGCAGACACCTACAAAGCAGCTGGTAACCATAGAGGTGTGTGTGTGTGTGTGTGTGTGTGTGTGTGTGTGTGTGTGTGTGTGTGTGTGTGTGTGTGTGTGTGAAGCTTGATGTTGGCCCCAGTTCTCTGAAGCTCTAAACTGAGAATAAAGATTGCATGGGGCTACTTTAGCTCTGTGCACTATTGTTAATGCCACGGAGTGTAAACAACATCTATTAGCAAATTAGGTGATAAAAGAGCTTGTCTGATTTGTGTAGTGAAGATTGATTTAGGAGGAGACCTTGTGAGGTCCTTGGTTTTATGATCCCTATGATCTGTCAATGGTGCTGAAATTTCATATGAGCGTTTTCTTCTCTTTCCTGACAGTTTATTTGCCTCTTTTCTTCTCATGCTTTTCTAGTCGATGTTGTGATTTCCCTACTTCACACACATTTACTCATGTTCTTTATACCCACATCACAAAACTTTAGTTATTTGACAATTTGGTAAAGTTTCCCTTTTACATTTGACATTCAAGTGTCTGTACCAAGCAACATATAACCATGTTAGAAGACAAGATGCACATTTTTGTACACAATATTCTAGTTTACCCCAAAGTCATCCAGCTTCATGAGTAGGTGTAATACTTTTAGAAACAAAACATATTCGGCGTTATCTATGAAATAAAGGTGTTTATCTTTTTGAGTGCCTAAGTATTTAAAACAACCTTTTTTATATGACCATATATTTGGGTTTACCCATGTTAATCTCAAGAGTGCTCGACTGACACCAGTTCTGAAGGGACGTTGCAGGAATAAAATACAGACTTTCCCCTGCAGTGTCCCCTTCATGTAGGAGGCTGACGAGCCATCAGCTAAATTAACTGTAATGTAATGTAATGTAAAAGAGCCATGTCATCAGCGCATTTAAATAAGCTAAAATCTGAATTAATTGGTTTACACCAAAAATAATAAAGGTGTTACAATGGTACCTGTGTTTACTTACACAGCTGTGGACCATAATGCAATTATCTATTACATTGTTATCACTGTGTTACTTTCATTTTTTATATGTCTTGAGAAAGGTCCTTGTGTCAACTATTTTAATAAATCAATGCAGAGGTGATAAAAGTGTGTGCAGGAATTACCTTTTTCTCTGAACCACAAATAAGATTGACCATTCACCCGGACCCAGAAGACTCTGCAGCAGCCTTTTAGATGTTTTAGAAACTCATACCTGTGAAAGCATCCTAACTGGATATTACACACATGTCAGTAATTTCTCAGTAAAGAAAAATGAATAATAGAGGCAACAATACTGTGCACAAAGCCACGAAAAAGTGCCAGATATCTATAAGCTGCTTTTTTTTAGAATAGTGATTGTATGTAGTTTGAAAGGTCACCGGTTTGTTCTCTCTGGCAACCATGGATTATAGCTCAAATTGAGTCCTTGCTAACCTTCACTGATCTTGAAAAAGCTGTCCACACATTTATCTCCTCTCGTGTGGACTTTTGTAATTCACAGTATGCAGGGCTCAGCCATAAGTCAAGCTCTTACCTTCAGTGAATCCAGAATACTTCACCTATAGGCTTTTAACAAATTCCAAGAGATGAGAACATGTTACACTGGATTTAGCCTTTATTCACTGGTTGCCTGTGTGCTTTTATCTCCTATCCTTTGGCACAGGTCTTCTAGTTGACTGAGCCTTTATGGTCATCTTTAGATGAATGCATTTTCATAGTTTTATTGTTATTTTCTCATTATCTCCGATGGCGTGTGTGCTAATATCTGTCGGTCGGTCAATCTGCAGCTAATCTTGCATACGACTGGACCCATCAGCCTATTATTTTTTTGCACATGTATGCTCAAGGACCTCTTGAGGTTTGGGTGATTCACAATTATTTTATTAGCAGCTGCAAGTGAAAAACAGCTGCTTCTGAATGCCATAAATCCCTTATTTATGGCATTCGGCTAGGAAAGAACAAGCCTTACCTAAACTGAGGCCACATGTTGGCCTTAGTCATGGTTCAGAAACTGGCATCCAAAGACAAGTTTGGTCTAATTTTGAACCAAAGCACCTGTTATCGTAGCAGACTTTGTGATATCGGTAAATATCGTATCGTTATTCACAGAATCAATATAATATCTTATTGTGATGAAACACGTGATTTACAACCCGAATACTTTGTGACATAAAACACTTTAAGTGCTTTATCTTTCCTGCCAAAGTGTTTCTGAGGAAGATGCATAATCCCCTTTTTTTATTACAGTTTTCTAAAGACGTGATGATGCGTGTTGAAGCGATGTGGTCAATGCCCTAATTTTTTGTGTTTGTAGTTTATCTAAATCTCCAAACTAAAGATTGCAACAGAACATCTCTGCACCTCATATTGAATGTGATCTCAAACTGTGTCGGATAGAATACTATTGGCAGAATTAACCATCCATGTTTTTCCAATCAATTCTCTCCACGTTCAAAGTTGTATCTTTCTAGGTTTGTGAATGTGCTCGCCATTTCTTGTGAGGAGTTGTTGTGAGGCCAAGAGGGAGTGAAACCAAAGATCAGTGAAAGATATGCTGTTTATACACACAACTCTCTGTAATAGTATTCCTTCATTTTCTTCATTCACACATTGTCAGCAAATCCTTATTTCCTGTTCTGCTACTCATTCTACTGTTAAGCCATTCTTAGTTACAATGTCATGTCTAACTATGATTAGCTCTAGTTATACTGCTACCACTGCTGCTGTGCACGCACCCAGTTAAAAGGAGAGAAAACCGTCTCTGAGATTAAATTTCCCTGGAGGTCATTAATGCTTGGCTTGACATGATTGAAGTTTTTTATGCCTTCTGGGTTTAGTCTAAATGTTATTACATGCTTTTAGAACAGTAATCATTTAAACCATTTAAACCTTGCAAACCTGCAAGTGAGTTTATCATTAGAAACTCATGATGTGCAGCCAAACATTGTGCAAACTTACGCAATTATGTTTTATATTCTGGTAGTGATACCGGACAATAATATTCACGTCATAGCATCTTAGGTTTGAATATTTCACTCAACCTGATCATCACATACTTTTGGTGATATATTGTTAAAAGCAGGATATGTGATGCTGTTGAAAAGAGTTTTGCCAAATGTAAGCAACAGGTTTACTGGTATTCAATTTCCACCATGTTATAACCCTTCTAACCCTTTTTCGCCTAAGGGAATTGAACACAGGCTATCGAGCTGTTGATTGAAAGCTCTTATTCCATGTTTGAACAGCTTAAAAACAGACAAACAAACATTTAATCAAAAATCGATTCAGTCCTCAGACAACATCCCTTAACACTATGTATACACATGGATTGAATATGTGCATACAATTCATTTCTTAAATATTTGTATTTATTACATAAATAAATACACCATTAACCATAAATGCATACATTACATTCTTACCAAAATCATAATAATGCTCTACAACATTATTTAATCTTGGAATTTACTGCCATATTACAAAATACCAGCCACGTCTGAAATCTCAGTGAAATAAAGATTCTGCCACATTTGACGGATGAAATGTCAACTTTGAGTAAGCTGCTGTCTGGACGCTCTTGATGAATGCATTTGTGACAGAAATCACATCTGATCTAGTCACTTTCACTGATTATGCAATTTCAAAGCCTCACCAATGCCCCACCAAGTGCAGTCAAATGACTGTGTAATATAAAAGTGATCTTAGTGAGGAACCCAAAGAGAGTTATGACCCAACTCTGCTGCTCCACAAAGCTTTGGTTGGTTCAGTCTCACATCTCTCATCACTCCTGCTTCCAGCAGCAGGCAACTGTTTTCAGCAAACAAGCTCACTGATAAACCCCACGTCCTCAACTTTCACCAAACAGCTGACAAAGTTAGCAACTACATTGGGAAGAAAGTGGAACATTTAGCAGCTAAAGAGACAGACATTTGACTGCAAGAAGGATTATGTTGATTCATTTTTGCTAGATGTGTAACCTTTTAGCAAACAAGCCAGCTATAAAATCTTCATACTTGGGCAGGGCTGTGTGTCTTTTAGCTATGTTAGGAGTTTATTAGCCAAAAAAAAAAATTAATGCAGCTTTAGCAAAACCAATCTAATTATTTCAAAAAAGTGTGGGTCAAATGTTATATGAAAGTCACTCTGCTTTGCCACCTTTGCACATAAATAACAAATCACTAATCCCACTCAAACAACAAGGCTGGCTGAAAATAAGTCTTTGGAACTTATTTTGTTCTCAGCCCATTACTCATTCGCACTGTTTTCTCCGCACTGTATGGCTCTACTTAGGCTTAATCCGCTCCACTTTAGCCAACCTGTGTTGCCTGATTAGTTCAGGGATGGCCTCTGAAAGCATTAGATTGTTGTTTGCCCCAGGGGACGAGTCCAGGGCTTACAGCTGTATCACTTTCTGTCTCTGACTCTCTCCTCTTCCTAAGAGGATGCCTTGGCCCGGGTCCCTAGAGCCACTGCCAAGGTTATCTACCTGTCTGTGGTGTAGCGGATAGTCAGGAGATGTGACAGGATAGGAATAGGGACATACATTGTGTTGTTTTGGAGTCACAATAACGTCAGCCATCAACCACAGACTGCCTGTCTCTTTGACTTTTTAATCTGATTGGTCTCATGTTTGAGCTGGGTGTGAGAGGGAGAATGATGGCGTAGAGGCACCAAGACAAAGAACTAGAGAGAAAGACAGAAAGAAGCAAGTCTAACCCTTTTGTCTTAATTTGTCTACAGACTGTAGTTTGGTGTCTTTGGGCAGTTGGAGTTATGACAGCCCGGCAAAGGGACCAGAGGGAGAGGGGATTAAAAAAAAAGATGAACACTTGGCCAGTCTAAATTCTCTGGGTCGACACCTGGGCCTCTGCCAGGCACATTGACACGCCAAGACTTGGCCACAAGTCAGAGAAACGGGAGCTGAGCGGCCTGGAGCAGCACTGCCGACTGCTTATGGTTGGTGTGTTGATTAGATGGTGCGAGGCAGGCAGGGCTTTAGATGAACGTTTTTGTGAGTGTGTGTGGGACAGAGTACTTTTACACACAGTTGATCTGTGTATATTCTCACAATGCTACATTGACAACCATGTAAAAGATTATTGTAATGGTTTGAATGCAATTGTGTTTTTAATTTTTTTTTGGCAAGGTCTACCTTCCATTCCGTCCATCCATCCATCCATCGTCTACCGCTTATCCGGGATCGGGTCGCGGGGGCAGCAGCTCCAGTAAGGAACCCCAATCTTCCCTTCTCCGGCCCACATCCTCCAGCTCCGACTGGGGGATCCTGAGGCGTTCCCAGTGAGGAGATATAATCTCTCCACCGAGTCCTGGGTCTTCCCCGGGGTCTCCTCCCAGCTGGACGTGCCTGGAACACCTCCCTAGGGAGGTGTCCAGGTGGCATCCTTACTAGATGCCCGAACCACCTCAACTGGCTCCTTTCAACGTAAAGGAGCAGCGGCTCTACTCCAAGTCTCTCACGGATGGCTGAGCTTCTCACCCTATCTCTAAGGGAGACGCCAGCCACCCGTCTGAGAAAACCCATTTCGGCCGCTTGTACCCGTGATCTCGTTCTTTCCTTCCATTCCGTGACGGTTTGAACCCCCAAAATTAATTTTTCCGATGGGGGTACGGACTTTAGTTTGGGCCCTGAAGGCAGATAGATATCTTTTTAAACTGGAGAAAGGTATGCATTGATTACAGTCACTTAGCCCAACATTTCTATCTTAGGTTGCACATGAAGAGCAGCAGAATAACTGCATGTTATTATACAATGGTCAGAATTTATGCAGTATTTAAACTTTTAGGAACCCATGCGTTGGCATCTTCGCTTCTCTAATATCATTTGTGTATAATGTTGAAGCTTAATCACAGAGAAAGTGTCCCTGAATATAAGGCAATATTCTTCTCTGGAAATTATGTTTGACGTATTATATTCGAGGAAGTGTCAGAGTTAGTCTTGTTTAACCTATGGGAGCTTCTGACGGCTTGTGTGTCATGTTTGGCCACAATGGAGGAAATAAATTCCAGATGAGTTAAAGTGTCCCGTGACGTCTTTATCGCAGACCGCTATCGGGACTGAATCATTTGTCAAGCTGCCAAGAATTACTGCTATCACAGAATGTTATGATGAGGAAAATAAAGCTGTGAATACTGCAAGTGATTGACAGCCGAGCTACACGAATGTCAGATTTATATTCTGGATTAATTGAAGTATTTCATGTTTCAGTTCAAGGATGAGGAGTCTCTTTTAGTGTCTTGGCGAAACTTTCCCAATATAGTAGTTTTAAAAGTGTTTTGCATATTCTTTTTGCAAAAGCAAATGTTAAAGTTGTCTTTTATTTATTCTATACAATATATGCTGTGTCGAATTGTGTTCTGGCTTCTGATTTCTTGTGCAAGCCAGCAGTGGTACAGCTCAGACCGCATGTCATGTGGTACGCACGGGTCGTGCATCTGAGGGTCATGGCAGTGTGAAAACATACTGAACGTGCGGAGAGCACTGCAGTGAGCAGCGTGGAATACATGATGTACAGAGCCTTCTGGCCTGGCCTCTGGGCTCGTGTTTACTTGTGTTGGTATGTATCCAATAACATTGAGCAGCAGGTTCGTCTAGCGAGTCACAAAAGAAATCCAGAGTGCATCTCTCTTGTAAACATGGGACTGATTGTTGTCTGAAAACTACATTATATTTTATTATTTATTATTATTTCTCATTTCGAGCGCTCAAAAACTACTGCGAACATGCCCTTGAGCAAGACATTCAACCCTTGACTGATGGCAAGTGGCAAACAGTAGAGGATTTGCTGCCTTCTGGCGGGTTTCCAGCTGTAATGTGTGTCACTGAATAAAAAGGAGAACATTGCTTAACAAACTTTTCTAGACAAACAAAAAGCTTACTAAACAAAGAAGTTGCTTACTTTGTCTTGCCCTCTTTCTGCCAGGGTTCCATTCGCTAGATGGCATTTTATATCACAAGAGGCAGCTTTTTTATTGTTGAATGCCTTCACTCGTGCAAATAATTTATGTGTATACAAATCATGGTGCGCTTGCTATGCCCTGATTTGTATGAAAGGCGCACCTTCTAAGTGGCTAGGAGAATACAGTATCACGTCCATCTAGTATCGACTTCATTGTGGTTAGCTCTAACTCACTGTAAAGGCTGCAGAAACATGTTCATGATGAAGTTTATTGATGAAAAGAAGTGTGGGGTTATGTCAGTAAACTTTTTATAATCTCAGCATTTGTTGCTTTATTTACACAGGGTCTATCTATCATACATGGCTTTTTTTTGTTTTACACTGGCAATAATTAATTTTCACTGCTGCAAAGACAAAAAGGCAATATGTTCATTTTGTCAGTGTGAATGAGTCAAGGGAATATGGCAGTATAATTTAAGAACTTTTTAATTGAATTGATCTCTTATAATTAATTTAATGGTAGCTCATTCAGTTTAATTGCGGTACATAATCACAGTTTAATGGTATATCTCAAGACAGCAACTTTAATTTCTTTCATCTGGTCATCAGTTCCCATATTTCTTTTGCATGAAAATGGTTTCATAATGTATTATTTCTCATGGCTGTAAACAGCTCTTCCATCTAAACTGGCATAAAAGCTTTACAGACTCTATACACATGTTGTATTCATTCCTGTTTGTTTTGTTTTGAACAAATTACCATGGACAAGTGTTGATAAATACAATTTCTGGCCTTTTAGTCTGAGGCCCCAGCGTTCATTGTGGCTGAAGCTAGTGACATAGTACATCGGTGCAACATTTGACTTGTTATGTGAAGCATTTGTTTTGGAAAGTCCTACAAATATGAAGTTTATTTTAATTATTAAAAACCCCATTCAATCTCCAAATCCCCAAATTGTCTCAGATCTAACCACTGTTTTGGAACCCACTTGTGAACATTGCAGATTTCGTAGAACTGTAAAACTGGACTATTTACATGCTGATTATTCTACTTGGACAACAGCAGCTTCTATTGGAGAAGAGCAGATTGAATTATTGGAAGCAGCTGGGAGACTGTAATTAAACAAAGTAAAAGGGTGCTACTGTACTTCACAAACTACCCTTGTGGTGCCCTTGAGCGAGACACTTAGCACCTCTCTGCTCGACTGGCCAACAGTTATTTGGCCATCGAATTGTACTGGCCGGCTTCCAGTTATGATTGAGTGGCTGTATGAGTATGAAACAAGTCATGGCTGAAGTTTGGAGGGTCAGTGCTTATTCTTCTTAAATATCTGGCAAACTCTCAGCCTCAAGGATGGAATAAAGTTTCCATCAACCGTGAGGATCTAGTCTGGTGGTGTGAGACGCTAGACATTTGCATTTTCGGTTATGCCAAAGGTTTTAAAAAGAAGAAATCCATAAAATTGACTTTGTCCTAAACAATGCCTCATGTTCTCTGTTGTGTTTACTCCAGTTTAAAATAACATGTTCATCCGTCTCAGAAATACCATATTAACACAGCTCAGCTGGAGGGTTTACATTATCCAAACATTTATCCAACCCACAGTGAATACATGTTTGCACAGTGTTAATTCTCCATGACCAAAACTGGAAGCATTTATTCCCCACTTCCTTTCCCCACATCGGCAGCATTTGAGACCCCATTTCTTTCTCACAGAAAAGAATAGAAGAATGTTTTGTTCAGTTCTGGTAGCAACTAAGTGGATGGGTGAAAGTGTCTCAAGCTTTAATCAGGATGGAGTGCTGGTTAGCTGCTTAGGCTGCAGTATTGAAACTGGCAGAGGGGAAAGAAGATGGAGGATTGGAAGGATAAAACGATTCTTCTGCATGGAACATCAACGGATTGATCATTTTACATTGGATTTGTGCTTGCATTGGCTGCCATATTGTGACAAATATTGATATTGAAAAAATAATATAATAATTTCAACCATATTGTCTAGCCCTCCCAGCAAATGCAACGCCTCAAAGATTAGTGAAGCACTTTAGTTCCTCTCTGTAACAATCATGTGAAATACTTATAAATTGCTTTAATTAAGTGGGAGGGGACCAATTATAATAATAATAATAATAATAATAATAATAATAATAATAATAATAATAAATTGTATTTATAAAGCGCCTTTCAAAGCTAAAAGCAATCTCAAGGCACAATTGTGACGGGCTTTGTGTTGTGGCATGCTGTACTGATGAATATTGAAATGTTTATTGGCGTTGGAGGGTGGATGTGAAGACCGAGTGGGAGGTGATGGAAACACACTGAGAGGAGTTCTTATTGTCGTTTATATGTAGTCTGTTAGGACCAGTGGTGGAGGAAGTATTCATATCCTTTACCTAAAGTGCTAATATCAAAGTCCTGCATTGAATATGCGACCTAAGTAAAAGTATTTAAGCATCAGAAAAATGTACTTAAAGTATGAACTTGTCCCCCTGTGATTGTAATACTATTATGTATTATATCATTCGATTATTATTACTTTTGCATTCATGCAAAAGCAGGATTTTACTGTAAGATGTTTCATTCAATTGACTAATAGTTTCATCTGTAGTTGTACATTTTCATAAGTTTTGTCTGCCAACATAATGTATATAATGTAACTACTGACTAAAGCTATCAAATAATTGTAATGGAGTATAAATATAAAATTGGCACTTAAGTACAGCATTGGGAATCTAAATGTACTTAGTTACTTTCCACCACTGGCCAGGGCAGGCGATGACATCATGTGCAGCATTTTTAAGATAGTTTCACACTTGTTTATGTTTCATCCAGCTGTTCTCTGTTTGCCTCCTTTAAAATACTTATTTATGTACACCCACACACTCTTTTTGTACACGTGTCCCTTACTATACAGTATTGATACAAACACACTTACAGTTCACCTTGTGACTATTTCTCCTGTTTCTTCGTCCTTTTGTGTCAAACATCTCATCACGTCCATCTTAAGGCAGCGTTATTATTCTCCCCACCTGGGGTCCCTTAGACAGATCTGCTGCCAAAGTGACTCTATTGTGATGGTCTAATTGCTTTACAATGGAACCGCCAAATGCTTCAGTTCACAGCGAAGGTGTCCCCAATTCATCACCTGGTCTCCAGCGCACTAAATCACTGGAAGCAGTCATTAATATCCGGTCAATGAGCTGAATCCCTCCAATTCTGTTCACTTCTGTCTGCAGGCAGGAAATGACTCATTCTATTTGTCTCTTGGGGGCTCTGAGCTTTACAGACATCAACTGTTATTATTTAAGACCTGTGGTGAGACCACAGTCACATCTCATGTTATAATAAAGTTTGAATTTGTAGTATAAGGTAAACTGAAATGCCTATGGATATAAACTCAATTGTCAGTAAAACTAATGTCAGCCTGTAGTAAAACACACCGTCATAAAGGTTTTATTATTCAGTTTCGCTGTACAGAGGTGTTGATTCATATCATACCATTTATCAAGCAGAACAACTTTCACATGTGAAAAATTTGCCACGATAACCAATTCCTAAGCCCGTAAAACTGTCACAACCTCATAATCCAAACTTTCATCGATGGATATGCTCGCACACACCTCTTGTGTCTCTCCACTAGTTTACATGCGGTACATCTTTGGGCTGTATTAAAGCTGCTGCAATGGGCATTATGGGTGGTGATGGCCTAGTGGTCTAATGGTACGGCTTCCAAATACAACACCAGATGATGCATCTCTATCTCTCTTATCCCTCTGAGGTCCAAGCCATACACATCAACAACTATTGACATTTTTGCTAATAATTCCTGTCGTTTTCCCATCTTTTTCTCCAAAAGGTTAGCATTGCCATGCCTCAAGGCAGATCCTGTCTGACACAGAGGGCCACACTCCTTATACATCCAGGGGGTACACTGAGTGTCCTATATGTTTGGCAGCCGTCGCTCCCACTCCCTTTGATAAACCCTCAGGTGAACTACCCATCTGAGGCCTTGCTTTTGTAACATTCCCCCTCAAACACCTGCTCTTACAAACTCATTTTGATCTGTGCCTCACATGCATTCAAAGTGACAGAGAAATGAGCAATCAACAACAAATCTTCTTTTTTTCGTCTGTCCAATTTATCTAGGGTGGTATTATCCATATCAGACATTTTATACCCCCACAGCCAAAGAAATATTGCCAAATAACTAACTTACGAAGCGACAATGAGTATAAGTGGGCGTAACATAAGGGTGAGAGTTGTTCCTTCCACAGTCCCCAAATCAACAAGCCCAGAGCTGAATTGATTGCAGAAGTTCAAATTTGATTGAAAACAACTCATGTCGATTATATATTTCTCAAATGAAATGAGTTTGACCATAAAATGACAGCTTGTAATATTGTTTTCACTATATTTTCAAAACCCCACCAAATGTTTACAAAAGCAGCACAAAATTCATCGACCAGCCTCTGGCTATTTTTCCTGCCCAACTTGATCAAAAGTAGCCCAAGTGGACGGAAACACTGGCAGCACTACCCGGTTCTCTGGCTCCTCCAATCAGCAGCTAATCTGGCACCTGTCAGCTACTACACACAGATCCTCACAAGAAAAAAGAACTCTCACTTGTAACCAAAAGCGGGTTATTGACATTATACACAAAATACAATGCAAAAGTAGCCACGGCTGTAATATCAACTTTATGTTATTTTTCTGTTATTTATTTATATATATATATATATATATATATATATGTATATATAAGTGTGTATATATAAATAAATATATATATGTATTTTATTTTTTGTTACATTCCATTTAACAATCTATACATTCCTATTTGTAATATCTGTTATATTGTTATATTGTGTAGTGTTCAGCAGGTTCATACTAAACCTTGACACAGTTAACTAAATAAACTTTGATGAATAAATGGAGTCATGACGTTGTTGAGAGGGAGGTTTTGTAATGTGTTCTCTAAAGTGGAGTCAGTGATACCCTCTGCACTAGCGTCCAGCTGCCGTGACCTTAGAAGGGATTCATCGTTAAATTGAGCTTGTTGGATATTTTTCTCTGAGGCACTGTCTCACACATTGTGGGAGTCATGATTTGTAAGGTTCAGACCTTTATGTACAGATATAATTATGAGCCAGGCACAGGGAGAGATACACATACACAAGTTCAGTGGTGATTATTATTAGTCACAGAAACTTGCGATTGGGTTATATCTTTTACAGTTTTGGCCACCGTTCTATTGGGCCCTTGAAACACAAGCGATCAGATGGATTTAAAAAAGAAGTTCAGTTTAACTCTGTGATCTATATATCGCTTATTGAAATGTGACGATGAAAGACGAAAATGACCTCAGATTAGTAAAATGTTATGACAACAGCTATAGGAAAAGTGTCTTTTAAGTAGGGCTGCAACTAATGATTATCTTCATGGTCAATTCATCTGTCAATTATTTCCTTGGATAATTGCTTAGTTGGTCTATAAAATGTCATAAAATGGGGGAAAATATCGATCAGTTTCCCAAAATGCAATATAATGTCTTCAAATGTCTTGTTTTGTCCACAATTCAAAGATATTTAACTTATTGTCATAGAGGAGTAAATAAACCAGAACATGTTTAAATGTTTTCCTTTAAGAAATGACTCAAACCGATTGTCAAAATAGTTGTGGATTAATTTAATTAGTGACGACTAGTCGATTAATAATTGCAGCTCACTTTTCAGTGGAAATTCAATCCAAAGGAAACTCTACTGTTTACAGTACATTTGTTCTGCCCCCCCTTAATAACGTCGATGATTGGAAGCATCGTCAAGAAGCAGTTTCCTCTCTTCAGCTTTTCTCAACATGTGATCGATCAATCATTGTCTCCTCCTGAGCTCCTCCTGCGTCTCATCACAATTTCAATTTACTTACTAAATGACAGAGTTAGCAGTACCATCCCCCATATGGCCTTTGCAGTATGATATGCTTTATTTCCATTAAGGTTAATATCACATTACATAAAAGTGTAGTAATTCATCTGCTGTTAGCGAGGGCAGGCTTCTTTAGGTGAGGTCTCATGACTTCCTTGTACCTTGTATGACTACATGATCATTATTGAGCCCAGTGAGGATCCTGATCATGTAATTATTTATAGAGCTTTAGTGTTGGCACATTAATGACGTTATCACATTGTAACATATATTATTCTTAAAAATGTAGCCATGATGAGATCTTGTCTGCTTCTCAATTAACATTTTATTGCACGACTATTTGTCATCTTTGTCATCAACAGGCTTTGTAAATGTAGGAGCTGCAGCGATTGAAGCTCTGTGGCTTGTAACTTCTACTCGCATATAGGCACATTTCTCCTTCACTGCCTGACGCAAGCAGCCATTCAATGATTGCTCTTACTGGAGGAGGATGAAGAAGAGAGATTTAATAGAGTTGCGTAAGCACAAGAGGGAACAATTTAAATAATCTCCTTCTGAGAAAAGGACTTCCTGGGAGGTTGTGAAGTCCTCTGATGTGTGAGTTATCAGAGAGTAAAACACTGGGAGTCTTCAGAGAAGAGCGACGGGGTTGTGTAAATCACACGGGTGTTGTGAAGATCTTTATATTTTTCCTGTATTTAATTACTAAAATATTGAGATTGCGACTGACAGTGGAAAACTAAATCTTCCTTTGTGTGTCTGTCAGATTACATTATATCCTTCGCAACACACCCGAACAGGGCCAATGGTGATCCTATAGCCGGCACAGATGTCTCTTTTATGTTTGGGACAACCGGAGAGAAGCCCTGCCGGTCATCCGATACCATGGAGCTGCCTTACCTATCCCCTGCCGACACACACACACCTAAATACACACACAAACGCCTCCTTCCTCTATACCATCTGCTGTCGGCCACTCTTTCAACACCAAGAAAGAGATGCATATCCCTGAGTGATAATTAAAAAAAAGAGGAGTTGAGAATGTGGGAGGTGTGAAGACAACGATAAGATTCAGCTTGAGTCGTGGTGGATTGCAAATGTTTAAGTGACGTGTGTAATTATTTGATAAAGTGTTGATTCAAAGCAAAAGCGACGCACATGAACATTCAACATGAACTCTTATCTGCTGGAGGTACGTGATCGGCAGCAGAGCCTGGCGAGGGTTCCTCAGTTTGAATAATTTAAGAAGAGTGTGCGTTATCTCCTCTTTGTGAGTACAGTCAATGTCTGCTTTATTGGTGCAGTTCTCAGAGTCAAGACTCAATTTGTTGTGTAGCAGTTCAGAATGTATACATAGGGCTTTACACCAGGGCTGGACGATATGGCTTATTAATAATATCTTGATATTTTTAGGCTATGCCATGATATACGATATGTTTCTCGATATTTTCTCTAAAACAGGATTTAACCCTTTGATGCGTATGACCATACCAGCGTGATCATTCAAGTAAACTGATCTGGAATTGGAGGGAACATACTGTAGCTCTAATATGACATTTTAGAGTGCTTTAATTTTGAAATTCTATATCAGAAATGTGTTTTTTATTGTCAAGTTTGACTAATTATTCCAACAATTGAAATGTATTTTTCTCTGAAATACAATTTGCAGGCAGAAGTTATTATTATTATTATTATTTTTAATTATCTTTCATTTGATTTATTTATTTATCTATTCATTTATTTATTTTTATATATTCATTATAGACTATAGATATATCTACTATATTATAGACTGACTCACTGACTTGGGGCTACGTTAAAATATTTTTTTATTTGACAGTGTCCAGACACACACACACACACACACACACACACACACACACACACACACACACACACACACACACACACACACACACACACACACACAGAGGATAGTAGTCTTTTCCACATGTGCTCTGCTTTACTTTATCTCTGAAGTAATTATTCTGCACTTGGCTCCTCTCTGGGATCTTCCTTCATTTTGAATTGACAGGAACTTTGGACATTGATTGACGTTAAACTGGTGGCCGTTGTTCAGTTTGGGGTGTGTCTGTGTGTGTGTGAGAGAGGGAGAGCCAGTCTGCTGCATTGATAATAATGCATTAAGAAACTACTAATGTACTGCACATGTACTTACAGAATACAAACAAGAAGGCTGCTACGTGTTCTAGAAAGACGCACAAACACTGACATTCACACAGACTTAAAGCATGCAGCGTGTGCATATCAAACTGGTTTGTGGAGTATAAACGGTCTGCATTGTCTATACTCCACAAACATGGAGGGCATTAAGGGCTTATGTATTGTTATGTACTAGAGATTCATTAGCGTGAGGGTTGGTGGCAGGCCATTTTGCTAGAAACCAGTAAAGATGGGACTGAGTTACGGCTTCAGAAGCAGCCAGAACAAAATCTGTGTGCGATTGCGCTTTGTGGTCAGATCAATTGTTAGTGACATGAACCCTCTGAAATGTCTCCCACAGTGTTATGGGTATCTTTCATGTGAACAGCAGCTCCTTTTCTCTGTGAGTGTGATGGGTCTCCATCTAGTCTCAAAGCCATGAATCTTACAGTTGACAACATGATGCAGTAAAAATGTGTTGTGTTGCCGACAGAAGCCAATTTACACTTCTGGCTGGTGTAGCTGCTAGGATGCAGACCTCAGCCTTGTTGTATGTAGGATAATTTAGCACCAATATATGGACTAGAGCAGGGGTCACTAACAGGCGGACCGTGTCTGCAGCGTAGACCCACCCTTATCTAAATTGTGTAAATTAAGACGAGTTACATCCCATTGCTAAAATTGTATTTCAGGTAGTTATTCATCCACAAATCCTTATATTTTCTCCCTTTTTAAAACATGGTAGTTGAGGCTGATCTCTGCGATACAGAGGCAATTAGCCTGAGAGAAGGAGATGACTGCGGGGGAAGATTGAAGACTAAAGCATAACACGTGTGGCATCACATAATTTGCCTCCGCTTTATACTGTAACACCATCTGTGGTGAAGCCCTATCTAATATCTCTGACATGTCCTCGATCAGACTCAGACATCAGAGCTCTGTCCTGATCTCCTCTGATATTTCCAAGGTCAAACTAAGCTGCTGAGGTCGCGATAAGTGCTGATTCGGCACAGACTATGATGGACGGTTAATTGACTCCATGTTTAGGGGGGATGATTATTTAATCTCTGGATTGTTTCTGCTCGAGTTGCGTTTGTATTAACGGATGTATTTAAGGATTGAGTGGACTCGTGGAAAAAAGAGAAACCAGAGAGATGAGGGGAGGGAAGGTGAGGGGGGGGGGGGGGGGGAAGAGACAGCAGCAGATTGAGCTGGACCTTTTCATCTGTCCACAGCTGTGTCTGTTTTGTCAGAATCCAATACACAATTATCACCAGTGTTCTGTTCAGTCCTTTGTGTGTCCTCTGCTGATGTGATTCATGTGATCTCTAAAAAGGATAGAATTCAGTGAAAGAGAGACAACAGTATGTGTTACTGAGCATGAAACACCAATAGGTCAATACCACATTCAAGGCTGTTGCTTTCCCCCCTAAATGTTCCTAAAGTTTTCCTTCTACTTTTGCAACTAACAAAATGGCCATCACAAGTTCCAGAGCCAAAGATGATGTATAATAAACCCCAAAATATTTAATGTTAAAGACATTAAAAGAGAGGCTGAAATGCTCACATTGGAATCAGAGAATGCTGGCATGGCATTTTTGCTTGGTAATGGCTACATTGATCAATTATAAAAATTGTTTTAGCACCAATTGGATTTAGAAAATACATAGAAACCTGGGCCTGACAGTTTCACATATATTCTGTTTGCTAGTTCTGACAACTTGCAAAGTAAAATGATTCAAGTCAAAAAGACTTGTGCACCAGGTGTCAACATGAACATTTTTGTCCCCTGGCCAAATGGCTAATGAATGTTCACATTTTACCAGCCACTCACAAGATTACTATGATTGTTTCTATGTGGCTGGTGAGTGATGCAAATCTAATACCCACATGCATATTTTACCAGCATTTGTGCTACACTGTTCATCACCATCGCCGATGTTACTGTAAACTAAAGCAAACAGCAGGAGACAACTGTGGGTGTGTGGAGACGTAAAGAATAATTCATTGTTACAAAATCCACCAATTTTCCTGCAAAAACAGGTAAACAACAAAAACAGTGAACCTTAAACAGGGCGCACCTCTAAAATGTAACTCTTAGCTAAATCGCTCAGTAAGCTCTCATTGTTCTCCCCAAGGACAACACAGTGTGTTCCTTTCGAAAGGTCCTTTTTTTTTTTTTTTTTTACACAATCCTTTACTGGCATTGCTGCTATTTTGCTATTTGTGTATTTTCATGCAGAATAATAATAGTGTGTGTGTGTGTGTGTGTGTGTGTGTGTGTGTGTGTGTGTGTGTGTGTGTGTGTGTGTGTCTGGTGTGGGTGTGTGTGTGTGGTGTGTGTGTGGTGTGTGTGTGTGTGTGTGTCTCTGTGTGTGTGTGTTTGTGTGTCTGCGTGTGTGTGTGTGTGTGTGTGTGTGGGGTGTGTGTGTGTGTGTGTGTGTGTGTGTTTGTGTGTGTGTGTGTTTGTGTGTGTGTGTGTGTGTGTGTGTGTGTGTGTGTGTGTGTGTGTGTGACATGGCTAGGAGCCCGGGCTGTAATGCAGACCTTGCCCTCAGCTTCTCACCCCATTAACCCCAACTGAGTGTGTGTGTGTGTGTGTGTATGCTGTCAAGCTTAGTCAGCAAGTTGGAATGTACCTGCACTCCTGGAGCTGTGTGTTTGTGCAGATGTTGTACTGTAAGTGTGTGGGTGGGGAGGGAGGGAGTCAAGTTCAGTTTCAGGGCAGGTCAAGTGTTGGGGAGATGTAACAGTCTTGATGGTGCCTGTATCAGATCTGGGAGAGTACTCCTATGTTTTATTACCTTCACTCTCCAAGTCCAAGGCTATCAGCTCACCCAGAGTTATTACACCTTATCCAGGCACGCAAACACATAGAAAGACCCTACACTACACCAAAGTCACCAAAGGGAAAATAAACAGCGCTGTGAAACAACACAGTTCTTCAGACAGCCCCCAAAATTTTCATTACTGGTCATTCTGCTTGTGTCTTTGTGCGACATTTTCTCATTTGCGTCTCACTTGTGTTCAGTCGTAGCGTTATGAAAGCAGCTGGATATCTCCTCAACGCTTCATCTTTTGCTTTGACCTCTGCCATCTACCATTAGTGCCTGCTTGTTTGGAGAGCCCATCACGCCGCGAGAGGCCGGAGCCTTACTGTCAGCTCTCGTTCTCTGTATGAGCAGGGGGGGGAAGTTTCTTGGGAGCAATTGCTCTCACAGAGGCTCTAATAATATCTCTGTGGACCTCCGATTATTGGTTCCCCCAGTGGAGCAATTACACTATTCACTGCCCATTACACCCTTTCTACCCCGGCCCTGTATAAACTGAGGCTGTCGGCACACACGCACGCACACACCCACACACGCACACGCACATACGTGGGCACCCACGATGAAAAAACACACCAAGAGGAAGCTTCTCAAATCACATTAATGTTAAGCCAAAAAAACGTTTCTGCTTTTCTACTATTGATTCTCCATCCAGGGTTAAACATAGAATTGGTATTGTGAGTGTTTATCAGTACATTATCAATATGAAAGTGCTTATCTACTTATTCTGCATAATGTTGAAGACTGGAGAGGAAGTTATTCTGGAAAAAATAAATGCTGCTGCTCTTGGCAGAAATAATTAATCTAATTGTCCTTAACTTTTGTTGCTGCTTTGCTGAAAATACACAAAATTAACATATACCGGTAACTAGAATAACACTCGGAGAATAGTTGTTTTTCGAGTTGGTTTACAGACTTGAGGGGACGTCTATGTGAATTTTCCCAGCCGGTAACTCAATTTTCCATTTATTCTGACACCACATGAATGCAGCACAAATGCCATATATCACAATGTTAACAAACAGTGATTCAGATCTTCTCAATGGGAGAAATGTAATGGGTTCTTCCTTGGCTCATGCTGCACCAAGTTTCATGACAATTGGGCCAGTAGTTTTTCTGTAATCCTGCTGACAAACAAACAGTCAAACAGTAGAAAACATAACCTCCTCGGCTGAGGTTAAAATAAAACTGGTAAAAGTAATGAAGAATTGTGTAATAATTGTTGATCACTTTTCAAACGCCAAGCTAAAAGGTGCTTTACAAGCAGAAAGAATAATGTAGTACTACAGGTGGAACAGAGTTCAATAATGTTTTTAAAACATTAATAAAGAGCTAAAAAAAACATAACAATAATGTAAATCAAGGTTAGCGGTCCTTTAGCAAAGAATTAAGCATCTCTCATTTTTCAAAAACAAATCAATAGTTTTTGTTATAAATAAAAGCATGTTTATAAAATCTCCAGGATTAGGAAGATACATCCCTGGTGTTTAAACTGATGTTGGCAGTGGTGCTTTGTAAAGTTAATAACCTCAGAGTTGTTTTTATCTGATAATGACTTGAGGTCGACACAGTCACTTCACTTTATAGATTTGAGCCATTTGCCAATGTACACAAGCCTGACAGAGGCACTGCAGCTGCTTTCTTTAAAAAACCCACAACACCATTACCATGAGGTGAGCAACGCTAACCACCGCGAATGATGAGCATTCAAACACTAGTTGACGTGTTTCATTTCTCCAGACAAGCTGTAATTTGATCACATACGCTCTGCAGATTGGCACATCTGTTTCTTGACTGCTTCTACTTTCCATAAGGCATGTCTGCTGTGTGATACGGGCGTCAGTTGATGAATGTCAAATGATGCAATGCTCCGCGATGTGTTGCACTTCACAGCACCATACAGATAGTTTAGCAGGGTTTTTGTCCTACATTTTGTCTTTGGCAGTTGGCCTTGTTTTTGAGAATGACAGAGAGATACAGATAGGAAATGCAGAGAGAGTTAAAGAAGTGTGACATGCAACAATGGTCCTTGGCTGGAATCGAACCGCGACGCTGCAGCCACATATTATGTGTGCCGCTCCTCGATAGGCTCAGGAAGCTTGTGTTGTGTAGCGCGGGGAGATGCTGCTGACCTTTTGCGATGTTGTTGTGTCCGTGCTCCTCTTTTTGGCTGGATGCTTCCGTCACAGTGGACCTGAGAGGGAGCAGAGACAGCTGGGTAACGGAAAGCAGAAGGACCAGGAGGCTGTGAGCTTCTGTGTTCATATGCGTGTGTGTGTGTGTTTGTGTGTGTGTCCATGTGATGCTGTAGGCTGGCAGCACACACACACACACACACACACACACACACACACACACACACACACACACACACACACACACATACACACACATTCAGCAGAAACACCTGCTTTTGTAGACGACACCTGGGAGAGAGCCGGGATGGATGAGGAAACATTTAGTCAGTTCCTATGTGACAGCTCTGGGTGGCTTTCCTTGACTCATACCTGCTGTTTGACCCTGATTACAATCTCTGTCTCTGTCTCTGTCTCTCTCTGTGTCTGTCTGTCTGTCTCTCTCGTTCTCACTCACACACACCTCACATTAGTCAGACAACAAGGCAGAAGCTGCTTGCAGTAGAATGAGAGGGGTGGACAGAGAGCATTGGAAAGAAAAGATTAATGAAATGAGAGAGGGACATATTGAAACAGTCGGCAGCTTTCAACACTGACAACATTTCATACACATCATTGTTCTCTTTATTGTCAAGAAGGGAAATACATCTCATGTTTTTCATCTGCATTTGAGTTACTACTGTCAAAGTTTGCAAACAACCTAAAAGCTTTTCTCTCATTCACATCTTGCAACCACAGAACCTGATCCCATCATTTCTCAGCCATTTGTAGGCTACAGTACGCACTCATCTTAACAGGACTGGATTTAGTTTCTATCGATCAGACTAGATTAAGAGATCAGACTTTATTAACTGATACTGTACTTGTTTTTTAGAAGAAATGTATATGTATTAATGTTTTAATTAATTGTTTTAATATACACGCTATGTAATGTTCTGCCTATAGGGGTCTCTCAGGCAAAAACAATAACAAGAGACGTAGTTTGGTGGTGTGGTGCAGTAGCATGGGATCATGGGAGTTGTCGTCTTCACCACCTTTGCAGTCAGGATCCCTTCAGTGTTCATCTATCAGGAGGTTTTCACTGGGAGCCGAATTATCCGCATAAATAGTAAAGAAGGACCAAGATCTAAAAAGTGTATCGTAAAGATGTGGCGTAAAACTGGATTAAAAAAAAGACACGACGCCATTAAATAGACCAAATGAAACAGATCGTTACCTTCGTTAAAATGATTTTAAATTTGGGATAATGAAGTACATAACTCAATATAAACATATATATAAACACAATATATCATTTAGGTCTGGTCATTTTTAGATATCTTAACTTTATTTCCTTGATTCTTAGTTGTCTGACTTTATATCTGTCTTGTAAAAGAGAAGTATAGTTTCAACCCACGCGTCTAGATGTCTTTTGGCCAGCAAGTTGCCATATCAGTGCTTACTGGGTAATGCCAAAGAGAGGCTTCAGAGTAAGCCCTTGAGAGCCAATTGAGACGATCCCTCCTGCATTCTTCTCTCACATGTAGAGCTAAGTTTACCCAGAATGCCCAGAATGTGATATAATAAAACAATAGATTAAGGCTTTTAAATTAAAGACCCAACCTCAGGGAGAACAGAAGATGTTACTTTAGAGTGTTATGTGAATGCAGACATTCCTGTTAAATTAAACTCCGTACAGATCTGCAGTAGTACAGAGAAGCTGTACCTGAGGCCTATAATGAATGCAAAGTGATGCAGTCGTCAGGTTAATTGTATCATAAAATCTGCACTCAGACATGTCACTCACTCCCCATACTGACTCATGATGTCAGTCTGTTTCCCTGCTTTACAGTATCAGTATTGAGCTTTCACTAAGTGGAAGTTGTGGGTGTGTTTTTGTCACTGAAGAAAGGGAGGAATTTCAAGGTAAAAGCATGAGCCACTGCAGGTTCATGTTTCTGCTGAGCAGGTTACCTGAGGACAATAACTGCATGTAGCTGACAGGTACTCAAAAAGTCTTGAGGTTTGGTGCTAGGTTTGGCTACTGATTACTGGTGCCTTTAAATGCGACCACTTTAGTGTATAAAGTGCATGTGAGGCTAACCTGTTAGTTAAATTCCTTCATTTTCAAGCACTTTAAATGACAAAGTATGCATCAAGACAAAAGCAGATTAATTTCATCTGCTGTCCACAGATAAAACTTTGTGAAACCAACACCAGCTCCAACATTTGGTATCCCCTCCAGCAAAATGTGCTTTCTGCTTTAGTGTGATAAAGAAACAAATAAAACATTTCCCCCCCAAACTCCGACACACGTGAGGGTTGATGCATTTACACACATCCAGTCAGTCCTCATTTGATATTGAGATGACCTACTCTTTCCAATCGTTCTGTAATGTATTCTGTAGTGTGGGATATTCATCTTCAGATCATAAGGCCTTTATAAAATGGAATGCAGTTATTTTCAATGTTATCAATTACGCCTGCGCTTTTCTTGCCATGACGAACCAGAATGTCTGCTGTGAACAAGGTCTATTCTCACTTCAATTATATAGCATTCAGACAATTTACTGAAGACTTATCAGTTACTGTAATGCTACAGAGGTGCATTTAGTGCCTCAACTGTTGTTGTTGGAGCAGAAGGAAATATTCAGAAAATGTTCCCACGCGTCTCATTGACTTTCAATATGAAAGAGGGAAGTTCTGAAAGTGGGACAAGTAGACTGAAATAGAGGATTTAATGACGTCAATGTTGCCCACGGGCTCTATATACAGTCCAGCTGAGTAAGGCTTACCTAGTGTGATCTCTGTGTGTGTGTGTGTGTGTGTGTGTGTGTGTGTGTGTGTGTGCGTGTGTGTGTGCGTGTGTGTGTGTGTGTGCGTGTGTGTGTGTGTGTGTGTGTGCGCTCTTTTAGAGCTTGCTCTTGGTTTAAGAGCCACTCAAATTTAAGTGGTGCAGTATGAAAGAATGAAAGACCTGTGGGGTGATGGAGACCTCCCTGTCTCTCTCTCACAAAGAGAGACTGGGAAGTGTCAGAAAGCGAAGAGGTGTGCATATTGGTGTGTGTTTGATAGAAGCAGACGAGTGTTATTGGAAATGACAGCCCACACATCTGTCTGGATTTATTTTGTTGGAGGATTTTAAGTTAATTAAACAGGATTTATAACAGACCAGGGAACTGGGTGCGTTTTTATTCCTCTATTTCCACCTTTCCTGCCAGTCACACACCTACCTCACATCTGAATTTCTCTGTTTTCTTCTTCTACACTTTATATTACAGCATTTTGTAGCTCCTCAAGCTGCTGGATACTGATAAAGCCTTACTTTTAAAAGGCGCTGTTCTTCCTCTACATTCAGTTATCTGTCTCTTTTCTCTCTTGCTATCTGTAATTATATATTATTATTTGAAAGTTCTCCAAATTTTGACCTTATGGTTTGAGGTAGAGACTTGTAATGTTGATAATAAGGGCTGTTCAGAAGTATGTGAGGGAATATTAATCAAGTATAAGATCCACACACACACACACACACACACACACACACACACACACACACACACACACACACACACACACACACACACACACACACAGACAGACATAGACAGCCGGCAGCTAATCAGCTTAACTCTTGAAAAACTGGCTGGAAGGAGCTTTGTCTGGGACAGTTTTAAATGTTTGTGGAATGATATCAGCTGTTGAGAATGTGAGATTTACTCTCACAATTTCCTTTCTTTGTCTTGTAAGAATTAGAAGTCTGTAGCTGATCCAGTTTATAGATTTTCTCAAGGCTGGTAGTTTTGGTCTACTGCATATGTAAGCATATGGAGAGAGGGATTAAGGAGATGAGTTTTAAATCCTTCATCCACAAACACAAGCATATGCTCATACACATATTAAAGACCTGATGAAATTGGGAATTTACGGAACACTGTTGCTTCTGGGAAAACGGTGAATCTTTATAGCTGATCTCATACAGCACAACAAACAAAACTCCAGAAGACCAATAAAAGCGTCACAATTTGTACACAAATCCCGCCAATCTGTCCCTCCTATCTCATCTAACAGTCTTTGTTTGGTTGTTTTGCGGTTTATAATGATTCCTCATTGTGTTATCCTGTTATGTAAGGAAATGCATCACATTAAAGAAGTAAAGGTACAATTTCATGGGGCTTTTAACCATATCTTCTATGAATTATGCATATGCAGCTTTTCCACATTAGCAATACATTTTAAAGAAAACATTAGGTACTGCAAAACCCTCACTGCTAATGTTTGTCAGTTGGTTCTTGCTACATTTTCGGCTACACTCTACGGCAGGGGTCTTCAACGTTTTTCAGGCCAAGGGCCCCCAAACTGGTGTAGCATTGAGCAGGGACCCCCTGCTTCAAACAAAGGGGTGGGGGGGATGGGGGGGTGCTGTCAGAATTCTGTGCGAGGGGGGGTGGGGAGAATGTGCCTAGTTTCATGCGGCTCTTCAGTTCATATCGAATTTTATTTGTGAGTGTGTGTATGTGTGGTGTCAGTATGAGAGCATGACAGTGCGTCTAATTTTGATGTGGCCCAAGAGCCAATCACAAAAATGACTGCGATGTAGTGAACCAATCACCTTCGAGGGGGGAAAAACCTGTCGTTGAGTAAACTGACCATCTGAGTTCGATCCTAAAATTGCAGGGAAAAAATGCACAGCTAAGCGAAAATATGAAGACCATCATAGGACGTTTTTAGTAGAGTGGGAGAGTTCGTATTCATATAAAAATGCTGCCTGACCTAGTGCAAAGTGTATTTGCGTGTCTTAACAAACTGAAACTGTTGAAGACACTTCTTCAAAAGGGACAATTAGCGCATTTTCCCTCTCTGCTAAAAGCAAGCAGACAAGCTGAAATGCAACATTGGTTGAAACCCTGCACGAAAACTTTGCAACCCGGTTCCATGATCTACAGCTGAAAAGGTCACAGATTGCGTTCCTCGTCGACCCTTTTAATGCTGAGACGGACTGTTTGAAAGCCCCGCTAGTCCATACCTGTCAACATTGGAATTTCAAAATAAGGGAATTTCTTTTGCCGGACTCCGCCCAGCTCTCCAACAGCTCTCAGCCACCAATGTAAACGTAAACACATAAGGGACATTCAGGAAATACATGTTTATTTAAAGTATGTATTACTTGTACAGACATGTTTATAATATTTATGTATTTTATTTGATGAGTTATTATCATCAATTTATTTGATGATTGATGAGTTGTATGGCTTTTGTGTTCCCCGACGAGGACTTCCTTGCGATGGCAGAGTCGGGAAACATGTCCGCTACACTGCGACTGAAATCAACGCAGAAGCTGAAGGCTATATTATTTTTTAACGCAAAGCATCGACATCCTTCCCTCAGCTTTGGTCACTTGGTTTGCCTCCTTCTTCTGTGTGTTTACTGGCGGATAACGTTTTTCAGCTAAAGTTAAACATAATTCTGCCACCTGCTCTACCGGAGGCCACTTACGGGAAAATATTTAAATGGGAGACAATCGGGATAGAAGTAAAAATACGGGATAATCCCGGGAAAAAACGGGAGGGTTGACAGGTATGCGCTAGTCAAATCAAATCATCAAATCAAATGTATGTATATAGCCCAATATCACAAATTATACATTTGTCTCAGTGCTTTACAGACTGTACAGGTTACGACACCCTCTGTCCTTAGACCCTCGCATCGCACAAGGAAAAACTTCCTAAAAGAAACCCCAAAATTAAAGGGGGGAAAATGGAAGAAACCTCAGGGAGAGCAACTGAGGAGGGATCCCTCTCCCAGGACGGACAGACGTGCAATAGATGTCGTGTGTACAGGATAAACAACATAGTACAAATACAACATTTTACAGAAATTATGTTGTGTTGAAAAAAAAAGAGAAAGTTTGGATGAATCCAGGAAAATGTCAATAAGGCTTCCCGGTGTCCAGCAGGACCAGGTCAGCAGGCGCTGTCACGATTCATGATCCTGACGTAAACTTTATCAATGGCAACCTGCCACATGAGAGACATACTACTCCGGGGATGATACCCCGGATGATGAGTTAGTAACATACATTTACATAAATGCATACAGATAGAGAGGGAGAAGAAGAGAGGGAGGGGGGGGAGAGAGGAAGAGAAGGAAGAGAGCAGGGAGGTGTCCCCCGGCAGTCTAAGCCTATAGCAGCATAACTAGGGGCTGATCCAGGGCAAACCTGAGCCAGCCATAACTATAAGCTTTATCAAAAAGGAAAGTCTTTAGCCTACTCTTAAATGTGGAGAGTGTGTCTGCCTCCCGAACACAAACTGGAAGCTGGTTCCACTGGAGAGGAGCATTGATAGCTGAAGGCTCTGGCTCCCATTGTACTCTTAGAGACTCTAGGAACCACAAGTAACCCTGCAGTCTGGGAGCGCAATGCTCTAGTTGTTTTATAAGGTACTATGAGATCTTTAAGATATGCTGGAGCCTGACCATTAATTGCTTTGTAAGTCAGGAGAAGGATTTTGAATTCTATTCTGTATTTTACCGGCAGCCAGTGCAGAGCAGCTAATACAGGAGTAATATGATCCCGTTTCCTTGTTCTTGTCAATACACGTGCCGCTGCATTTTGGATCAACTGAAGAGTCTTAAGCGACTTTTTGGGACAACCTGATAACAATGAGTTGCAGTAATCCAGCCTTTAAGTAACAAATGCATGGACAAGTTTTCTGCATCATTTTGAGACAGGATGTGTCTTATTTTTGTAATGTTACGTAGATGAAAGAAGGCAGTTCTTGAGATTTGTTTTATGTGGGAATTAAACGACAGATCTTGATCAAGATTCCTTACAGTGGTGCCGGAGGCCAAGTTAATGCCATCCAGAGCTTCTATGTCATTAGAAAATGCGTTTCGGAGGCGTTTAGGGCCAAGTATAATAACTTCAGTTTTGTCTGTGTTTAACATCAAAAAGTTGCTAGACATCCAAGTTTTTATGTCCTTAAGGCATGCTTGAAGTTTAGCCAATTGATTGGTTTCATCTGGTTTAATTGATAGATACGTAGTCATGGACGAGGCGGTGGCCCAATTGGAGATGATTGAACTTTCTGAGGAAGACCAACTGAAACCTGTTCTGAGGGAAGGGACCCGTGAGTTCTGGAAAACTGTGCCAATGGAAAAATATCCCAATGTCAAACGGGCTCCACTCAAGCTATTATCAATGTTTGGGTCAACATACGTCTGTGAGTCGGTGTTATCTACCCTGAAACACGTGCAATCAAAGTATCGATCTGTTCTGACTGACACACATGTGAAAGAATTGCTTCGAGTGACCACAACGGAATACAAGCCAGATTTGAGGAGGATTGTTCAAGACAAGGAATGTCAGAAGTCCCACTAATTTAAAGAAGCAACATGCATAGGAAGATAAAACACACTGAGAATTTGTGTGTGAGAGTGCACACAATGTTCATTGTTGATAATAACTGGCCTCTGAATACTGGTAGGAGAGGTTTAATTCAATTTCTCTCAATATTATGATGTGTGACATTTACAATAAATCTGTCTGAGCAGAGCTATGTGTGTCTGTCTGTGTGAGGGTGTGTGTGTCTTTGGGAGGGTCTTTGTGTGTGTGTGTGTGTGTGTGTGTGTGTGTGTGTGTGTGTGTGTGTGTGTGTGTGTGTGTGTTTGTGTGTGTATAAAGTTTTAGATTTTAATTTTGTCTGTGTGAGAGAGTGAGGGAGCACAGAGAAAGGCTGCGCATCTATGACTGTATGATGTGGCTCTTTGCAGTAACATAGTAACATTTTTGGCTCTTAACCTCTGACTGGTTGACCACCCCTGCTCTACAGTATCAAAATGGTTATAATCACTATTTTTTAATATTAAAGTGGCATTAGTATAGTACTGTTTGTTTGGTTGAACTGGGTAGACCGGGTACGATCTCTCTTTAACAGCATTTTGTGAGGAGGCAACTCGAGAAAATATCTTACAACTCAGCAAAACAGTAGCCTATCCCCAGGTAGCATTGCGGAACAACCGGAGTAATGTTATTTGTGGAAACTGTACCTGGCAGAAGAGTCCCGTTGATGGAGGTGGCAAAGATGGTGAAGAAACATTCTTTCTACTAATCTAGATCAGTTGGCATCTGAACCTGCTTACTTATAATTACCACTGGGTGTTTTATTCTGCCTTTTTAATAGTACTAAGTTTCTAGTTCAAATTGTGGTTCTTAAGGGTGTTTCCTGCTTTGGACAGTAACATTAGCCAGGCTGCCAGCAGTAGTCCATGTTAAAAGTAGATCTTCTTGTTCAAATGAAAATCAACGGAGAGAAAATATGTTATCACCTCCTCCGTTGCGCAGTCTGTTTGGAAACTAATGCAGTGTTTTCTGTGTTGTTGGTAGCTCTGAGGAAAACCATCCGACATCTGCACCAACAATAATACCACTTAGAAACTCTAGGGGGAAAGTTTGAGAAGTTATCTGTTTCCGCTTAAAAAATGGATCACATGACTATTTGTGTGTGAAAGATGTCGCTTGTAGTGATGAATCAACAGAGATATGACCAGACTCTACAGTCCGCCTCAGCCCTACAGAGCTGTATAATAACGGTCAACTCCATGTTTTGGTTTCCAACTTTACTGGTTTGGTCTCACTGCTCTCATCAGCCTCAACTGTACGCTAACTGCTCAGCACCAAACAGCAGAACCGACAAAGTTAGCGACTTGCTGGTGAAAATAGTGGAGCAATTAGCAACTAAAGAGAGAGACTTTTTCCTCAGCAGTCGGTGCCGACCAAACCAGAGCTAAAAGGGAGTAAATATTGGACTTCCCCATTGGATTCATCTGGTGGCCAGAAACAGGACTTAACGTTAATGCCAGTGTCGCTCCATATCTGATAGATGTTTAAATAATCAACTGTTTGCACACAAGCTTTAAAGGTTATGATGTTGTTTCTGCTGCCCCCAAGTGGCCAAACTGTTAGAAAATAAGGCCGTGGAGGTCCAGTTGGTGGATGGCCACCTTTCATGTGTGAGACACTTTGCATCCTGTTTGCTTTTTTTCTTACACCCACAATATTTTTCTAACCTTAACTATGTACCAAAGTTGTCATGCACGTATATGTAGAAAAAATAATAATATTTAAAAGCTTTAAGAACAATATTTCTTACGTTTGCTCAAGACAATATTTTAGCCAACATTCAGTTTCCCTTTAAAACATACAGTAAATGCTAAGGCTCGCATACAAACTTCCTTTGCAGGACACTGTGTTAGCATACAGTGTAGTGTTTCTTGGGAAGTAGTGTCTTGACAGCCTTCACAGGGAGCTGAACAGAGAAATTTGACACACGCTGCAATTATGTTGCTTCTGTCCTCTTTGTACGGCTGCACATTCCCTATTGACTTTCTACACGCTCACATGAACACAGTCCCGAGCCATACCATCTCGCCCTGATAAATAACGGACATGATGTTGTCTAATAATTGTGTTTCATCAATCAGAGTGTGGCTGTTTCTTCTGACAGTAAAAGTGACGTGTGTCTCTGCTCCTATGAATTAAACCCTGTCATGAATGGAGGGGTAACAGACGGGGGGAAGACAGGAAGTGGGAGTATTTAAAGTAGCTCAATCACACAGGCACTACATCACTACATTTTAATCAGGAGAAAAGGTGCTGCAACAAGTCTCTGAAATGCACAATGTGGTGCCTGTTCTTTAGTTTTTTTACTTCTTTCCTTTGCTCTCTATTCTTCTTTTCTTTTTTGTACAATGAGATACGTTTAAAATAGTCTGGAAAATTGTCAAAGAAAATGTGTGTAAAAGTTATTATTGCCTTCTCTTAGCATGAAATACAGCTGCAATATGATTAACCTTTGAGTGCGTGCTAGCAGATGATAATAATGAACATACTGTATTGTCTGCTGAATACAAAGAAAGAAAATGTGTCTGTGCGCATGTCCTTTCATGCAAATCCATGTTCAGATGCACATGTGTGTATGGATATTCATACTTCATTATCCTATTTGTATAGCAGAGTCAGTCACATGCTTTGTTTGTTTTCTATTGGCTCGCCCTCTGAGCTGCGTGGCGTCTCTCTATATGCACCCAGGAGAAGTAGGCCAGGCTCTCAGGCCACTGTTTGTCGATGCAGTCGATATCGGTGCCAGGGCAGAACATCCCCTTCACACTGACCGCCCCGTGTCGGGCCATTAGGATCCACCAGCACAGTGAGAAATGGATTAGGCTGCCGCAATGTGGGTCATAAAATCATCATCACCTCACCGCAGCTGGGGCCACAAACACTCACAGGCACACACAACCCGTCCCTATACACATGTGCACAAGGCACTCCCCATGAATTACTCAGAAGCATGTGTTTTCTGTGTGCAGGAGAGCAACAAGGTGTTCTATGCACGATATGTATAGTACCGGTAGTAGCAGCCGGTGGAGTGTGGTCAAAGCCTAATTAGCGTATAGTGATCACTGTTACCAGACAGAATGTAAGGGAGGGCAGCAGAGAGCAACACAGATCAATGTCCCACAAGTAATCAGATCAGGTCTGTGTGACATCAACATGCAAGGTTTCTTTAAATAGATACAGTATGTTGAATGTAAAGTAGCCTCTGGCTCTGAAAAGTGAAGCCAATGCAGAATTGTCTTAAACCTGCATTCTTTGGAATGGTCAGCAGGGGGGCGACTCCATTGTTTGCAAAAAGAAGTCTGATTGTATTGAAGTCTATAAGTAAATGACCCTACTTCTAACTGGATTTATTACATCAGAAAGCATGGTGAACATGACTTTATGGTCTTAGTTTGGTAACTAGTTTCAAGTCTTCTTCATTACAGCACGATGTAGATTGCACGATGCACGATTTAGAGTAAGATAGACGATAAAGCAGGGTGTGCTTTAGGGTGTGGTCACCTTGTGATTAACAAGTTGCTCCCACAGAGACCTGTCAATCAGGATAGAGGAGTAGCAATGCGTATCCCTCCCCAGCTCCATCCTCTCCTCCACATATGGTCCCTTCTGGATCTGAAAAACAAAGATGCCAGAGGCCAAAGTGCAAAACTCGAGGCTTGAAAACTGTATTCCACAAAACAGTTGGTCACAATGACGACATACACATATAGGGTCTATGGCTGCAATCAATCATTGTTTCTACAGTAGTAACGATTAATATTGGATACTTTAAATATTCAATGTCAAAACTGTTTAATTACAATTTCTCACAGACCAAGGTGATGTATTAAAATAGCTTGTTTTGTCCAACCAACAGTCCAAAGCCCCAATATATTCAATATTTATTTTAAAACTGAGAAATGCAACAAATCCTCACATTTCAGAATCTACTTCAGAATTCAGGTATTGAAATTGTAGTTGGTTAATATTCTGTTAATCATTATTAAATCTGTAATTTCAGCATTGATCACTTTCTTTTATCATGGTTATTTTACATTATTTGTCAATTTCTAACTCAATCTTGGAAGGTTAATGTTAATATAAGGATGGAAGCACTTGACATGATATTATGGATGAATAATTAGACACTTTTGTCACAGAATTGTCACCTGCTAGACATCAATTTCCGTACTTGACTCATGAGTATCTGTTTCTCTCAAGAGGCATTTTCTTTGTGCCTCTCAAAAGGTTTACCTCTGTCACAAAATTACATTGATTACCTGACAAAGATGATCCCTGTGTACACTCAGGTCTCAGGTGTGTTGTTGAAAAAGCAATTTTTATTTCAGTCTCCAGGATTAGTTGTTGATCCCACTACATATTTTCCTGCGTAGTAGAAGAGGGGCCAAACTTGGGGGTCAGAACACATTCCTCCATTTTAACTGAAAGAACCAATGCGTCAGCACAAACACTGAGCTAAAAATGAGAGCTGGCCTCTAAAAGGGTTCACTTAGCAAAGTGGTACAACACCCACCATACCCTTTTTTTCTATCACTGTAATTACGATCATTGAAGTTACTACAGATAGCTAGATGAGTGTCTTCTCTGGCATAAAGTCAAATGTTGATTGCTTTTGCCTATGTGTTCTGCAGTGTCAAGCAGATTCTTTGAAAAGCATTATATTTACAACTAGAAAGAATCTGTTACAACATATACTGTGTACTCTGCGGTGCAACAGCGTCCGGCTTCTGCCTGTACATGTACCACCTTTCAGAGCCTGGCCCTGTATGTTGAATTTGACTTGAGGGTTCTAGTGACTGCATTCTGTGTCCCTGTTTGACTCACCTGTCAGAACAGGACTCTGTATTACCCATGTGTTGTGACATCTTCCTGCAAGACTTGTGGTAATAGTAGCCATCTTTCTTCTGGCTTCGGCCGGCTGACTTTCTGCTTCTCTATGGATAAAGGTGCAGGGCAAAGTCCCAAACTTTAATAATGTCAGCATGATATACTGCACATGACCCTAGTGGCATCTTGCTATAATGTGCACCAGACAGATTAATACAGAACAGAAGTTCCTTTATGACCTGTGTTCATTTTGTTAATGAAAACAATTACTAAACATGTTGATGATGCAAACTCTCACTATATCATATGCAATATTGTTGACAAATCTCTCTTTATTTTTATTGACAAAAGTGGAGATTAAATATTATTCACAGTTTTTTTCAATGCAGCTGTTTCGTACCCTCTGCTACGCGCCCCATAACAGGACGACACCATTTTAGCACACACGGACTGACAATGACAACAACAGCGCTTGGGAGAAAGAAAGAAATAGTTTATGTTTTCTTTCAGTGCTTTCTCTTCTGTAATTCTACAATACAGAATTCAATAGCCTAGCAGGGTAAAACCTGCCTTTTAAAAAAAGAATAATGGCAGTGTATTACAACTTTGATCTTATATATCGACAGACTTATTATGGATATAGAAGAAGGTAAAGACAAGAGGAGCGGGTTGATATGCTGCCTGTCATCAACTGCATAATGTGTTGTAAATTGGCCTGTGTGTAAAATAAGACATTTTAATATCCTGACATTCCCACTGGGTTAACGAACGTAGTCGTGTGTGTGTGTGTGTGTGTGTGTGTGTGTGTGTGTGTGTGTGTGTGTGTGTGTGTGTGTGTGTGAGTGTGTGAGACTTAGAGATGAATAATGAAATATGTTACTTTAATCAGCCACCTTTCATATAGTCAAACGTGTTCACCATCATAAATAAAGATATTAGTACACACGCACACACACACACACACACACACACAGACACAGACACAGACATAGACACACACACATACAGAATGTGCAACAACAGCAGCACTTTAAGACATTTAATCACGCAGCGTGGCAGACGTTAGTGGAGACAGCCAACAGTTTCCTGGTGAGACAAATGATCCTTAGCGTTCATGCGAGTTGTTTCAACATCATCATGCAGAGGAAACAAACAGTCGATCCATTCCTTCAACCCTTTTGATTGATAGTGTCATCGAAAGGGTGACAGCCTGGTACTGAGAAAGCTAGCCACTGATCAGGAACCAGGATAACGTGGGATGTAAGCACCGCATCCTGAAAGGTGTCGGCCTGCTTAAGTAATATTCAGTCAGTAACGTAAAAAAACTAGATAATGTCGTGATGATCTACACGCTATAACAACGGTGAACTGTTAGATAAAAGCCAGAAACATTTCATGTTGCAAAAATATGTTTTTTTCTTTCCTATCCATTTAATGAGATTTATTTAGCTACTCCTCCGGGGGTCCTTGCAGGTTGAGAGCCACAGAATTAGCAGACCTTATTTCAAGCCTCTGCATCAGCACAGAATGTATCTCAAGTTAAAGAAGCTAAAGTGTCCTTAAGGAAAACTGTTCTGGTTGTTCCTGCACTCCGACCTCCTTGTGGAAAAAGGCAAATGAAAAGAGAATTTCCCAAATGGCATCACATTAATCATCATCATTAAAACAGGGCCAGTTCCGTCGTTTGTAAAAGAGTTTCTTCTGAAGTTATGGAAGTGTTGCGTACGACTTCTGGCAGGCTCTGACTTGGCCTGGCTCAAATGTTCACTGACTTTTCCAATCAACCATCTAAATCATATCCAATTAAAATGGTCAAGCATTTGAATTCACAGCCTGGAGTCATTTAATATTGTTCCAGCCACATTAGTGTGGCGGGCTTTAGCCCTGATGGAAAAAACAAGTCAGGCAAAACCACGACACAGTGGGAGTAAGCTATATTTTAAAGATAGAATCAAATGTCATAAACAGATATCAAATGTTTTCTCAACAATCGTCCATTAAACTAAATTGACGGAAAAGTTCAATCATAATCAAAGAAATGTAATGAAGAACATGTCAAGGACAATCAAATCATTTTTTTTAACTTTTTCGATCCTTTTGGATCTGAGAGACTGAACATTGCCAGACCCCAACACCCAGACAGGCCTTACCAACTCCTGGCAGTCACTTGTAGGTTTAGGTTTTGTGCAGCTGTTGTGTCCTGGCAACAAACGTACCTGCTACTACCAACAACTACCACTGCCACGGTTCTGCAGGATGCAATTGAATTGTACTAAAAAGACTTTAAAAGTAGGGTTGGGAGATACATGATGGTGTCTACAGAAATGTGTCTACCGTTAGTGATGTTTCTGTTTGTATCATGGTAGCTATCCGTTTATCATCTGGATGTATTAGCCTTTTTATCTCTTAACTATTTTTTTCAGCTGATACCGATGAGAAAAAAATATTTCACATTTTAAAAACAAGTTCATAACCTGTAGTTTATGCACACCAGAGGGTAAGAAAGGCTGAGATGTAGTGAGCAAAGAATGATGATTTAATAGTTCTGACCTAAGAAAATCACGATTGTTAACACAACACAAACAAAGAACACTTCTGACCTATATATATATATATATATATATATATATATATATATATATATAAGCAATAGCTCACGACAGGCCGTGGTATATGCTCATTATATCACAGTTAAGGGGCGTGGTTCGGCCCGACGCGAGCATATAAAACGGTTACCAAGTATGGCAATATGAAAGAAAAATACACACTCCAATTTAAATAGTTTTTATTATTAAATAATGATGTTCAAAATAAAATAGTCCCTCCGTTGCCTTCTGCACAAAACATAGTGGGAGGTGGTTGCTATGCAACAACACTAACAGCTAGCGAACATAGACAACGTTGATCGATTATTTGGTCTACCTGCTCTTCACGTAGGGGCTTTTCTTTTAGGGGCTTTCTTCTCTGGAGATAGGCACTGATCAATCCACTCCTCAAGAGTAAAGCTTTGTAAATTTGTTTTCCTTTAACACCGAATGTGTCTGCGATTGCAAGCAAAACTTTGGATTACCGTAATTATGTCATAGTTTGCGCAATCGAAAAGATTTCAACGGTTTCTGAAAGCTGAGACTGCGCTTTACAGCATATATTGATTCATTACGGTAACTTCACTTACGGCCCTGCCGGAAGCCCGCAAAACAGCACCTTGTTTAGAACAGTGTACCAAGTCTGTAAGGTTGTACTAGGTGTGTAATTGTACTTAATCAATTAACTAACGGACGTAATTTAACAGCTGTAACGGTGTAGCTTTTTCTAAGACGTGGAGGGATACTGACTTGTTGTGAAAAGTAACTACAATTCTACCCGTGATATACGCTCATTATATCACGGCTAAGAACCAATCAGATTGCTTGATTTAACATGTCCGTTTTATAAATATATATATATCACCCAGGATCCTGCATCGCCTGGTTGGAGTTAAAGTGAAGCCGTGTGGTTCTAACTCCCCTTCAAGAGAAGACTTGTATAGGTGTATAGCTCATTAAAAACACTGTCACCCTCCCTCTGGTGATCGAATGCAGGAATAAGCATTTCAGGAGATGTCATGAATTAAATTGAAATGTCTGACGGAGACATTCAAAACTCCCGCAGGGCATAAAAAGCAGATTTGAACTGACTTTGTGATCTCTATATTCTGTATTTGTACTTGAGTTTTAAAAGCAGTTTCCTCCTTCCTTCTTCATTCAGCACCATCGATTAAACTTGATCAGTGTGGTGATCTGTTGTCAGGATGCGGGGGCTCTGTTCTGAGTTTCTGTGATCTTGACATCTACTGAAAGAGCTGCCACTTATATATTACATATTTTAAGTTTCCTTGGATACAAATGTCAACTAAATGCCTAAAATGAATACAGAATGGACCCTGCACTCTTAATTGGCCAGGTTATTGCTTTCTTGATGATACATATATATATATATATATATATATATATATATATATATATATATATATATATATATATATATATATGTAATAGTCTTTAACACAAAACTCCTTTTCTGATCAGAAGTTCAAGTTTCCATGGAGTCACCCCCCCATTGCATTGAAAAACAACTTATTGTATTGTTTAGGTTGCTGGACTTGTTTCTTTGTTGCAGTGACAGGTTATCCGCTTGTTAAGAGAAAATGTGTGTTAATGTCACAGTGTGAGTCCGTGCAGCACGTCTGGATGGATGTACTGTGATTTATATTCGGCAGATTGCCTCCAGACGCTGCTGTGTGTTACTTGTTTGTGCTGTGATCATCCTGCAGTGAGTCACGCTGGATGAAATTTGTTCTGTTGAGCAACATCTCTGTGCTCACATTGTAACCTTTTTTTCAAAAGGCCACCGCTAAGGTTTGCACAGTTAAGTCACAGTCTGTCTTGTAGCTCTGATAAAATGCTGCGTGCACATTTTCAGTTCAGTTGTTCTAAATCAGAAAGCTTTCCTTCTTCAAATCCATCCTCAAGACCTGTGCAGAGCAGATCTCACAGATATTATAAATAAAGCTGCTCTGGAAATCTGAAAGGCGAAAGAGCTTCACTAATTCAACAGCAAGTGCTTCCAATTGCTACAGTATAATTGCATGTATCTATTAGTTTATAATGGCCAATCATCTGAGTAGGTTTGTTTAGAGCAGCAGTACATCAATACTCCTGTGTCCTGTGTCTGTGGCTGAAGACATCCTCTGCACATTACGTCATCAGGTTTTAACATCACTATATTGTAACAGCATCCTGATGTATTCAAAGAGGCAAGAGCAACAGTTCTTTTGTAAATGTCTAAATGGTAGTTAAATCTAATATCTATTTGTACAGTATTTGTATATCACATTTGTTTTTTATGTTTAAGTGATGTAAAGGTCAATTTGACCAACATTTCGAGCAGAAACATTCCAAAGTTCCAAAAATGAAAGTTTTTGTTGTCTTTGTACAATTTGTTACAAATGGCCTACATTGAGTTTCTAAACACGTTCAAGTCCTCATAACTACCATTTTGGTAAAACTATCTTTACCTTTTATGATGTTGAAAGTTACACTAAGGCTTCATGAAGACCTTATGCTTGAAACTTTTGAAAATTAAGCTTTAATCTCTTATATCTTCCTCAGTTTTGATAGACTGATGACACCATGACGAAACCCCCTGACATAGTGGAAATCAAAGTTTTTGACCAGACTTTTTTTCTCCGGGCTGCTTCATCACTGATGCACAGATTTAGAAGGAAATGAATTATTCCTTCTAAATCTGTGATCACACGATTCAGGATGTTTAAAGGTTATCTAGATGCAAACAATGGGCGGAACTTAGTCGAAGCTCACGTTCTGACCTGGGCTCCAGGTTGATAGACATAACAGAAATCAGAAAGTGTCCCAATTATGAAGCACAATCACACTTAATGTGAGTATGTATATATTATTCTGTAATCTCAGTAAACCCTGCAGAGCACAACTTGTATTTGTGTGAAAGCTATCAAGATATATCTATTGTATCAAATTTGAAATACATTTCGAGTCAAGGTTCAGTTTAATATCCAGAGCTCTTTTCTCTCACTGCTTCTTTCTTCATCTCTCACACACTCACACACAACTTGTGAGGAAAATAGCTGTTGGCAAAGCAATCCCAGCAACAATATGCTTCAACAGTGCTTTTAATTCTGTGTTGGTTAATTGAGTCTCCTCACTGTATCGGATCCTTTGATGAAGCAATTGCACGATTATTCCTCATTCTTATATAAAGTAAAGGTATTTGTTGAGAAATACTAGAATAGATATGTATATTTTATTTACACGCTTTTTCTTGAATTGAATGTGCCAATCGGGATTCAGCATCACTGAACATTGATGAACACAGAACGGCTAATGTGATTTTAATGTCAGAGTTACTCTTTGGCTGAAAAAAACAAGCCTTTATGTATTAAAAACTTTTAATGCCAAGTTTTGGTCCGAGTAGTTGGTCCTTGAGGTGTTGGTAGACTCAGAGGTCTTTAGTTTAGTCTATTTTTATGCGGAATGAGTGGAAACTGATTGAATTGAATTGAAAGGCACATCTGGCGTCACAATGATTCATAAATATGCTTTGGTCTTTAATCAGCACTCCAGTTGAACAGATCCTTCTGCATTCATCTACCAATGGACAATAAAGCTGTTAAAAATATTTGGACAGATTTCTTTATTAATCGTTTTGTCAAAAATGACTGCACTAATCTAACATACGGGTTGATTATTTTATGTGAGCCCCGCTTGGCACGTGCTTTATGTCAACTGCAGTGTTTCCCCTAGGTTTACTGCTTTGGAGGGGCGCTCACCGTGCGATGCGGGGAGATTGCGTACGTGGCGCGGTTTCTATTTAGTTCTCCCCTCTCCTTTCTTCCGCTCTGTAGGTGTGTGCGCACGTATAGGTGTGTGCGCACGTGTGTGTGTGTGTCAGCTGCGCTGCGCCCTGCCAATACAATGGTAGGGGAAACACTGAACTGCCATATGTTTCTATGTTAAGTTGTATGTCTTATATTTTGTTATGTGTTTTTGTACATGCTGCAGCACAAGTTGTCCACTCCAGGACAAATAATACAGTAAGTTCTGATGGTTAGGTACTGTAGCAGGTTTATTTTAGGAGCCAGTTGCAAATAAAAGATACATGAAATCATTAATAGCAAATATGAAATCTCACTTAATGTCATTCTTGATTATTATAACAACTGTCACAAGCTGTGGTCACCAAATGTCTCAAGATTGTCACCATTGACCTAGTTCCAAAGAGTTCTGCCACTAAAAGCATCAATGACTTCCCTCCGGTCGCACTCACCCCGATAGCAATGAGTTGCTATGAGAGACGAGTACAGAAACACATACAGAAGAACTAATCCGTCAAAATACCACACAGTACTATAACACTGACACCTTATGTGCATTACACAAACATGGTTGCACTTGCAATGCTGCTGTTTTACACACAATTATGTATTGACTGCACTGCAACTTTAAAGCCACTTATGTTCAGTCTCACATCCAGAGACAGCTAAGATGTCTATTTCTTATTTATATTCTTTTTTACTTAAATGTATGCTTGATATTTTGATACTTATATTTTATTCTTCCTCTGTAGCTTGGTACAGCATAGTGAATCTCGTTATGCATGTACAATGACAATAAAGGTATTACTACTGTACTGAATGCAGCGGTAACCAACGGTAACCAATGGTAACCAATGGCCGCCTGGAAGGCAGGAAAACCCTAAAATAGTCAACAACACACTTGGACTGCTGTAATGTGCGGGACATGGGATTTATAACAAATGTATTGAAATCTGCAAAAACACGAGCCGTGTGTGTGTCTACTTGCATCAGAGGTGGAGACGTTCACACAACCTCAAGATTAACATTAGAATCTCACGTACTTGTCAAATCAAATTTAAGGCCAAGACTTTTGTGTAAATCAGATGTGTGTGCAACAGTTTCGGCAGCCTGCCTGTGTTTAGGTGACTAACAGGACAATTTATTGTTTGTTTCTAAATTTGTGTTTTGCTGCTGGCTGGTTGAGTGGTATCAGGGCCAGATGGGCCCGTCTCTCTCCTGGCCCATTAGTGTCAGACTCTGGGTTTTCACCCATCTGTTTCTAAATCCCCTGTCCTCCCACATCTTTTTAGACCTGCCACTGCCAGGAGTGTGTGTGGAGGAGGAGGAAAGAAGCTCACAGTGACAGAGACAACCGTATGTGTGTGTGTGTGTGTGTGTGTGTGTGTGTGTGTGTGTGTGTGTGTGTGTGTGTGTGTGTGTGTGTGTGTGTGTGTGTGTGTGTGTGTGTCAGTGGAGACCTGCCTGGCATCGCTCTCTCCGCTGAGGCAAAGTGTTTGAGAGATGATATTTAGCAGTGCAGGGGACGCTGGGGTTGTGTCCTAACTGGACTTTTTCCAAGTTGAATCTGATTTGATGTGCTAATGGTCCCTCTGTAGTTGTTTATTAATATGGTCATGTAATGAATACACTGTCCCTGCAAGTATTACAAATACAGTACTATTCATAGCATTTGCGTCAGCACAGTACAGTCCACAGCAAGTAGGTTGCTCACTAAACTGCTATAATAGCCCACTTGTGCGACTCATGTTTTTGTGCCTTTACTGCTTATAGGGTAGCTGGAGAGGTGTAGCCTGCTATGCTGTTATCTTCTTCTACTCTGTGGACAATGATGTAGCGTATATAAAAAACAAAACAAGTCTTATACTTCAACTGATAATACAGCTCAACGACTTTTAGGGAACAGCGTAGTGAATATTGAGCGGATTAGAGCACAGTGTGAGAGGTTTGACATGTTAAGAGGTGCATGCCTGGGAATTAAATAGTGTACAGGTGATTGACTGCTGCGGATGTGGAGGTGTAGATGGAGGTGGGGAGGGGATGTCAGGGGAACATCTTGTTTCCTATCCAGCATGGAGAGAGGTAGAGAGATGGAGGGAGATGATATGATAGAATAGAGGTGGATACTGTGTTTAGATTGGCCTGTGTGGATGTGATGTAGCCACTGGAGTTAATTTTCTGCATAGCTGAGCACTGAAAGCATAAAAAACAGCTGTGTATTGCAGGGTAATAGTTGCTCGTAAGACAGAGCAGCACTGCAGGATGCTGGAAAGGTTGTTTGACAAGATCTGGATGCCCAGGGTAGGTTACTGCAGTGCTGTCTTCTCAGAGGCTTTTGAATTCCCAGGATAGTGCATGTTAATGGAGCTCAAGACTGGCATGCGTTCAACATCCTGCTCCACGCATACCCTGATGTTGATGGTGTTTGCACTGCACCTTACCAGGGATTCTATGCTATTTTTAAAATAAAGTGAAATAAATTGTTGAAGAGCAGATGTAGTGAGATCCAAATCAAAGTTAAATGTGCAGATTAGATTTGCATAATTACCTTCTCCAAGGAGATTGTGTTTTTGGTCTGGTTGGCTTGTCTGTCAGCAGGATTACGGAGAAAGTCCTGCCCCCATTTTCATGAATCTTAGTGGAAGGGAGTAAGAACTATTTAGATTTTAGAGTAGGTCCAAATTATATACAAATAATTTTTCACTTTCCTTAACGTTACAAGATATGTTGACCTTCTAGTTTCTTATGAATCACTGACTTGAACTTGAACACTTCTTTCAAAGCAGTCCATTTAACAGAAACACTGTGCTCCAGCCCCCTCCTGATGACACATACTGTAACATTACATTTATAATACACTAATGAATAGTTGGCAGGGTATCGCTATAGGAAAGCTCCATTTCTGTAATCAAGTAAATACTCTGTCAAGAGTCTTTCTGCCAGCCAGGGTTGTTTTGTGAATGCAGAATATGTTCACAGTTGATGTTTGGCTTCTAAGCTCTGACCTTGTCACTTTCTGCATGAATACACCGAGCTCAGCACAGCAGAGATTGGGCTTTGACAATAACGTCCCTTTCAGGGAAAGTTAGTCTCAAAGCCTACAGGTGGATGCTGGGGTGCTTATGAAATGGCAGCAGCGAGTTTTCTGGTGAGCAGTGCATTAGAGAGCAAAGTAGTGAGCTGAGCTCTGAAGGCTTAAATATAATACATTGCCCTATTGCGTTGATGTATAATCAAATCTGTCATGCGCGAGTAGCAGTACACTTGAGATATCTGCCTGCACTTGCTCACAGGCTTTGCTCTATTAATAGTATCAGGTGATCTTCAAAACCAGTAGCCTTGTAGCCCTGTTGCACTTTTCAGCATGTTTCTGATCATGCCATATCATGCAATTATTTACTGCTTCTAATCATTTTAACAGTATATGCAGAGGTGTGTAATAAGGGTTTTATCTTGGTTTTAATCTTTGTCTCACATGTGTTACCCCGGTCGTGGTGGGATATGCATGAGTATGGCTTTTAATAGTAGCATTAAATGAGCAAAAAAGGGATCTTTGCCTCAGCTGATTATCTGAGACACGCTGTTTGGAAGTATGTTTTAGTGGTAACAGAAAGTATTTTGGGCTTGTAAAAAGTAGCTAAGGAAAAATAAATACACCTATTGTTCTGAGGAAACGTGGTAATATACTTTCTTCAAAAAGAAACATGTTGATGGCGCAGGAAAATAATCAAGTTAATAATGGCCTACTTCCATTTAGTTGCTTCATTTCAGGGTCCCTTTATTGTGTCACACTGTCGGGGCTTACTGGGACACTTGAATATAACTGAGCCATTGTCAATACTTTTAGTAAGATTTTATTTAGTGTGCTTTTCTGACTATATCAAGTCAAAATGTCAGCTGTGCAAAGGCCAATTTACATGAACAGCAGTGCATCTATCCTAATGGATGAGCTAATCTGTTTATATTTGTTGACGCATTAAAGAAACAAAAACAAAACAACAAAGTGTTTTGAGATAGTATTGTGAAAGAGGCTCTTGTCCCTGTCAGATAATGTAAGATGTTATTTCTCCACTTGTTTGACTTCAGCTGATAAAACCCAGAAAAGAAATAGGAAATGAAATGATGAGACGATAATGAAACATCTCCGATTTGAGAGCCTGTGTTGCTGGCAGGGGGCATCACTCTTGTCACTGTTGCCTGATTGGATGAGAGATAGAGGCCTTACAGTCGAGATGGAATGGTGCAGTTGAGTATTTGAAATTACTGAAGGCTTAAACACTTCCTAATAGGAGGGCAGAGAAGCTAATTACACCACAAAAACAAATGAGTTTTGAATACCCCAGAGGCAAAATCTCAAGAACTCTAATAAAGGTCTGTCTGAAAGTTGATTGCAATTTAATTACACCATTACCTTGCTGTTCTTGATGCTGTTGTCTAACCGGTCCATAACCATCTCTTCTAACACATTTAACACTTTCAAAGTTGTCTTTTTTGTTACTTAATCCGTTTTCACAGTGATTACTATAATTTTGCAGATAGTCAACTTCACGTGGGGTGGACAACATCTCATTTAAAAAAGGAAATTCAATTTTAAAAGCAGCATAGGTAAACTAAAGTCAAATCGATTATTGTCATATGCACAGTTGGTCTCAAGGTCGTCTTGGGTAATCTCTACAAACAGATATCTGCATTTGAATGCAAAATCTGTAGTCAACAGATCAAGATTTCAGTATTGGAAGAGTTCTGTTTTCCGTTTGTAGTCCGTTTGTAGTCTGTGTAGTATTGACCAATCATGTTTGAGTGGGCTTACATGGCCCATTAGCTATCGTTTCACAACTATTGCTTTTTATTAGCATCTTAAATTGGCTTTTTTGTGAAACAATCCGGTCATAGACGTCGTCTCTCAACTCCAATTCCATTCCCGCGTCTTAAGTTGCTAATCGGACTTACCTAACTCTGTCACACCGGGTTTAAAACTGTTACCGTAAATAGATTGGTGACTTGGTCACTTGGTGACTGTGGAACCTTGTGACTGTTTCACAGCGTTAAAAAGAGCGCTCATATATGTTGTAAGTCACTGGCAAACAACCCGTCTGTCATTTAGGTACGAGGACTTGTTGAACAATATGACGGTTACAAAAGATTCAAACGTGTGTTTTCTGATGTTCCACCTGTCTGCTTAAGGTTTGGTTAAGTTTAGGAAACTACTACTAGGCTATGGGTTAGGGGTTAGGGTTAGGTTATTATCAATAAATCTCTATGTTTTACAATAAGTAGATTCATTATTTAGTCTATATTATGTACAGGGAATGTGCAGCTCAGTGGAAAAGAAACCAATGTGCAGTGTTGGTAGGAGAGGGGAGGGGAACTGCAGTCTCTCATGTCAAAGCCTGACACTTAATACACCTTTCCTAGAAGGTTTGCCACTTAAAGTCTTGCTTTTTCCGTCATTATTTGCACCACCACAAGAGCATGCTTGTCAGAAAAAAACATAAACACAAGTTATTTGAATAAATAGGCTACCCATATTGTTATTTTCCCGGTGACGACAGTCTTCAACTTGTTAAACGAACCCAGGTATCACTTTCTCTTTGGAAAGTGTAATAGGAAGAGCAAGAGTGAGCCTTCAGTTGACCTTTTCTAACAGACTTTCCTGCTTTAATTTCCCCAGAGCTTATTGAGATGAAGGTCCATACTGCAATAATGTTAGGGACATTTCTCTCAGTGTAATATCAATTTATTTCAGCATAATGCAGCAGCTTGATGATCACAGGTAGACACAGGTGGAGAGCCTTTGTAAAGAAGCTAAGAGTGCACTGGTTTGTGCAGCATTATTCATGACCACATGTCCGAGTCAGCTGTTTATTTAAATTGGCTGCGACCCTTAAGTGTCCTCCACAGACCTTGGTGGTATCAACTCTTACTTGGTGGTTATTTATTGGTGCTGCCTGCATGGATCTGACTGCTCGTCCCGCCTACAACAGGCCCCATAAAAAAGCTTCAGTATGTTCATTAACTCATGTTAAATAAAAGTGCTAAATGGCTTTCAACTTGCCCGGCACGCAGGAAAACAGTCAACCCATAATGAAGGTGTACATTCTCAGCCTTTTTGTGTTGGTGATGCAGCTTTACACTGTCGCAGTTCTTCATGTATTAGAAAGATTTCCCTGTCAAGATTGTTCACAAGAAAATAGATTAAGTAGACGTATTGTATTGATGGCCTTCTTGGCAGAGAAGGTTCAGGCTTGTCTATTAACTTTCCCTGTTTCTTTAGTTTTCGGTGGAGCTGTAAGCCTCAACATTACTGTGTAATACTATTCTTCCATATTTACATTTGCTATTTTAAGTGGGTAATTGACAAATATGGCAAAATGCAGTGCACTATGAGTACCCAGATGGTGTACTCATAACAAAAAGTTGAGTGTGGAACGCAGGACACTTCTCTCCCTCGATGGCCGCCATCTTGGTTGCGTACTGGAAGGGAAGAGATCATCAAACTTGTGAAAATGGTGGCCGGGAAGGCTGCAGCGCAACCGGTGAGCAAACAAGCTGGCAGATGTTTTGGCAGGCTACAATCGTGGTCAAATGTTGGCGGTAATGCTCCGTCCGATTACAATTTTCCAAAAAAAAGAAGCGGTCAAATGAAAAAGGAAGACGAGGAAAAAGAAGCTGTCAAATGTTGCAATCGTCATTTCTGGCAAGTGCACAACAGCCGTGTTGTACTTTAGACAACACTACCCTGTGGTAATTACATTGTGTACACAGTGTACTACATGCTAGTGCACTAACAGAAGTATGTGACTTGAGACACATCACATGATTCCTCTGGAACTACTTCAAGGCTCTCTCTGCGTGGCTTCACTGTGGCCAACAGAGACCAGAAGAAAAATTGAGATGAGAAGAGGAAGATGAAAATAATCTGACAGATGTTGAATCTGTGGGTTCAGCAGATGTTCTGGGTTTCCTGTCCATCATCAGTATTCATTCATTTATGGAATGGCTGATTAGGATTCTGATATGTTACAGTAAATATCGTGTGTGCCCGCCAAGAGATTAACTCAATATCCCATTGGAAACAAACAAAACAGCTATTTATGACCGACTGATGTTCTTGGTATACGCCAGAAAGCTTTGCTGCTGCACCGTTATTCCTCCTCTAACTGCACATGTTTGGTAAATGATGCAATGTTAACAGGATAATGCAGATGCTTACAGTTTACTGCTGCGAGTCCATATGCCTCATCATTTTTCTTTCTGGAAAAAAAGACATGTAAGACTTCAGGGGAGTGAAAAATTATTGTGTCTCCTCTCTTCCTGCCTTCTACTCATTTGCATCCCCTACAATCTTTTCTGTCTGCTCGCTCCTCTCTGCCTTATACATCTAAATCAAACACACAGTAAATCAAATACTGTGGTAGCTACAGAGGTTCATATGCCCTTGTACGTACTTTTGGGAATTGTATTTGTTCAGTGTGATAGGAATCCAGTCTTTTATATGATTTTAAAAGTACAGATACAGACTGTGTCAACAAATGCAATATCAATACTTGAAGTTCATCGTTTTGATTTTCTCTAACAAAACCCCACAGAATCCCCAGATTTAAAGGAGCTTTAACATTTGCTTCTGCTGTGCCCAAGTCACAGAACTTTAACTTGGCTGTGGAAGCTTGTTTAAAAGAAGCACATCAGGCTCAAATAGATTTTCTCTCAGACATTTTGGACGACATTCATCCAAACACAATTATTTTTATTAGAAATAAGGGGCTCTTGCGATGATCACAGTCATTTTACTTCTTTGCATTTATTTCCTAAATAAATGCCAAATAAATTCATGTTTTTTTTAATAACCAGCACTATAGTATGTACTTGAGGTTCATTATTGAGTTTTTTTGCAATCGGTGAAAGAGCATGTGCTCATTTAGTAAAAACACTCTTAACCAAAGCTCTCTGAAATGATGCACATATTAACACTCCACACACGGGACTGTTTAGTTATTTCATTGTTCAATGGCTTGCATTATTGAGTTTTAGTCATTTTCTGTGTTATTTGTTTTCAATGTCACATGGAAACACTGCACATCAAAGGTGACTTGGGACAAAGGCTATGTGTGTGTGTGTGTGTGTGTGTGTGTGTGTGTGTGTGTGTGTGTGTGTGTGTGTGTGTGTGTGTGCTTGCATGAAAAAACAATGTGAGGCAAACCTTTTATGTTTTGTTGGCACCTGAAGAGTATGTGTGTGTGTGTGTGTGTGTGTGTGTGTGTGTGGGGTATATGGCTTTCTCCCCAGCGATGTCAGACCCCAGGAACCTCCTGTAGACTCGGCTTGCTTTTTAACAGACATGTTGATGAGAAGCCTGTGGCAGCGTATTTCCTCCCTGCTCTGTGGGATGTTGGAAATCTTAAAAATAATATTTTGATTTTCTAGCTGAAATTGCAAAAATGACCCCTTTGTGCAGTCACAATGATGTAAATGGTCTTTAAATGTATTGTTAATATTTTCCGAAGAGGAAGGATGAAAAAAGTGGAAACATGAGAAAAGCCCCTTTTAGACTTCAGGTCCGGTCCATGTGTGTGACGGACAGCTGAGCCAGCAGGGGGGCAGAGAGACGATGTAAACACTCTTGAACTGCAGTGTAACTTAGAAGCCAAAGACAGTGTTCTGTTACCTGTGGTATTAAAGAGTGAGGACCACACCATTATTGAAGTTGCACGTTTCTTCCCCTTTTGGGTATTTGTTTATTGTTAAGCTCCAAAGCAGATTCATGTACGGGATGACATTGTCGTCTATGGTTTTGGAGTCGTAAGATGAGTTTGTTTGATTGTGGCGTGTTAGAAGCCTGTGAGGACTCAGAGAGTTTGACCTTCACTGTGCAGAGTGACGTATGTGCACAGTTTGACACTAGAAGACTGTTTTTACGTAAGTCTGCTGAAGGAGGAAAGCTTCTCTGTGCTCACCTGAAATCTGACTTCAACACATGGATGCACATGATAACATGATGTATTGCAATCACAACTACTTTGGAAACCAATCGTGGAAAGTTGAAACTTCCAGGTATACACGTAATGGCCTTAACATTGAATTAGGAGTAACCTCGTGTCTGGTAGTTGAAGCTATGAATAATATGGGAATAAAGAGTATTTTTCCATGTTTTAAAATAGGTTTGCAGGATATCTTTTAATAGTTTCATTAATTTGAGGTGTTGCCTGGCACAATTACTCTTGTATATGTTGCACTGTGTGTGAATGCTGTCAACTTTAGTTAAATGAAGCCATACCTTTGACCTCTTGGTCGACCTCCTTCAACCATGTTGCTGATATAAAGCTGTCTCTACTCTGAACCTATAACCTCTCTGGAGAAAGCTTGTGGTTGTAGTTACCTACCTATCATCATGAACATTGAGCACACTCTACCATGGCCTTCAAAGGAGCTCACTTCTTTTTGACATAGCTGTATGCTGAATACAAAACAAGGAAATAAATAATGCAGATTTGTTTTGTTTTTCCTGATCTTTCAGTTAAAGTCAGTGAAGTTTTTGATATTGCGTCGCCAGGTTTCGATGGTTTGGCAAAAATAGTGAGCATGAATGCTATTCTTAGAGATGAAGTACCCTCATGCATGAGTCATATATGAATGATATCCTAATTTTACACATGATCTATGATGATGAAGAAAAATAGAAATGCATGGCAAAAATTACATACTGTACTCAAAAACTTCACTAATCATGTTTTCAAGGGAGCTCTTCTATTACGGTGGGACAAGCTCTCCCTGGCTCCGCTGTAGATTGAATCCTGATCATAAGACAGCCAATCAGTAGCCTAGATCATCCTTTTCCTCTTCTTCTTCGTTTAGCATATGGTGACTAGCCCAAGTCTTGGACCCAGCATGCTTATTGCCTGACACTAATGAGATACATGGTACCTAATGACACTCCTATTAGGGTTGGGTGATTGGATGAATATATTGCCGATTGTTTTTTGGGGGGCCATTTTTTAATTAAAGGATTTTTGTCTATCTTTTTTTTTTACAAATTTAAGAGAGGAGGAGAGAGCGTGCTTCTTGTTGAAAATCTACAAACTTTTCAGAATGTCGCTGGAGACTTCACGGTCGTTCTTTTTCTGGCAACCAAGGGAAGGACCCAAACGCAGGACACAAACTTGGAGCAATAGGTGGGAGGTTTATTGAATGGGTTTCCAGGGAAAGGGGACAGAGGCAGAGGGTGAGGTGGGTAGCAGGTAGCAGGCAGAGAGTGAGGGGGCGACACGCCCACAACACAGACACACACACAGAGAGAGAAACAAGCAGGTGACACAGGGAAAACACACGGAATGACAGGAGGCGTGGCCGTGACAACGTCAGCCTGCAAAAAGAAAATGGAGGAGAAACTTGTTCTAACCATATCTGTTTATCCTGAGCTGCAGGATCTGTCTACAGAAACTATCACAACAAGCTCAGAAAAGCCCATTTGTGGGAGCAGAGCGACACTGAATGTTGCTGAATGTTGAGTTTACTAAATGGAGCTCTCCCCAACGCCCTACAGAGGGATCATGCTATATGGACACTCAGCCTAGTCCCTCTTTAGGGGTTGCTGTCGATTGGTGCTGAAACTTAAGCCCAATTCATAAATAATATTTGAGAACTACATCAAAAAATATGACCCTGATCATTTAATAGCCTAGTTATGTTATCTCCGCCTGTGTGATCATTTAGCGGCTGCAAGCGGAGGTGTCTTTCATCTCACGCCATCTGACTCTGTTTATCTGTTTATCTGTTCAGCTGTTTAGCCCGTCTTTACAGCGCATTGCTTAGCAAACCTGATTTATTTGGTTTAATAGAAGCAGAGTAGCCTCTGTAATATGTCAGTAAAATTAGATTTTCACATTAAAGACATTATGTGAATATATCGGCAACTGACGGTGGCCGATATATATACATTATATTTATATCCTGTAACAGAAAAGAGTAATGCAATGTAATGTTAGTGGGAAGATGCAAACATAAATTCAGAAAAAGTTATGCACCTTCTTACTTATAGTGTGTATGCATGTATGGTGATGCATATTGTGACTCTCTACAGTCATTAGTTGTGCAGCACCTCTTAAGGCATGAAAAAGTTCTTATCCAGGTACCACAGAAGAAAACTTTACTGCCTCCACACTCTTTTGATCTTCCTACACACAAACAAACTCGCCCGAAAACAAAGAATTACACGCACACAAACACACGCATGGAAAGAACACACATACATGAATACTCACACACACTTTGCAGACACTCACAGTTGGGTAATGAGACCATCTTAGACACTATTCAGACACGCACTGGCTCCTGCCTAGGTGCCGTACTTCCTGTTTTCCATAATTCATGTCTCTCCCCTGCAGAAGTGTCTCTTAAGGAAATGAGGGCACATGAATAAAGCGTTCAGCTGGAGAATCTGTACATTTGTTGGCAATGCCTGCTGGTTAGAAAGGCCGCCCACGAACAGAGAAGTCACTTGTTTGACCCCTAATGTGCGTTTATCTTCAGCCATGAGTGTATGTGTATGTGCGGAAAGTTCCTTTCCTTTCAGTGTCTGTGTGTTGTACTGCTCACAGTGGTTAATTCATTCATCAAACTATTTCTAGATCCTCACTAAACCAAATAAATCAATGTATATTGTTACATAAAAAACTCATGTAGACTACAAAGCACATACCTCCACAGGCAGTATAATCTTATAAACGAGTTATTTTAAACTATTAAAAAATGTATTGTATTATGTAAATCCGGAGCATTAAAGTACAGGTAATGACAATCATGCTGATTGGCTGATGGCAGCCATGGGTTAAGTGAGTACCTCAGTCCTGTCTAGGAACAAGTCTAATGAGTAATGGCCATTCAAATGCAGATTTCCTGGATCACTCAGAGGTGATTGACTGTTGGAGATTTTAATATACAGTATATGTGCTGAATCAGGGATTCTCTGGAAATAATAATGTTTGATTATATATATATATATATGGCTCATGATTTATGAGTAATAATGCAAAGTGCTTTATACATGGCCACATGGTGACGCTATTCACTCCAAAAACTAACCAGCGTTTTCATGGCCAATTTCCTAACTTTCCACCCAGTTTCTATAGTTTTTTTAAGATGTTCTGCAAATGGACAAAAAGACCTAGCAACAAACAAACATAGGAACCAAAAACAAAAAATGTTATAAAGCCTAATGTTTGATCGCAAGTGATCCTTTATGAATGTGAAATAGGTTTGCGTGTATATCAGACTTTTAAAGACAATGTGGTATTATGTAACTTATTCTTCAGCCTGAAACCTTTTAAAATAAGAACACATGTACAAGTGGCTTGGCTCCACTCTGCTTCGTAAAGGATTTAAGTGAAGCATCCTCACTTTCTTTTTTGCCCCTCTCTAAATTCACTGTTGTAACTCTATTAGTCCTAGCATATCCTGAAGCGAGGCTCCGAGCCGAAGCAGTGATAATTACTTAAAACCATCCCATTTGATATCTCGGACACTTCTCTGATGGCTGCAGGCGGAACTCCCATCAGAACGCAGAAGTACATCGATCTGTCTGCGAGCAGAGGAGCGCCTAAATCGATTTGGTGATAGCAGTGGAAATGGATCCGCAATCACCTGCGGGCACAAAACCATCCTTTTGTAGAATTTATATAATGGCGAGCTTGATGCAAAGAGTGATGATGACCAGTCGGATTTAAAAGCAGAAACACGCACATGCGCAATAAAGAGGCCTCCACTGGGATTCTGAACATTTGATTATGTTCATTGTTCTGAGTTGGAAAATGAAACCGTGCTGTCATATTTTAGCATCAATTCATTCTTCACTTTGTTAATAAGACAGATCCATCACTGCTGATTGCTTTACCAAACATGAATGATGAATGCAGCTGATCCCAGAGAAGTGTCTTTCTATTGAACCGCAAAGAAGCAAGAGGAATGTGACCAACTTAATGTGACTTTCAACTTATGCAGAGATTGAGAAATGATTCTGCATTTTCATGCTCTCATTATGTGTCCTCCCTCGTTCTCTTGCTCTCTCTCAGTCTGAGTAAATATCAGTGATAGACGTCGGGCCTTTGTGTCCGGGAGGAGGCGTCGTAAATAACAGCCACTGAGAGATATGCTGCTCAATACAGGAGATATGACCGGGAGGAGAGGAGCTATAGGAGGACAGTTTGATTAATGAGCTGGTGCAAAGGAACGCGTGGGGGGTGGACTGATCCTTGGCCACTTCCACCATCCGGAGACACTTTCTCTTTTTTAAACAATTCCGAGCACATCAGTGTCCATGTCGATCACCGGGTAATCAAGACGTTTTAGCGATCTGTGTAACCTCTTTCAACGTTTTGGTGTAGCATTGTTTCACAGCACGAAATCTCAGCCGTGGTTCCTTTTTGTGTGGAGTTTGTTTTCACTCACAGGTGTTCGTACTGTGCTGTATGGTAGACTAACTGAATTTTGATCAATACATGAAATTCTCCAGGAATACAAAGTACCTCAAGTCACATTCTTGGCCCAAAACGGCAGTGGTTCCCAACCAATCCTAAACTCAAGACAAAGAAATAAACAAAACACATTGTTCAGAGAGAACACGCTCTCTCCGGGTGGCCTGGTGTGCAGTAGGAGATGTTGGTGGGAAAAAGCAATTACAAAAGTTTAATAGAACACTTTTAACACAAACGGCAATAACCGGTGGGAGGGTTTACTTTCAAGGTCCAATGAAAAGCTCTAATAAACAACTCTGGTTTCTTGTTTTCCTTTCGACCTTTGAACGTCCAACATAAACAGAATTAGAGTCAGACAACAGGGAATTCTAAAGGACATCATGATAACCTGGTGGAAGAAAAAAAGACAGTATTTGCTGAGGTTTGTTGATGTAAATCGATGTAAAATTTGTTGATGTTATGATGTAAAATATCTTCATTAGGACAGAACCCACAGGATCCCACAGTGCAGACGCTGATGGTGCTGGTGGAGTAAAGCCAGCAGGTGGTTGACGGACACTTTCAGCTGAGTCCCCCTGGACATCGAGAGGTGGTGGTGATGTGTTTAATGAAACCAATAACATTTAATGAATGGCATCCAGGGGAGGAATCTGGGCAGACAAATAATTCATGATGATATGATGAGAATAATCAATGAAGGGATTTTGACAGCTTGGAAAAGTAGAAATGACCAAAAGGATTAGAATAATTTCAACGCATCATTTCTCCCTCTTACATTACTTTACTCTGTGTTTACCTCTCAGGCTCGACCTTGTAATTACAATCTTAAAAAAAGCAACTGTATGATAAAACATTTGTTGACAGACTGTTTTGTACTCTTTCACGTGATATTTTTCTTTGTTGCCTCCTCTCTAGGACCGTCACAGTTTAACAGCTATACATTTATTTTTTATATCTGCTCTGTCGTATTTTTAGAAAGCCAGCATTAATCTTTCTCTCTGTTCACCTTAAAATGATAAATGACATAAGTATAGCAGTCCTCTGCACTTATAGCCATTACAGTATGATACAAATCTTCTGGAATGACTTGCTAAAGTGTGATTGAAGGATGGACTCAACAGCAGAGAATAATAAGAAGAGGGCGACAGAAGAACTGCACTGTAGTTAGTGTTAATACTCACCGGTAATTACTAAAAGTTGAATCTTTTCATTCACGTATACCGTCTGTCACATTGTCTCATTTGTATTTTGGATGCATCCTGCAATTTTGTGTGTGTGTGCGTGTGCGTGTGTGTGTGTGTGTGTGTGTGTGTGCAGGTGGTCTGCGGCAATTAAAGAGAGAGTGAGAGATGGATTGGGGAATGGGAGGATTAGCGTAGATGGCTGGGTGCACTGCATTGTGGATGTTTTCCTCTGACTAATCCCTGAGATTGATGACTTGGTTCCATTAAGTCTCTATGTTGGCAGCCTTGTCAATTACTCATTAATCCTTCTAAGTGTCTACTTCATTTGGGTCCTAAAATGCTTCTCTATGTCTAACAAAATGTGCATGTGCATTCTGACACACGTGGCAGGACTGTACTCACAAAGACACACGGGGTTGTAAGTAAGTATAGAGAAACGTTTCTGCTTTTCTACTAGCTCATGAAACCTCTGGTATTTGTTAACCTGGGTGTTATTTGTTTGTCCATAATGATTATTGGTAATTCTCTCAACGACATTGATCGCACTACAAGCATCTTAGAGCTTTCAGAAACACTTAAGAGAAATAATCAAGTTGTCTTTGAGTAACTGATCCAATTCATAGCTATGACATCACAGCCTGATGGGAACGCCACCTGGGGGGCAAAACAAAACTGCCTTCCACTGCCCGCCAACAACATCACTGTACCACACTGTTAGCCAAGATGCCATTTAGTTGTTGTTGAATTGGATGCACAAAGCAAAGAGGAGACGAGCCTGGTTCCTGTTTCTACAGAATCCTGTCTCGGAACGAAAACCCACAGAGGAGGAGATGGTGTATTGGTGCAATTAGACGTGCCACTGTCCCTGGGGAGCACTTTTATGCCAAATCTTTCATACAAGTGCAGAGGCTGTCAATTTAATGAATGAAATATGGCAGCGGGTAGTGTTTATTATGGGCCACACATGCCTAAGACCTCTTGGGTTGTAAAAGATGAAGATTTGAAAGGCTTGTGCGGTAGCTCTATTGAGTTCCCAGTGTTAGCCGCCACATTTTTGCCCGTCAGGTCTCCATAGCGTTCACGGCAGTAACTATGTGAGTTTATTTGTTGGGGTTAGGCTGTAGATCACTTTCTATTTAGCCTGTGTGCTATGGAAGTGTTGGCAAACAATTATAGATGGTTCATGTCTGCTAGTTTTTAAGTTGCAACATGACAAATGACATTACATATCATTATTTTATTGTAGACCGCCACTATAAAGTATGATAAAGGGAGACTTCAGGTGTTGCTCTTTAACAGCTAAGGCAATAGAGTATTAAAGTTTCCACGTCTCCCTAACTGTTCATCCAAAGTGTGTAATCACACCCCAGCTTGAATGCCAGCAATTTGAATTGTAAAAGTTATGGTAATGTTTATTTTGGTCCTGAGTTCAGTAAAATGATAATGTAATAATGTATTATGTATTCAGACCGCACTGTGCACACAATGAGACTGGCACATTGTGGTTCTACTTGTCAGAGTGACACATGCAAACTGAACCCATGTGAGAACGAGAGCATTTGATTCCTGCGTTTGTTCTTTGCTCTCGCTCGGTGTCAGGGAAACACTTCATCGGCAGTCTCACGGGCACGCACGCTCGCTGCCAGATACACGCTTCGCCTTCCCCCCAAAGGCACAAACACATTCAGCTGATAGACGAGTCGGACTTTGAAAATTGTGCCAACGCTGCACAGCATCGATGGCTATGATCCATTCACACCGCTGACAGATCCGCTCGACTCCCAGCCGCACTCGGGTTTCCAAAGAGCCATCAAACAAACACATTCTAGTTTTGTTACGGCTCGCTCGTTCTCAGGAACCCACCAAGCCTGTCATCACTGCTGGCAGTTGTAATTGTACAAAGACACGGTGAACCCACAATGCAACAGTGCCAACAAAGATTAATGAGTCCTTTTAATCTCTTGACCCTTTTTAAGCTAATATGAATACATTACTTACTCGCTATGTCTTACTCCTGTGTTCCACAAAAATGGAGCCAAAGGGATATTTCCCATATGTGTAGGTTCCTCAGTCTGTTTGCTATTACTCACATAAATCCACCTGTTGCCAATTTAGCAATTATTTCTCTAGATTTGATGACTCATTTAGTGAATTTAGAAACAAACACAGTTGTTTTTAATGACACGAAAACAAGAAAACCCATTTTAGATAATACTTTGGCATATATTGACTACTTTCCCTTGAACAAAGTCTCAAATGCTCCTCATTGAATCTGCAGTTTGTCTATTAATATCTAGTTGCTGCTTGACATTGTTGTTATTAGAGCCAGAAAATCCATATTTTTGCTAAAAGGTTTCCACCGAGCAACATGAAGCAAAAAGCAAGCCTCACAACTGAGTGTGATAACCCGAACACATGTAAATGAAACACATCACATCCATAAGCTTTAAAATGTTCTTAAAGGAGCAGCCATTTTCAATACAGCTACACAACTCATGCATTAGAAGACACATTTGCTATAGAGATGATAACTATTTATGGGGAAAAACTAACACTTTATGTGATTAGAGAGAGAAGCTGTGTTTTCACACTTCATTACATTCTGCAACGATTTCTTGGGAGTTGCGTCTCATGGCCATTACACCTATTTTACACATGGATTCAAAGTGTCAGGCTCTCTCTGGTCTCCCACTAGCCCGGAGCTTGCATGCTTGCGTTGAGCATTTCCCTGCAATGTTTTTCTTTTTCAAGTCTCAGTAACTTCATTAATAATAATTATTAGAAAGTCATTAATTATGTTATTATACATTGTTGGAGTTGTAATAGAAAATAACTGTGCTTCCCTTACAAATCAAATCAATCAAATGCCTTGTATATTAGTGAAATACATTGGATATTTTTTGTTCAATAGTATTGAAGAAATAAAGCAACAAGCTGGATTAGTTGTCGCTCTCATGCTTCAGGGTGCATTGCACATCAACCTTTCTCATGTTGCGCTGCTGGGTCCCTTCTGAGTCTCTTAGTGGTGCTGTGTGAACAGGGCATGAGAGGCTCTTATGGCACTTCTGCAATTGGCTTCAGCGTACATTCATGACGTGTGTGTGTGTGTGTGTGTGTGTGTGTGTGTGTGTGTGTGTGTGTGTGTGTGTGTGTGTGTGTGTGTGTCTAAATGAATGTTGTGTGATTATTTGTCTGTGTTTGGGTTTTGCCATCCTGTGAATCAGTCAGATCATAAAGAGATACATTAATTCAGAAATTGGTCACTTTCCTAGTTTTTTTATTGTGTCTTCCACTTTTTTTTATATAAATAAAATAAAAAAGATTACGTTTGTGTCATTTCCTTACTGCACAGGGAGTAGGATGATCTGTGTTAATTGTCACCCTGCTTGTTGGCTTGTTTGTTTAGTAAGTGATTGGAATGAGCTAAATCTGGATTTAAATTTAATAAGGTTATATATGAGATCAAAAGCAGGCTTCAGAACAATTATTTTTGCAGTCATATATTATAAGAAAGGGTATCTCTACATTCTTTGAGAGCATGTGGGATATAATTTAGATAAGAAGTTGTACTATCTCCTAGTAGATCTTTCTTACAAATATCACTGCCGTGTGTTTGTGTTGATGTGAAACACATCATCTGTCGTTGACAGATCGCTTATGACAGCAGTGAATAGACCACATGAAAGGCAATTTGCCTGGCTGCTTTTTTCTTTCCTGTGCTTTGTGTGTCTTTGTCACTTAAATGCATCGGATCTGTGTGAACGCAGGTTGTGTGTGTGTGTGTGTGTGTGTGTGTGTGTGAGTGTGTGTGTGTGTGTGTGTGTGTGTGTGTGTGTGTGTGTGTGAAGATTACACACTTTGATGAACTTGTGTTCGCCTCTGCATTCTGTGTGTTCACGACATCTTATCAAGCAGGTGCAATTAGCGGGAACAATTAGCGCTGAGTGGTTTCAACTCTGCAGCCAAATCATCTGCCAACACAAAAGAAGAAATGCTTTTAACAGACGACGGGTGGACCGTGTTCTCTTACTCATATAAATCCACCTGTCCACACCGAAACCTCTTCTGAACCCTCATGAAAGCAGAGGCTTTGTGTTCGTGTATTGATCCTCAGGTAGAGCAGTGCGGGACTAACTCCATTGAGAGTGTTGCTCAGTGTTTCTTTTTCTCTCGATTTAATTACACATTTATTGAGTTGATTTCCAAAACAGAATCCAGCAACACATTTCTTTTTTTTAAAGACAACAACCATGAACCATTCAAGAGAAAGAAAGAATATGCATGCATATACTAATGTCTAATCTCCATAGTTTGCAAGGGAACTCCTGTGTTTTTGTTCTAAAATGTAAACTATTAAACTTCATTCTTGATTTTTGCTAATTTGACAAATGATTTATTAAATTAAAAAGATTAACAGAACTTGGGTTAGTCTCCCTAATTAGCATTTACTCAATTTATTGGGCTTACTTTGATTAGAAATAGATTCAGGTGGTACAATAAATAAACTATAAAGTTAGAATCAGTGTTTGCTTCAATCTTCTAAATATGCAAGTACTGTATTTTGTTCAACAGGGCTTTATACTGGCAAAAAGGATACGCTGTCTTCGTATAAATGATTTGATGGCCTGGGGAATGTGTTGTCTATTATTATTATTGACTTGTTTTGAGTTCATATACAGACTTTGACACATTCAAATAGTTGTCTCGTCACAGCACATCCATATAAGAGATTTAGCTACTCCAATTGAACTGAGTTTGCAGTACCACTGGTGTCATTTAATACTCTTTCCAATCCCTCATGTATCATAAGTAATTTCTTACTCTGTACTTTTCCTGACACCAGTTACCTTTAAATCTCCTACAGTATATGGCCAGGCATTTCTAAGTGATGAAACTGGATGGATTCTACAGCCGGGCTTATGTGTATAAAATGGATTGTCTTGGACTCTCATGAGACCGGCATCATCTGAAAACAGTTTACCTGCCATTGCCATTTCGCTCTGGTATTATATATATATTCCATTGTTTTCCCAGCGCTGTTTGTTCTTTTTGTATGCGGGGCCGAGCTTCATCCGCCCAGTGTCCCAATCAGCACTTTCCTCAAGGGACGACGCACTAGGACCACTGTAGTTCGGCTCCGTAGTCGATTACCACTGTTTCTTATTCACAGGATGGAGCAGCTTTACCCCCTGCCCTCCCTCCATCGCCTCCATTACATTCCATCTTTCTTTTTATCCTTGTGTGTCATGTTGCACTAACTCCCTGTACTCCTGCTTCTCATTGCATCCAAACACTGCTCATTTCGCTTTCTTCCTCCATTTCCCCTAAATGCACTTACATTCCTCAAACCAGCATGCACCATGATAAGCTCTGTTTGGAACAATGAATCAAAGTGATGCTCTCTTGCTGGTTGGCAAAGTCTTATAGAGAAGCCAACGTGCATGGATCAAACAATCACCAAACAAAAACAAAAACACCCAGTTACTTGCGTTAAAAACCTGCTTGGAATTGATGATGATGCTGCAGTGCAATTTGTAAAGGTACTTCTGCAGTGACATCATCATCACCCCATGGAAATGTCCATCCTCCACCACAAGAACTAATCTCAACATAATTAGTGTCCCAGTTCCATTAGTAGTGTACAGTATGTACTACATACTTCACATTATATGGTTAATTCACAAGACATTGTACTGCCAGGAAATCAAGTGTTAATTGGGACTTTGGAATGCTATTACCAACTAAACAAATACATTACTATGTGCATTTTGAGATCTTCCTTTAACACTTTATTAAAAATGTTTTCCTTTTTTCAGAAAAAGTCACCCTAGTTTGCTTTTTTGCAGCATGTGCAGAATGTTTATTCTGTAAACGTTGTGATCATGATTGCGTTTCGATTACCCAGAACCCACTGGTGATATCTGATGGCTTAGGGACGTGACACATGTCATGGGCTGGTGACGTGCATTGTTCAAATCAAGGACATGGCCTTTGACATCAACACTGTCAAAATTTTGACACAATAATATAATCAGGAAGACTTCACGCTGTTTCTGCTTCTGTGTGCTTTTCTGTATGCAAGTGTCTCTGTCTTATAGTTTTATCTTCTCTGTACGTCTGAGTAAAGGGTATGAACAGTGTGCTGCTTATGTAATGCTGAACTTATCTGTTAAATAATTTTATCAGATCCTCTGCATTGATGCTTCCCAGAGAGAGGGAGGGAGGGAGGGGGAAGAGAGAGGGAGTGATGGCGTTTTGGTCCAGTCAGTGATCTTCATTGCTGACAGGGTGGTGTTGCTTCAGAATTGAAGTTATTATCTCTCAGCACAAATCGGGATTGTGAAATTGATTCAGTTGGATCGACGGGCCTCTGCAATCTGTAACAGTAATAATTTGAGTTGTTGCTTGCAGTATATGTTAATAGGCAATTCAACATGAGGATTTACTAGCTCCTTGCAATTATTGTTGGAAGAAGAGAGCTGAGGGGAGATTAATGGGGTTCACTGAAGAAGAGATGGAGAGAAACGTTGTTTGGTACAGAACACCGAGCTACTTTGAGAAGTATTCTCACCACATGGAGTCAGCAGAAAGGACTTCTCGAGGTGTCAAGGTTTTGCCTTTGAGATTAAAAGTTTGAATTGACGAGAAGAATGAGGGCTGATATTATGAATTTAGGGTTATGAAGCAGAAATACAAATAGCTGAATAATGAATCCACAACAGTATACAGAGTTACATTTCTGCCCAATAGCAACATTAATTCAAGCAGTAGAAAGCTTTGAATATATTTAACATCAAGTGAAGAAATAATCCAGATCGTGATGGAGACAGAAGAAGGGTGTCAATTAGAACTCACTTTCTTGGTTGAGCTAATACATTAATATTGTTTCCAAGCAATGACAGGCCGCTTATAATAAAAAAAGGAAGCATTTAGATTTGATTAATCCAACCCAACAGAAAGACAAGAACCTCTTGATCTTGAGTGTACTGGGCCTGATTTACACCTTCCCACCCCTATGTACTACAGTATGTACTTTTCTTCACTTCTGCTATAGAATGAAACATGTTTGAAGTTGAATTGTACTTCATTATGGGTGCATCTAGTAACCCCTCTTTTTTGCTTGTTTCTAATGTACAGGATACCAAGGCACAGCATAGGTCTGCAGAGTGCTGCTTTTGGGGATTTTAGCATTTCACCTTTATGCAGATGATGTTGTCCTTTTTGTTTAATCGGCCTGTGATGTCTGATGTGCATTGCAGTACTAGCATGGCTAACCAAAGGATCCGGAAGTTGCTGTTTGGTTGCAGTTATGGAGATGGAAAAGAGAGCTCTAAAACGTAAAATGTTCCCAGCTAGAATTGGTTCTGTCCCTCAACAGTGTTCATGAGATTTGGGTATCGACTGAATGAATGAAGTTGCTGACACAAGCGACTGAGAGGAGGTTTCTCCACAGCCTTGCCTCAGTCTTCATGATACAGTCTCAGTGATTGGATGTTCATAATGAGCCAGTCGTTATCAAGAACATGTAAATGACCTCCTTTGTTACCTGGCTATAGAGGTGTTCAGGAGTCCCTGGGACATATTTTGAGATCCCCAGTAGGAGTTTGGGGAAGTTACTCGGTAAAAAGATGTCTGGGATATTCACCGTGTTGCAACTCTGACCCTGATGTGGATGCATGATTGGATTAGATTTGCCTATAGACTTTAACATATATTGATGATGGTGAAATATATGAAACCTTTTCAACTAGAGACTTTTCCATTTCGCCAAAGAAAATTCAACTAAAAAGTTAAAGCATTACAAAAATGAAGTGAGCACACTGTGCTGGAGTAATATCAGTTTTTATATCGGCAGTGTTTGTGATCATTTCTAGTCTAAAATGAAAGTCAAGGTCCTGTTTGAGGTTGTGGTGCACAGATTGTTTGATCATTAAAAGCTTCAAACCCGTTCGGTCTGATTTCTCAAACCACAGAGCACATGGGAATACATTGATCTGCGAGGGATTGCACATACAGCAAGCTATCAGAAGGCAATGAGGCACAACCAGCAGCAATTTTCAGTAGACATTTGTTAGTTGTGTGGGGGGGATGTTTGGTCATTTGGCTTTTTTCCCATCAGACACAGTGCAAAAATGTGTTGCTTCTCTATAATCTTTACTTTGCTCCCAAATTCTGTGCTGTGTCCTACTTTATATTTACTGCTACAACCACACACTGTGTTCGTGTATACTGAATGTATTTAGGTGGGCATATTATATGGCCTTATAAAATCAATTAAATGAAGTTGCTGTCATTTATATTCTAAGAAATACAAATGTTTGACTCTCCTCTCTTCAGGTGCTGAAGGGCAGTAAAAAGCTTGGCCTCTCTGTGCGTTCAGTCGGGCGGATTCCAGGTGGCTATGTCACCAACCATGTTTATACCTGGGTTGACCCTCAGGGTCGGAGTGTGTCCCCTCCTCCTGACCTGCCTGAGCATCGGAGCGCCACCCTGAGAAGAACGGACAGCCAGCGGCGCAGCAACATGCAGCTGCTGCAGGAGGGAGACGAGAAGAAGGTGATATCAGTTGTACATTCAAAGCAATGCTCATCAAGAGGGGAATTAAATATTAATATTCTGAATAACATTTCCCTAGAAGTCTGTATGATGATTCATCATTTTAAAATATTTTATAGGTGTCCATATATTTTATACTTTCTTTAAAAAATGTAAACCTCTGAAACTTAATGCTATAGAATAGGAAATTCAAACATTCATGAAAAAATGTCAAATTTCAGGCTAAGTTAAGCACAGGGCTCTACGCTAACTTTACCCTCATTGTTTACATGTGCTCCTACATGAACAAAATGTATGAGCAATGAAATACATTTTATGAGCACAGTGAAAAATGTTCAAGTAACACAATTTATTAACAAACTGCTGTTTCTTTCTGCCCTCCACACGGCATCATACCACACACAACCATAAGAATGGCCGCGATCAGCCCCCCTTCAGCTGCGGCAAGAATAGAATCAAATGCTGTGGGTAACCCTGTTGACAGGCTAATTGCACCACTAATAGTGCTTCGGTTACAGTTACCCACCTGAAAGAATAGATGAAAAACGATCCGTGAGTTGGCTGGTCTTCAGTTTAATCTTTACTCGCACACTGTGCTCCTAAATTATTTTTCCGGCAAACCTGAGAGAAGTACTCGCACTGTAGAGCCCTAAAGCTGAGCTAAATACCGTAAATCATAAATAATATAATGAAATATATTAAAAATCATATCCAACTTCCTCTAAAGGCACCAACAAAACTGTTGCTTTAGTAACAGCAGCATGCTTTGAGCAGACCTTAAGACTGAAGGTTTTTCCTGCTCTACTAATGAAGTTCAATTTGCTGTACGTCTCTGTGTCTTCGGAATCTGAGCTCTCTACTTTACTTAACTCTTTCATGTTAATTCCTGACAGTCATCAAATGTTCTCCCAAACTACCCACCAAAACCAATGTCTGAATACATTTGTGACAACAAATTGTTAATGCAGGCTTCAGTTATAATTGCAATGCCAAGTTTTAGTGGCTCTGAACAACTTTAAGTAGGTTGGATGGTCACCAAATCACAACGTTTAATCTGATTCCAATTTTGATGGAAGTCTAGAGTGACGTGAATTATAATAGTAAACCTTGGTAATGAACAAAGATGATGGACATTAAAGAAACATTCAAAAACTTAAACAATAACCGTAATTGAACCTTCCGTCCTACAAAACTCCACCCTGTCACCATCTCTGGACCTGCAGGGAAGGAGCTGTCTCAGCTATTTAAAAGATTTATTACACGAGAACTTTCAATTTTTCATCAGCCAAGAGCCACACATTAATCTTAACTGCTTAAGCTCCATTAATACAGGCTGTATTTATGATATTTAGGTATTTTTAAAGATATGTTTAAAACAGATGCAGTTCATGCACACAGTGCTCATTAAACTCATGTGTAATATCCTTCATGAGTCCCTCCTGTATTTTAATGCACGTGTTAATGCACGTGTCTGTCCCAGACAAAGGCTCCATGAATGCAGATTCCATTGCTTACAAAACATTGACACCGCACCATTGGGAGTCCTTTTAGAGAGAAAGAGCATAATTAGAAAGATTCCATGATAGCAGCTGATGCCAGAGAACAATATGAGCTATAAGAGCTGCTATGTACTGCCAATAAAAGAAGGATGAGTCCAGTAATTAAAACCATGTGCTGCATAAATGTCACAGAGAGCACGAATGAGCCATAATTCCACTGAGAAAAGATGGCTGGCTCACCTCCAATAAGCAGACAGTTGTTATTAAAAAAGAAGAGCTGGAGTCTGCCATATGCTTTGAATGAAAGTAAGAGTCCTGCGCCAGATGCCAAACCTACACCGGAGGGAAAATAGCAGGGATGAAACTGACATTGTTTAATAGAGATATTTGCATATGTGTCATCTTGTAGTTGCCAAGGCGCTACTGAGTTGGCTTTTCAATCTTAAAAAGAGACCGCAACATTAGAATCAAACCCAGTAATCAAGGGCCCCATTGTGATGGAGGACAATTTGGAATTTAGAATTTGGCACAGCTAACCCACCGCTGAACCACTCGCTTTGCTTTCCAAATAAAAACATTTTGATAATGCTGATTTGAATTCATCCAAGTAGCCAGAGAACAATAGAGCAAGCAAGATTTTATGACCACATGTTGATGTCATTAAGAAGTATTGCTCAGGTGCACTAGGGTTCAGCAGTAAGTGTGAAGCTCACTGACAAACACATTGCATTTGCTCACTACATCATATTAAAAGTCTTGTTTTGCCCGTTAAATGCTTTAAATGTGAAGCTGCAGCAGAAGGAAATGTTTGTTTAAATTAGCAGTAACTTAAGACAGCTTTTTGTTTTTAGCAATGTCGCCACAGACACACACTTTATAACACTTCAAATGTATAAATAATAAAATACCTTCATCATTGGGCCTGTATGCTCAGTCACCATTGTGTTAACTCATTCGGCGATAGATACTTACTTACCAGGCATTGATTTAAATGGAAATCTTCGTGATTGCCACTTTAATTAAATATTTGAATCATCAGCATGAAATGTTGTGTGCCATGAACAAAGATGGCTCTGACATGAGAAGATTACTGAATTAAATGAGCTAAAGGCTCAGGGGGCCACAGCAGTTAAGGAACACTGTTGATGAGATGACCCAGAGGCATCAAACAAAGAAGAAGATTATACCTGATGGATAAAGCACTTTTATCAGACTTCATCAAACCGTATAGCTTCCGGAACTGAAAGCAAATAGAGCTACTGAAGACTTTGAAAGGCTTTCATAGATCAAGGCAGGTGACAGCAGCTGGGGGGTTAATATACAGTATACAAAGCTGTTTGTTGAACTCCCTCCACATCACTCTACTGTAAGTTGCTTCACATTTTACTTTGAAAAGTTATGTCCTACTTGCAGAATTGGGAATAAGAGTGGACGTTTAAAATAGATGGTTTATCTGCCAACAGCTTCTTCCTGATCACAGAGTTCTTGTTCAGGTGCAATAGCACTGCCCGAAACATATTGTAGAATTCACTCTCTCCATCCTTGGAAGCACAACCTATTACCATTCAACACAATGTGTGTCCTGCAGAGAAGGGGATCAGGTTGAATGTCATTGTTAGAGGTTGGATGAATTCCATTTCAATTTCTCTCAAACCAAGATACATTGGTGTTTACTAGGTTTGGTGTTTACTAGGAGGTTTGGTGTTTACTAGGTTTGGTGTTTACTAGGTTTGGTGTTTACTAGGAGGTTTGGTGTTTACTAGGTTTGGTGTTTACTAGGTTTGGTGTTTACTAGGTTTGGTGTTTACCAGGTTTGGTGTTTACTAGGGTTGGTGTTTACTAGGGTTCCCCCCTTTATTTGTGGTGTTTATTTGTGGAGTGTTTCCTTGTGCGAGGGTCTAAGGACAGCGGGTGTCGTATGCTGTTCAGTCTGCCAAGCCCACTGAGACAAATGTGTCATTTGTGATATTACTGTATAAATATTTTATATTTTATATATAAGACACAATCTAACCAACCAGAGGGTCTGAACGCTCCCCGTGTGACAGTGTGGAGTAGAAGACAATAACTTTTAAATTGTCACTTGAAAGCTTTGATGCAATCCACATGTTACATATTACATTGTTGTAAGAGCTGCGTAGCGCCTTTAGAGAACAGCTCAGTGCGTAGTGAGTGTGTGGTCCAGAGAGAGAGCGAGACTGAAAGTGGATGCACTCACCAGACAGGTGTTGGCGATCAATTAAATTAGCAGTAAAGTTGTCAAGTGATAGTAAATGTAGAGTGAAGATAAAAAGCCAACAGTATATGCCACTTTAGGAGTACATCATATGAAAGCTGGGAATCTGAGAATTAATTTGAGATGACGCTCAGCACTGTGTGTCAAGTCCTTCTAGTCATAAAGCTGTAATTAAGACTTGGTGCTGAATTTAACACTTTTTCACCACCTGAGAATTGATAAAAAAAATGGTCAAGAAATCCCTCCAAAATACCACATTAAGACATCAAGACATTGAGGAACGCCAGAGGAAAATGTGTGCTGTTATTTGGTATTAAAACATTTGGACATTTGGACATTTCTGCAAGAATGGCATTTTTTGGCAATTGGATTTCGAGCTCTTCTGTTCTGGAAACTGCTCAGAAACTCCTTCATTGTCAATATAAGTTAAATAACCTGTTGAATAAGCATTTTTACAAATGCAGAAACTGTAGTTGTCTGCAGCAGTACATTCAAACATCAGATATCTTTTTCCTGTTGTTGGATTATGGTTATTATTGTTGGTTGCTTATTTGAATTCAAGTAATGTCAGATATTGATCGCTCTGTTTATCAGGGGGATTGACACCAATGAGCCTTGTAAACAAACTGATCGACTAATTCAAACAGTCATGTCTCCAATCAGAACAGATTTATTGCTTTAAGCTTTATGTGTCAGCACATCTACTGAAACTCTGTTTTCTGCAGGCAAATCCCAGCTCAGAGCAGGGCTGTCATTTATTTGATGCTTTGTGTTGCACATCTCCATTTCAGTGTGAGCAGCCTGACACTACGGGCGCAATTGAGACTTCAAACTGTCATTTGAAATATTTGTGTCTGGTTTGCACCATTTTAAAAATATTTAACCCCTGCTTCTGCCGTCTTTCTCTATTTCTCTGTCTTTAATAGGTCAACTTGGTTTTGGATGACGGCCGGTCTCTGGGTCTGATGATCCGGGGGGGAGCAGAATACGCTCTGGGTATTTACATCACCGGAGTGGACCAGGGATCAGCAGCAGAGTGTGGAGGACTCAAGGTAACGCTTCAATCTATCTTTCACTTCCTGTCTCACACACCCTTGAGATAAGAATGTATTCAGTGCCATGCTTTTGTCTCTGTAGGATATGTTGCATAGCAATGTACATGTAAGGCCTTTCAGCACACTGCTTCTCACACACACAGCGTTGGTGCCTGGTACATGTATAGTATATACATATTTAGGTTGTTTATTTATATACTTTCCATACAATCAAAAGTCTTCAAATGTCTTTTTTGTCAGAACAAAAGTCCAACAAACATTAGCATATCTGTCCATCAATTAATGAACTACTAGTGTGGGCTGTAGACAGTAACTGTTTAAGATGTTTTTATTGTGAAGCATCGTTTTTAAAGAATGGAAACATGGTTCTGAAAGCACATTGCATTTCCTGTGACTAATTCATAATAAAAGTCAACTAGTTAAATGCTTTTAATGTGAAGCTGCAGCAGTAGGAAATGTTTGGTTTGCATTAGCAGTAACTTAATACAGCATTTCTTCAGTTTATATTGCAAATATACAAATATTGTAACATAGGCTCAATCACCATTGTGTTACCTTATTTAGTGATAGATAGTGACTTAACATACATTAAACATTTGAATCTTGTAATATGAATAATAGAAAACCTATTTTTGCAGTAATAAGTCCATATGCCAGGAAGTGTTGTGGCTCAGTTTAGTTTAATTTCATTTTTAGTTATCCCCAGAATTATTGAATCTGGGCCTGGGTTTATCTGGACGTTCAATATCTTTCACAGAATAGGAGATATTGATCCAGTAGCCTGGTATTTTGGACAAATATCAAAGCTGTGAAGTAAATTATCTTTTTTCACACAAAGGAGAGACGTCTGGAAATATTTTATTCAGTTTTTTCCTTGGACTAATGTGATCTGTGTATGTTTTTTATCTGTATTAAACAGTGAGGTGTATTTATTGAACATTTGTCTATTTGACTATAACCTAGCATCTCATCCCATATGTCATTTAGTATCCAAGCTGTACACAGTAACACACTGTGATACTTTTTTGAACAAATGAATAGCAAGTTATCAGCAATAAGATAAACTAATTCAGCATGCACACCTAAATTGTTTTCGGAAAATATTATTTTATTTGACAAAAGAATTGATTCTTTGGGATGACATTCTTTGACCTGATGTCCTTACAGAGATGTCAGCGCACAGGGTCAGGTACAGAGCAGCTTGTGGGGATTTAAAGTAGGACATTAAAAGTGCAGAAAAGCCATGAGGGATCAGGCTGTATCAGCACCGGGCCCGTCTATGATTAGAGCTCGCTAACGGACATCTTCTGTTCGCTGTGTCTAGAATACAGGCATCTCCGACCGGGTTCTTTTTTTAAATTATTTTGGTCAAGACAAGAAGAGTTATTCCAATATGCCACTTTCTTTGTATTAAAAATGGATGTTTCTTACTACTTTGGGCTATTCTCTGTCAAGCTGCTATTCCCCTTCTACTTCACCATATGGGCTGTCAAAAATAATTGCTTTAAGGTGTTTGAACAAATTATAAAGTAACATATGCTGTTTGCAGGTTACGTTGTGCTGTAACTATATTCCCTTTACCTTCGAAAAGTAAACAATGTTGTAGTGAAACTTAAAACGTTAAAGATTTATTCTAGGAGGAGGCAGTTGGTAAAGAGGAAATGAATGAATGAATGATTGATAGAACTATTTCCAGTGTTCTCCAGATAGAGCTACCTATTATCACGACATCGTCAAAACGATACAAAAATGTCTCTTGTATATATTTTTCTATATTGTTTCTATCGTCTAGATTTAGTACTATTTTAGTAATTTTGTATACAAAAATAGGCTTTACCATGTGGTTATTTCATTTACACTATTAATATTACAACCCGTTCTCAGTCACAACTCGTCAAATAAGACAGCTTGGTCCGTGGCCGTGCGGGTCAAACTAAGACGCACCACGTACCCTCTGGTGTCAGTTTTGGACATTCATGACCGTCGTAATTATGACAAACGAGCAAACGCAGGACTTTCACCCTGGAGACTGCTGTTCCTTTCCAGCATGCAGTGTAGTTCATACACTTCACTGATAAACACGATCATTATAGAGTTATTTAAGGCTTCATGATCAAATAAACTCTTTGCATGGTGTAAGTTCTCTCCATATTCATAGCTCTGACTCTCTCGCTCGTCCACATGTGCTCTCTCTCTCTGTCTGTCTGTCTGTCTCTCTCTCTCTCTCTCTCTCGCTCTCTCTCTCTCTCTCTCTCTCTCTCTCTCTCTCTCTATTTCTCTGTCTGTCTGTCTTTCTGTTTCTCTGTCTATCTGACTGTCTGTCTGTCTGACTGTCTCTCTCTCTCTGTCTGTCTGTCGCTGTCTGTCTATCTGACTGTTTGTCTCTCTCTCTCTATATTTCTCTGTCTGTCTGTCTGTTTCTCTGTCTCTCTGTCTGTCTGACTGTCTGACTGTCTCTCTCTCTCTCTGTCTGTATGTCTGACTGTCTCTGACTGCATTTTAAGGAATGTATTTTGGAAAGTGTGAAGTCCGAGTTTTTTGTGCCCCAATTTTCTCCCTTTTTCTCTGTTTTGGTGCCTGGAAGCTAAGTATTTGGTGTGGAATTTCATCATTTCTAAATACTGGAATGAATACAAGGCAGCAGAGCTTCCAATGCACACAAGCACATTCATACTTGAGTCCAGCGTTCAGTTTAAGAAACAAAGATCTAAATGAAGCACGTTTTCCTGCCTGTTGACGCTCCAGTAGACACCTGGCTTTATCTGCAGGGCCAAATGCCCTCGACAGAGTGAGGGGGAGGTAGAGGAAGGGAAAGAGTGAGTGTGTGCACTCACACTCACAATGCAAAGTGTGTCTTTGCGGCTGTGCTCACTCAGCTAGATAGGAAATAGGTGAGACACACATACTAAACCTAACTTCATGGTGTTTAAAACTCTGAGCTGAGATGGCCATAAAATGGATCAGTTACATCTCCAAGGAGCTAATTATTCTAGATAAGCCTCTCTGTTGTTCCTCGGCAGCACAGTCACGGCTGTTTGTGGCATTGTTGGCCAGAGCATTAAAATATATGCTCTGTAAAAAATGCCCTTCAGGATATTTAGAGCATACACCTGAATCTAATATCGAAAATCAAAACTAATTGCCTGCCTCAAGGATATTTACACCAGGCACTGCTTTAATAAGGCTGGAGAATCATTAAGGATCTTAACAACCTGGATAACGGCCGTTTCTCTGTTCTGGAAGAAAGTACGGATACACCAGCACAGCTCTAAGAGGCTCAGGAAGAGCTTCTACCCTCAGCCCCCTGGGGTCCTAAATGTGGTCACTGCCTAAGACTGCCTCCTCCGCTTTTAAGCATGAACACAGTCTTCGAGGACATCATGCCTTTTTAACCAAAAAATAGAGTGTGTGTATCTACTTAACCCACATGTAATTATTTCCTTTCTTTTCTCTGTAATTTGCACATAAACTGAAGTGTTTGTATCCTCTATACATTTGTTGTTGGCAGCGGCTTTGGCCTTCCCGGTGGATATGGAAATGTGTTTTGTTTTGTCTTTTCATATCCTACCTGTAAACAGCACATAATTGGGTGCAGGTTTTTTTGTTTAAATGTATTTAATACAAATTATAAAGAAGATGTAAGTGCATGCAATGACATTTCAGTGTGTCAGTTAGCCTTTTAACTGAAATAGTTAACGGGGATTTGGAGAGAAAATACAACTGTTTACCGAGCTTGGTTAAAATAAAACGTGTTTGCGCTGGCCAAAGGCAGCAGTTAACATTTGGATGATGAGCCTCCAACTGTCTCCAGAGACCAGGGTTCAACTCTCAGCAGGGAGGCAAACTGCACTGCTCTCAGATTATACACATCCTGCACTAAAATGACATCACATGGTGTGTAACAGGGTGATCTGCAGTGTTTGATCATCTTAAACTGTTTGTACAGAAGGATCCCTGCATGGTCATGCCTGTTAAAAGCTGCTTTTAACTACTTCCTCAATATCAGCCTAAAGCTGCAGCACCAAAGCCTGGTTGAGCCTAAGTTGTGTCTTGTGGTTTGAATAAGAGATTATATACTTACCCAAAGAAAATGTGTTGTTAACTCATTTTTTTATTAAATATTTTCATGTAAACCTCATCCTGTAAACCTTTTAACTGCCGGGCGGGCCTTGCTAGTGTGCTTGCTACAGTCCCCACAGGTTAAGCAGATGGTAGTATGCAAAACCATTAGCTGTAACATTTAGAACTAGAGGAGTACCGGCCTAAAAGGCTAGAAATGTGTGCAAGTATCTCATCAAATGGGAGGAGGTTTACCCGTACCTCATGAAAAGTAACGTCTGGCAAAGTCATGCTTTTTGCAAAATATGCCACACAGATACGTGCATAACACGGAGGGAGAGCAATGTGAGCAACGGCCGGATGACCCTGGGTCGTCAAAACCCGATTTTGGAAAGGTATGACGAGGACTGCCTATGTCAGCTTCTGTAGTCCCTGCAGTCCTGTACCTGTACTGTATGTGCATGAGAGTGTAAGCTTTTATACTTAGATACGTATCTAACGGTTATACAACAACATGTGCCTGTTTGAGAAAGTGCAAATGATGTAGGAGGCAGCAGACGGGTGTTGTTGGCATCTACATTACCCTCACTTAGCTTAGCTATATTGGTATGTGTTAAAGTGCTCTCGTGTGTTAAGATCATCCAGTCAACCATGCATCTGCTCTTCTCCTGCACCTCTATTCTTGTGGCATTTCAATGTTCCGATGGTGTTGTCTGTCTGGTACCCCTTGAAGGGGCCTTTTGTCCTTCATCTTGCTTTCTGTTTAAGTGGACATTAAAATAAAAAATTTAAACACAGAGAATTATTTTTAAATTCGAAGAGATGGTGGAATACATTGGACGTAGAACTGCTTCCTGTCTTGAATAAGGTTGTTGTTTTTCAGCGATAGCTGGTTCCACTGGACTAGAGGCTACTGCACAAATTATTACAAGTTATTGCAAATTGTGTGTCGTGTGCTCTTCAAATTTGTTCAGAGTAATTTGCAGATTTGCCAATATAAAAGAGAAGGATGGACATCTAAAACGAGACCTTAACTTGTGTGTTGTTTGTTTGGAGGGTTAGGGTTAGTGAATGAAATTAATACTTCATTGTCCTTGAGTTAAACCAGGCATAATTGAGAATATAACACATTTACGAGAGTGAACGTAACGGCACTGCAGATGTTCTTACCTCCACCAAGGAGGTCTGTCTGTCTGTCTGTCTGTCTGTCTGTCTGTCAACAGGATTACAGAAATGTTACAGATTCTCATGAAACTTGCTGGAATGGTTTACTATGGGCAAAGGGAGAACCCATTGCATTTTGGAGCGGTTCTGAATCATGGGATACATAAATGATGTTTCTTTTCATTAACATTTTAGCTCCATTCATGTTGTGTCGGAATGATCTGGAAAATTTGCGCAAACGCTCCCTCAAGTCGGATTATCTCGGAAAATGCTATCTATGTGTTGTTTAAAAGCTCTGAGCAATAAAATACAACACATGTTCTTTGTAGCGTCCATGTTGTCTCCACATTATGACTTAAAGCTCATGAACACACCGAAGTCGGAAGAACGACTTCCCAACTCAGGAAAAGGGACTAATGCGTCTGATGAGCACGTGAATGCAGCATGAACACAGCAGAGGTCTGCTCTCTCTCCGACGGCCTGTCTAGTTCATACTGTAGTCATATTACTCACCGTGAGGATGCTCTTTTGGGTTGCTAATTTTACACAGCAAAATCTTTTTTATTCATAAAGTCCGACTGATGGCGTGCGCTCACCTTGGTACTGAAGTGATGTTGATGCTGTTTGGAAGATTACTGTGTGGGTAATTGCTATCTCCTCTTGTTTCTCAGGGTTAGTATAGGCCAGTAATGTCAGGCTGGTGGTCGTGATATGGTTGTTTTATCTATATTCTGCCAACTCTGTTCAGCTGTGGCTGCTGCAGACTGTAGCAGCACCTGTGACTGTCATACAAATCTCTTGTTTGTTATCTGGACACACTCTGGACAGTCACTATAATATAATACTGAGATACATGAGAAAGATATCAACTCACTGGTAACTAGCTACAAAAGCTACAACAGAGCAACATCATCAGTTACTTTATGAATATCTTAATGCGATGTTAGACATCATATGCCAGAATGTGGTACTTGAGGTAATACTGTATTTTTTAGCTCATTGTAAGTTACTAAAATGTAGCACTTATGTTCTCAGTGCAGACAGAGATATGATAAGAATATTATACAGGGCTTAAAATGATGAACTGTGAACTGACTGTTCCGAGTTATCATATAGTAGACATACTTTTGCCAATTTCTATACTGCCTTCTTTTAATTACAAAAAGAGCCAAGAGGCTGACTCTGATTTTTAGTGCCCTTTATGTAAGAACTCACAGGGAACTATTGTGCATCCTAAATAGGATCATAAACATCCTCAGGACACAGAATCATGCAAAGAAGTCTCTGATTGTCGGTGCTCAGCGGGAGAAGACACTACCTCATCACTGTCCACAACAGCTTCTTACCCGGCAGCAGACTGTCTTCACTGTCTGTGTCTGTGCTCTGGTTGTCATCTGGCTAGTGTGACTATGATGGATAGCTTATATCGCTCCTAGGGTTCTATAATCATTACACCACCAAGATGTCACTTCCTCGCCCTTCAGTCTTGGGGAAAATAAAAGCTTGGCTGTGTAAATGTTACCTCCTGCAGCCTCCTCTTATGGCGGGAAGCCTCGTAAAAAGCTTTGTTGTTAAATTTTGGCAAGTGTGTAGCATTAATAATGTGGCTCGCGTACACACTGCTAAAAGAACACCTCCGAATGTGGTCTGAGAGATCGGATCTCAATGCGTCCTGGGTATATTCGCTCCTGTTCTTAGAGCTGTCCACTTGTGACCGGATCAAAAAGACGCATGTTAATGCCAGGTCTGATTATGGCCCGGGAAAGACTTTGTCTAGTCACTAACATTGCCCGTCCTGCACCTCAGCCCACTTACTGCAATCTAACGGAGGAGAAAGGTCAGGCCTGCACGCTGCCCTTCTGTTGACATCTGACTGGTCCGGTTTAATTTAATCAAAGCCGAGGTGAAAAGGTTATTCCATCTTTGATGTCAACACATGAAGGTAACCAGAGAGGCAACTGAACACTATATAAATTGTAAAAGATGTATTTATCGCTTTCTTTATTGTTGTAAGTTCACCAAGCGTTTGGTAAACTCATAATTAAGGACACTTAGCTGTAAATTAGAATACATGTGTTGAGCCTCACTCTTTCCTTTTGGTATTTTACTTAAATGCAAACACACGTATAAGCGGTGTATACATATGGACCATATCTAACTGAATAAAGAGAGTGCCAAGCACGTAGGTGGATTAAGGCCAAGTATTTTCAATTTGCACAGAGGTGATTTTTTCATCCTCTGATGATAAAGCAATCCTGCTGAAAGAGCACAAAACAAATCAGGACAAAGAGGGCATTCTTGGCGAGCAACAAGGTTCAGGTGTGTGTGTGTGTGTGTGTGTGTGTGTGTGTGTGTGTGTGTGTGTGTGTGTGTGTGTGTGTGTGTGTGTGTGTGTGTGTGTGTGTGTGTGTGTGTGTGTGTGTGTGTGTGTGTGTGTGTGTGTCTAACCAGAATACATAGCCTTAGCCATCTAGACAATGAAAAAGCATTATTACAACGTAATGCATTTTAACAGTGTTTTTAGTTGCTGACAGTGTATAAATTCAGTCCTTTTGTGACCTGAAAATCTAAACATCTCCACTGATTGTCAGAACTCTTTTGCCAGAGTAGTTAGGATACTCAAATGGCATAGAAATCTTGTGTCGTTTTCTTTAAAGAAAATGAATAAATAAATATAAATATAGCCGTAAGTGGCAGTTATTGGGGTCCAAGCAGAATGAACTCAATAAGCACTTAAAAAATACCACATGCATGAATTGCTACAGTACAAGGATGCAAAGATACAAAGATTATTCATTGTCATTGTACATCACAAGGTTGAGCAACAGAATGCAGATGTAGTCCCTTTCTGCACATAGAATGTGGTGGATGCAGGCACTTCTCACTAACATCACTGATGCTTAGTAGATGAGTACCAATGATGTTCTGTTGTTGGCCAGTAGGACTATATCCCCTAGAGATTCAAACCTTGGACCTTTGTGTTCCCAGAGAAGGTGACTTACTGCCTGCACCACTGGGGAGACTTAGTTCTTCCACGTACCTTCTCACAAGTTGAGGCAATGACATCACAAATGTGCAAAACTGTGTCTATTTAAACTTAAAACGCTTAAATGTTGGCAATACAAATCTGAAAAAAGTCACACATCATTCTGCTGATTTTGGGTGTATTGTCAAATACTTTGGTGAAGTTTGATCAAACATTCGGCAAATTAAATAAATGCGCTTACGGTAGTAACTACAATAAGATACTGTTTGGGCGATCTGGACACCATGTGAAACACTTAACATCTAGTATCCAAAGAATGCTTGTGTCCATGTAGGTAGCATTTGAGTCAAGACTTGAGCAGATTTTGATTTTAATTGATTTTTCATGTTTCATGACTTTTGAATTGGCCATAGAGAGAGAGAGAGAGAGAGAGAGAGAGAGAGAGAGAGAGAGAGAGAGAGAGAGAGAGAGAGAGAGAGAGAGAGAGAGAGAGAGAGAGAGAGAGAGAGAGAGAGAGAGACTTTATTTATCCCGAGGGAAATTCAGGCATCCAATAGCTTAAAACATTTATACAATTAAACAATTATCAATGAATCTGAATCAATGAACCTCCATAGATTCCCCCATAGGCCATAGATTGCAGTGAGGCACACGTTTGCCACTCATCAGTGGATTTGCTGAAAACATTTCAGCTCTGTAGAACGTATGGGTGGCTTTTTCCTTTTGAGTGTGAAATGTCTAGAAATGTATATTTGTTGTAATAAGCTACGGCCAGTAAGTGCCCCTGCTTGGTCCCCTAATAAATGAAAAACTCACATCCAGAAGACATAATGCTTAGAGCTCCTCTTGGATTGATTTTACGTCCCGTATTTTTTCTATTACACTTAAAATCAAGGCAGAAATGGATTAATACCACTGAGGGATTCAAAACAAACGTTGGACTCTTCCAGCTAATGAAAAGAGATGGAAGAATCATCTTTAATCATATTTGATGCTGACCAGCCTTTGATGTTAAAGAGAGTCGTTCACTTATTTTTTACTCAGTCAAAAATCATTTCAAAAACACATGCCAGCATGTTAAGCCACTGAAAGGGTCAGGAGAAAATTCAGTGTGATTGACTTTGCTCCAGTTCATGAAAAAAGATAAAAGACCGGGCTGTCGGGGATGGCTCTGACATAATAGCTTTAAAATGAACCTGGATCCTTTTGTTGCTTTGATACATTTCCTCTCGCCTATCTGTACCGCCTCTTGTTACTGTGAGTGGTTTAATGAAGCAGAAATACCATAAAAGTCATCTTTAAAAGAGCATTTCTCCATAAATGGCAATTGAGTTTCTGCGACATGACTCTGCAGATCATTTCTGTAGAATCTAGGACTGAGGCATCGACACACTCTTTTCAATGAGGACATTTACCAGAGCTGCATTTCTGAGCTCTGACCAAGTAGTAGTAAGTAGTGGGTAATCAATCTTAAAATTATAGGGATAAAATGAAAATGATTAAAAGTAACGTGATGTTCAAGGTTCAAAGTATGTTTATTGTCCTTTACAGGGAAATTGGTTTGTAGCCAGGTTATAGACAAAAACTCCCAAGATCCTAAACACTGATGAACAGCAGCAGCAAACAACGGGATATTGTTTACAGAGTTCTGTAGGAGATTCTGAAGTACAAGTAAACAATGTGCATGTGCCAATGAGCAATCTACAGACACTAGTTTCATGCTATCTGCCGTTTAACATGTGAATGGCAACAGGGACGAAGGAAACCTTATATATCTTGATGGTTTTAACAGGCACAAACGACGTGAGGGTAACAGTTCAATCTCTGTCTGACGGGGGGGGGGGGGGGGGGCAGGCACAGAAGGGAAGTAGCCTCCCTCAGCACCTGCTTGTTGAACAGGTCTGTAAACTGGGCTTGACTCCTCCCTCAAATCGCACTAGCCCCTTTAATAAGGCTACCAAGGCTGTTCCCATACCAAGCAACAATACAGAACATTAAAACTTATTCAATTTTAAAAAAGCATGGCATTCAAAACACAGTTTGTTATCAAGAAAGATGCCCAAGTATTTAAAGCTATCCACCATCTTGATACCGGCCCGTTGGATGGTGATTAGTACAGGATTAGGAGAAGTCTTTCTGAAACTGGTAATCATGTTTTGTTTTTTTTGACACGTTTAATTGGAGGAAGGACTCCTTACACCAAGATACGAAAAGTCATGGACCACAGTCCCGTGCTGATGCTCCTCCCCTTCAAGAAGACTTAATAGAATCATCTGCACATTTGATAATGTGTCTGTTTGTATGCTTTCTGCCACAGTTGTGGGTCTATATAATGTATACTCTGTCTCTATAGAGTAGTGGAGAGAGACAGCAACCTTGAGGAGAACCAGTGCTGTGCAGATGATTGGGAAAGAAGCTGTTTAAAATGAAAGTAAAATCATGATTATCAAGACATAGAATTTTTTTTATCTAAATCAAAACCTGCCAGGGACATAATATTATTATTAATATTGATAATATTGCCTTTATAACTGGACCAAGTCCTAGATTTCATACCATTCCAGGCTTCTCTTAACCGTTACTGACCAGCTCAGCTTCAATTTTATCTTTGTACCTCAGTTTAGATTTCTTCATTTATGACCTGATCTTCTTTTTTTCCTTAACCTCATTAAAAGAATTTTTCCTTTTACAAATGAGATCCTTGGTTTGTTGTTAGGGGAATGCTTGACAACCTTTGTGGGAATAATATTGTCTCTACAAAAGTAAATGTAGCAACACACATGTAACTCTAGCTGCTAAATGCTCCGACTGTGTGTACAGCGGGATTTTAGTTTTGTACTCTCTGAAAACAGTTGCCTGCTGCAGCTGAAAATGGTGGTTACATGTTAGTGTTGAAATAACTGTTTAAATCTGACCTTGTGACTTCATGTTAGGACTTAAGAGTGCACTTAAGCAGTGTATCATGTTTAATCAATTCAAACAGTTACTGTACAGTAAAACAACATCAATGAGAATCGGTAAAACCTGAAAAAGATTAGCGCTGCTGAATGACATAAAGTGTAAATTATTAATAGGATTTAGGTTGTATGTTGTCACAGAGTCAACAGATGAAAGTAACAACCTGTGCTGCGTTATCTGTTCTTATTTGTTGCCACCTTATCACCTTTACCTCAGTAGTTCCTTGTTGTTCTGCGTACAAGGCGGCCTCTCTGATGATAGCTATTGAAGGAGATGTACAACAAAGCCCTGTGGTGTTCAACTGACTCTCAGGTTTTCACCAAATGTCTATCATCTCTTCCAGCACAGAAAAAGGGAGGCAGGTTTCCCAGAGCTGCACTTCTCTGTATGTACGTTTATTTTATTTCATGTGATAATAATACATTTTACTGATGTAGCACTTTAGAAGGGAGCGGAAGGGGGCCGGGGAGACTAATGGATTTTTTATTTTATTTTAGTACACACATAAGACTGAATAAAATCCGGATACTGAAAAGATAAGAAATGGAGTCTGAGTTGTTGGGGGAGAGAGTTCATGAGGGAGGGGGCAGCAACGGAGAAGGCCGTGTCCCCCCAAGGATGTGTGAAACATGAGCGTACATGGATATTTGTGACATTTTGTTGAGCTCCATTTCTATCCAAACTGTTGCATAAGACCACTCTACACGTTGATCACACTGTTAGTTTAACAGATGGTTTATGTTAACTAAGTATTAATAATTGGTTTCAAATACAGCAAGACCTGGAGCAGTGACCTTCGCACATCCAGCATGTCTTTGCTGTGTTATTTGCTGTGATTTGAGAATATGATAAAGCACGGTGTGAGAGGATAATGGCAATTCTCTGCAATGTTGAAGCTGATAAAGGGATTACCTACATAATTAGTTTGGTATGAGAGGTCAACAAAGACTTCTCTGTCTACAGAAACTCGCCATGTTCCATGTTGACAGGTTCCTGATGACTCTCTTCTACAAATCCCTTCATTTAATCAATTTCAACATTTGCCTTTATCTTTTGGCACGGCAGTCTTAAATCCAAGAATGCCCTGGCTGAACTAGTGAACAAAAGGAGCAAAATGGCAGCGTCCAGCAGAGCAGTCTGTCTGTTCTTTGTAACTGGTAGGTGGTGAAGAGGGCACAGTCCATCCTGTCTGACAGCACCCACCCTCTTCATCAGAAGTTTCAATCCCTACCCTCTGGCACCCGCGTCAGCTCATCAAGACAAATAGATACAAACACTCAATCATCCTCACAGCCATTAACTCCTTGACTCTTACTTGTTGGATGATGTTCATGTTTCCCTCTGATTCTTTCGTTGCTGCTGGATGGATCTGGTGACACTATGATTGTAATGTTTTGCTGGTCAGTTTTATGTTTATGATGATCTTTGATAATGTTGCCGCTGGACGATTCTTTTTTTTAATGTATTTTGATTCTGATTATAATGCTGGTCATACTTTTATGCAGTGGGATGAGAGAATAGTCATTATGTATTGTTGATGTTGCTCTTCATGATTATGTTTGTCCATTGATGCAACGCGGCTGAGTATGTGTTACTCTGACTAAAATGTATTTTTTTATGTTGCACTCTACGTTGCGAATCCAATTCTCATCGGGGTCAAATAAAGTTGAAAGTTGAAAAGAGCAGAAGAGGAAACAAAAAGAAAAAATGTGTTAACAGCATTATACTGAAGTGGAAAAAAAATCACACGTCGAAATAGCTTCTCATAAGGACAACTGAAGTAACGTAGCCAAGTAGAAGAGGAAAAGAAATGCATTGTCCCTTGAGGAGACCCTTTCTCCACTCTGAGCTGCTGCTGCTGGAAGAAACACCACAACAAGATTTAACAGCTGAGACAGAAATGTTTGAATCCAGGAAAACAGCAGCATCCGTGTTAAACATTTGCAGAGTGCAAACAATGATAGTTTAAGTATTAGCTGGGGGCTAAAATCGAGCAAACTTTATGAAGTATAATCATGGGCAATGTAAAACGGAACGTGAATAATTCATTTTGTTGTGGAATTCTGTTTATTTAATTTATGTGTGAGCTTTACTCTGTTGTGTACAATCATTGCATTCCTGGGAAAGCTTTTTAATTTGTTTTATTTAAACACTCCTCATTCTTATTGTACTAATACGCTATACTTTTCTAGTATCTGTATACCGTGCAACAATAACACACACACGTCTTCTCTTCAGAACCGCTTGTATTGGAATGAAGCATGGATACAGATCTCATTGGAAACTGAATGTACAGACCCTAACATTGTGTTCAGTATAAGTCATATATTAGTGTTTGTCACACATCTATCTATCACACAGGTATACAGTAGAAACTCTGCTCTGTGAAGTGGAAATGGGCTCCACATTTGACTATTTCTGGCTCTCAGCTGGAAAACACTTTAAAGGCAAAGCAAGCCATTTATTTCTACTTATTATAGACAGTGTGCCCACTCCAGTAAAGAAATCCTGCTGTGCTGGAAGAAAAGAGAAGGCAGTTCCTTGTTTCTGGGTAAAATATACATGAGATTCAAATACAAATGCACGAACTGCGGACCACACAGACAGCTGAACAGTTGGATTACTACCCAGAGGCCCACTGATCAGTTTGGCCTGTTCACAGACACCTGCACTTCCTCATTTTCCTAACTCTCAAGGGAACTCTGAGGAGTAACTAACAACTGCTGCTCTTCACATAAAAACCACTCTCTCTCATTCTTTCTCTCTCTCATTCTTTCTCTTTCTTTCTCTCTCTCACTCTCCCTCTCTCTGCAGTGCATGCTGGGAGTTTGTATGTGAGTGAGATGCTGAGTTTTCAATATTTTTGATATGTTTGTTTTGTGATGGGATTTAATTTAATGCAATTTATTGGTGGTAGTTTGATTTAGTTTTACTTTTGGTGAGTTTGGGTGTGGTGGTTGGGGTGTTTGTGGGGTTTTCTCCTGCCGGTGTCTCGCCAGTCGGCGTCTGACGCCATGGTATATGGGGTATGTGTATGCCTTCATTTGTGCGTTGGTTGCCCACGACGTTTGTAGCACAAGGTAGTTCACAATATCCAGATATTCAATTGGCGGTAATGAATCTAAATCCTCAATATAATCCGACGGCTTTAGCGTGTACGGATCACGGCCGCAAATTTGGACCTCTCTGAATCTTGCCTTTGCAGAGGACTCCAGAGAGTCAGAATACAGAAGTCGGAGTTGTATTGTTGTTGTTGTTCGCTTTAGACGCCATTGTTGATTTGTATACCAACCAACATGGCGTCGCACGCATACGTCACATCGTTTTGTCACATGTTTGCACACAAAGTTTTAAGCTTTTTATACTGTTTTTGTTTTGTTCTTAATTGTTTGCACTTAGCATAAAGTATATATAATCCAGCAAGGCAGCTTTTTTTGTCGTGGGATTTTGTTTAATTATGTTACATAGTTTTTAAATGTAACAAATAAAGAAAGAAAACAACTAAAGGGAGATGAATGGTGGACCCTATCAGAAAATAAACAGGTAATGTAACTTTTAGCCCGCATTACAACTTCACACTGTTCACACTGTGCTTGATGGTCATAGGTTAACTCAGATTTGCTTGGTCAACAAACTACACTTTAGGAATGTTATCAGTAGTTTTCACTACCACTCTAATGCTTCAGAATGGGCGAACTGCACCCACCAGTATAGGCGTTATGAAAGGGTTGCAGTATTGTTAGGTTTTACTTTCCGTTACGTTAAGTTTAAGCAACAAAACTACACGTTTACATATTATGCTGATAACCACTGATAATGCCCATTAAATTGGCTGATATCATTGGAAGCGGGTGATCAACGGTATTGTTGGACCATTTTGCTGTGAGCACTAGGTTTAAAGTCAACACCACACTCTAGGTGTTTAAAGAGACACACTTCTAATGATGAGGGCCTCATTAGTCAGTCTCACCCACTATCATCACTACTAGACAGTCATAGTCCTTCAAACATTCACTTTCTTACACCCAGGGAAGGGAGAAGGCGGAGGGTTGAGCACCTATAATCGACCTTTAATGGCACTGTTTGTTGCCAGAAGCAGATAAAAGGAAAACAAATTGCAAACATTGAATGTTGTATAGAAACATTTAATAAGAACGTTTTATTGTTATGTTGATAAAAATACGGAATCTATATAAAAGATTTTTCTCCTTTATATTTTCTCAACTGCACACTCACCTGCTCTCTGAGTGATATGACAACACACTCCAATGTTCTGTCACATTAGGAGCTTGGATACAGCCCATCTGTTTCTCTGTGATGTGGCTCCTGCAATTATCAATCGCCCCACTGAGCCAAATGCCAGAAATTGTATCATATCTGTTGGCACAGACTACAAAGTCACAGCAACTACTCTGTCGTACAAATGGAACAGAGACAAATGGGAGAAGCCCTGTGGATATTGAGATGTTGCATTTTATAAATGCAAACTGCACATTTTCTGTGCAAGTGACTGTCAGTATCTGTGCTCTGATGGTTATGTTTGCCAACTGAACAGCTATATACACACAATGCACATGGTGATGTCCAATAACACAGATGGACCAAATATTTACTCAATTCCATTTCTCTCCTCTTTGGTCGTTGTTTGGTATTTTTGGATGGTGCACTGGGGAGACGCACATTTGTATGTTCATCTTGGAGGAAACATTTATTTAAAATATGCACACTAATATCTCACTGTAATCAGAACACAAACCTGCCAGTTAAAGTGTTTTCTCATTTTAGCCACATTCCCAGCTATTTACATGTTTTTAAATCAGGTGAATTCATTTTATCTTTATGCATTTTTTTCTTAAAACAAGTGACTCCTTTCGGTAAGATCGTCCCACGCTTGACACAATGCTAAGGGCAAAAAATCAAGTGTGTACAAAAGATGACTCCGCACACTTACGTCCAGTTTAAGTTGAATGATTCATGATAAAAGAAAGCTTTTAGTCACTACACCCTATCAGGGCTAATTACATTACATTACGTGTCATTTAGCAGACGCTCTTATCCAAAGAGACTTACAGTGAACTAACTACAGGGACAGTACATCTGAAGCAATTTGGGGTGCGCAATGCACTAATGCTTCACTGAAAGGAATTTATATTTGCATTAAATACATGACACCTGTGCTTTGTCATGCACGTGCACATAGGAAATGTACTTCACTTTCATTTCCCAAGCTATATTGTACAGTACTTATAGGAAAAGCTTCATATATATATATATACTGTGTATATATATATATATATATATATATATATATATATATATATATATATACTGTATATAATAATTTAAAAAAGGACTACACAAGCAAATTGTGTAATTGTGATTTTGAAATTGTTGCTTTCTGAATACCTTGTCAAACCAGTCAGAAAAGCATGGACAAAAAACACAGAAAGTGGTGCATCCATGTGGAACCTATAGCTTCAGAAAATGTATTGTCATGGCCTAAATTAACCTCAACAGATGTTTCCAGACAGCGCAGAGATTAAACTGATTAATTATGATTGACCCGGATAAACTCCACTGTGTTGTGACTCTCACAGAGAGAAACCTTGAAATGCTCAGTACAAACGTTTGTCAGATTGAGCAGTGAATGTGACTGTGTCACTGAGCGCACTGTTCAGCAGATCGTAATGGATCTTTGTTGTACAGACTCGCCTGTACGACAAATGTATACACTAACACACACACACACACACACACACACACACACACACACACACACACACACACACACACACACACACACACACCTTTGACCTGATGGTAATTCTAGGGGAATCAAATCAAATCAAATGTATTTATATAGCCCAATATCACAAAATACACATGTGTGTGCTTTACAGACTGTACAGGATAGGAAAATGGAGAATAGCAGTGGCCCATAATGTGTCTTACTACGGAGTGCATATCTGGGGAAATATTAAACATTAAAGGTTAAATCAGCATTACAGACATAACAGTTAATGCAACACTTTGATATTCTATTCATTATTTGATTGAAATGTTATGTTTCTAGCTTCTGACGTTTGAGGGTTTTCTGTGTGTCTGTGTTATATATCATTACCTCCCCCGAGGTCTGTCTGTCAGTAGGAATACAAAAAACTACTGGCACGATTTTCATATGGCTATCAGTGGCTCACCAGTTTTTAAGAATGTTATCCAAACATCTGTGAGTACCTGTTATTCTTTAAAAGCATCTCCACAGACTGATATGATGGAGTCGTCTCCCTGCCAGCATATATTGTTTATAGCAGAGTGCCTGCTGTTCTGATAGACAGGACTCTTCACACTGATCTGTGCTTTGGTCCACTATGAGACAGTTTAAAACCTCAGTGTGTGCCGGAAGGATAATTTGATGCACACTGGATGTGTGTCGGATCATTAGTATGCTCAGGCAGGATCAGTCAAGTCAGGCTTATGCACTCAGATTTCAGTCAGCGCATCTCGCTGCACGGCACTTCACTTCACTGCTGTCAGTGTTGCATCATTAAGATGTTCTTCCTGCTCCACAGATCAAGTTTTGAAAGATCAGCAGCTGTGCAAAGTTTTCCCAAAGACATTTATCAATAGATAAATATAAAGCCTGGGTATCTTATTTACCTGTGTGTACAAATATAAAGCTGAAACAGTCTGCACTACAACCTGTAGGAAGCAAGGAACATTATGAGCTGAAAACCAACTGAAGCTGTTCTTTAAAAGACCAAACCGACCTAAATGTTGCTTATGATGTTTAACCAGGTGCTATTAGGTTAATTCAACTGGCCTGTCAGCCTAATTTGCAGATTAAGGGAAATGTGAGTGAACACATGTTTATAGTAACCTGAGTTTATAATAATATAACACATTATATTGTTTGTTTGTTGTGAATGAATGAATAACTTTGAATTTGATTAATCTATTTGGTGTACATGTGTAAAACAGGTGATCCTATCCAGTGATAGTAACTGTGTTGCTGGTTTTGCAAATTCAACTCTCATTCTGCGTTATCATTTTTGTTTAAGGTCAGTAATGCAGTCATGGCAGTTTGTTCCAATTATTAGTTTTTTGGTAACAATAATTAAAAAATATCTTTAATGATAAGATAAGTATAATTGTATGTCTAAAGACTAACAGTGTTAACATTTGTGTTTCTACTTAAAGACTAAGCATAAAGACTAAGTTTAAAGCTGACACACATGGCTGGTCCTAGTCATTTGTTTCTGCGCGTCATGAGCGATAAATTATTCCTAAAAGTTATAAGAAATAACATGTTATTGAAAACAGAGGACTACACTTACAATGATCTGCTTATTGGAGGGTGTTTTTCATTTAGAAAAATGCGCTGACCTTTTTAATAAAGCATCAAAGCGTGAAGATCATGGCTATAAATCAGTACACCAGAAAACAATCAATATCAGCGTCCTCTCTCATTACGCTCTTCTGCATGAGGATGAACTGAACCTCCGTAACCTTTGAACTTAGTCTGCTTTGTTTAGATGTAACGTAACAATATGCAGCATGGCCAGAGAGTGTGAGGAAGATGGTGAGGAGGGGGGATAAATTAAACAGGAAGTGAAGATCATGTATAATGAAAGGAAGAGTAATAAAAGAAATGAAGAAATGACTTGTTAAAAGATGTAATGAGAGATACAAAGAAAGGTAAAGTAGCTAATGGGTCTAATTAAAGTTTAATTATTTCCATTGAAGGTTTCAAATGGAAGATAAATGTGTTCTCTGGACTTTGGCACACTCCAAGTGCCCGTCCCTTTTCCTTTTGGAGGAAGCTACGGCTCACCGACAAAGTGTAATTTATAACAAGTTCTACCCATTTAAGAAGACAAAGGTATAACCGTTAGAAGGAGTCGATATCTAATCTCTCCGCTGTTCCCCTCCTTCTGCCAGGGGACAGAAGCAATGGAGGACATGTCAGGAGAGCTGAGGTATGAGAGGCAGAGATTAGAGTCAAAGCAGCCTCATTTTTTCTAGAAAGAAACGTGTCTTGGATTATTGAGCAGCTGTAAATGCAGATGTGATGGAGATATAATCACTTGAACCACATTCAAAACTAATTAGAGACACAGGTTATCACATATTTAGTATTGGTGAATGTCCTTGACTGTGAAGAAGAAGCATCTAGTCACCTTTGTATAAAGCTCCCAAACAGTCCTTGAGGTACTTGAGGTCATCCAGTACTGATTGGGTGACATGCAGGTCAAAAGACACCTCGACGTCTATCTGTTTTCATGAAGGTTAAGGCCCTGTCACACATATCCGTATGACAGAAACGTATGCCTGCGCATATGAAATATCGGCAATAGGTTGATATAAATTAAGGGTAAGTTGTGATCGTTTGAAGGACGCAGACGTTACGCCGAACACGCCAGACATACACAGTTCCGTATGGCAGAAACATGCCGGCGTATATGAAAATTAGCTAAAAATGTGTCCAAATACGTCCAACTTTCCCACAGCGGTGTTGTAGCTGACGTATACATAACGAATACATAACGAATTTACTATGTCGAATACTACTTATGTCTTACCTTATATCAACGTACACCAGCGTAACACAGTGAGCTCTTAATGAATACTACTTATACCTTACCTTATATCTACGTACACCAGCGTAACACAGTGAGCTCTTAATGAATACTACTTATACCTTACCTTATATCTACGTACACCAGTGTAACACAGTGAGCTCTTAATGAATACTACTTATACCATACCTTATATCAACGTACACCAGCGTAACACAGTGAGCTCTTAATGAATACTACTTATACCTTACCTTATATCTACGTACACCAGCGTAACACAGTGAGCTCTTAACGAATACTACTTATACCTTACCTTATATCAACGTACACCAGCGTAACACAGTGAGCTCTTAATGAATACTACTTATACCTTACCTTATATCAACGTACACCAGCGTAACACAGTGAGCTCTTAACGAATACTACTTATACCTTACCTTATATCAACGTACACCAGCGTAACACAGTGAGCTCTTAACGAATACTACTTATACCTTACCTTATATCAACGTACACCAGCGTAACACAGTGAGCTCTTAATGAATACTACTTATACCTTACCTTATATCAACGTACACCAGCGTAACACAGTGAGCTCTTAACGAATACTACTTATACCTTACCTTATATCTACGTACACCAGCGTAACACAGTGAGCTCTTAACGAATACTACTTATACCTTACCTTATATCAACGTACACCAGCGTAACACAGTGAGCTCTTAATGAATACTACTTATACCTTACCTTATATCAACGTACACCAGCATAACACAGTGAGCTCTTAATGAATACTACTTATACCTTACCTTATATCAACGTACACCAGCGTAACACAGTGAGCTCTTAATGAATACTACTTATACCTTACCTTATATCAACGTACACCAGCGTAACACAGTGAGCTCTTAATGAATACTACTTATACCTTACCTTATATCTACGTACACCAGCGTAACACAGTGAGCTCTTAACAAATACTACTTATACCTTACCTTATATCAACGTACACCAGCGTAACACAGTGAGCTCTTAACGAACACTACTTATACCAGGGGTCGGGAACCTTTTTGGCTGGGAGAGCCATAAAAGCCAAATATTTTTTTATGTATTTCCTTGAGAGACATATATTTAATAGATTTAAATGCAACTTTATGCGTGCATTTTTTAAGAATAACACTTCTCCGAGTACTAATAGAGGTATCAGTGTTTCATTGAACAGGTGCTCTTTTATTAAATAAACTAAATGCTTACGTTATTTATCTAATTTATGAGCACGTTTCAGTGTTTACTGCACGGGTGTCAAACTCAAGGCAATTATATCCGACCCGCGAGAAAATATCATATCTGTCATAACTGGCCCGCCGGTTTTGGTAATTAAATCAATGCATGGCACAACCATTCGAGAAAGTATCTAAATATGTGAATGGAATGAAAGTTTTTGGAAAGCAAAGGGAAACGCACCACAGATCTCTGGGACGATGTGAGCTGGACTGTTTGTGTGACATAACGAAGCATCTCACTGTTAAACCTGCAGCTTCAGGGTCGTGTGATCACAGACATGTATGCATGACGAGCTGCCTGTGGGAGACTCTGATGCAGAAGGAAACTTTGGTCACTACGTGTTTCCAAACACTGACAAACATCTGCACCGCTGTGTTCCCGACAGCATTCTGCTGACTTTGCAGCTCAGATATTTTAATTGAACTGCTCAGCAATCCGTTTGCAGTTGACTTAAATATGTTCTATATCTTTTTGCACTTTATCCAATATGTGTATCCTGTTCAATAAATGTGGACCATGTTTGGCCCTCGACGTAGTCCTAGTTTTTAATGTTGGCCCTCTCTGTGATTGAGTTTGACACCCCCAGTCTATTGCTTGCTTTGTGCAGTTTCTCCTCTGCTCGGTTTCGCGACGGGCGGGGCTCCGCCCCCTACGCACACACGTGTGAACACACCTACAGTCAGAGACAGAGCGGAGGAAAGGAGAGGGGAGAACTAAAAACAAATCCGCTGCTAAATGTTTTACTTTAAAATGACACAATATAATTATTTATTACCTGTTAATCATGTTAAATGTCAGCTCAAAATTGTCTGCGAGCCATATTGCGTTATCGAAAGAGCCATATATGGCTCGCGAGCCATAGGTTCCCGACCCCTGACTTATACCTTACCTTATATCAACGTACACCAGCGTAACACAGTGAGATCTTAACGAATACTACTTATACCTTACCTTATATCAACGTACACCAGCGTAACACAGTGAGCTCTTAATGAATACTACTTATACCTTACCTTATATCAACGTACACCAGCGTAACACAGTGAGATCTTAACGAATACTACTTATACCTTACCTTATATCAACGTACACCAGCGTAACACAGTGAGCTCTTAATGAATACTACTTATACCTTACCTTATATCTACGCACACCAGCGTAACACAGTGAGCTCTTAATGAATACTACTTATACCTTACCTTATATCTACGTACACCAGCGTAACACAGTGAGCTCTTAACGAATACTACTTATACCTTACCTTATATCTACGTACACCAGCGTAACACAGTGAGCTCTTAATGAATACTACTTATACCTTACCTTATATCTACGTACACCAGCGTAACACAGTGAGCTCTTAATGAATACTACTTATACCTTACCTTATATCTACGTACACCAGCGTAACACAGTGAGCTCTTAATGAATACTACTTATACCTTACCTTATATCTACGTACACCAGCGTAACACAGTGAGCTCTTAACGAATACTACTTATACCTTACCTTATATCAACGTACACCAGCGTAACACAGTGAGCTCTTAATGAATACTACTTATACCTTACCTTATATCTACGTACACCAGCGTAACACAGTGAGCTCTTAACGAATACTACTTATACCTTACCTTATATCTACGTACACCAGCGTAACACAGTGAGCTCTTAATGAATACTACTTATACCTTACCTTATATCAACGTACACCAGCGTAACACAGTGAGCTCTTAACGAATACTACTTATACCTTACCTTATATCAACGTACACCAGCGTAACACAGTGAGCTCTTAACGAATGCTACTTATACCTTACCTTATATCAACGTACACCAGCGTAACACAGTGAGCTCTTAACGAATGCTACTTATACCTTACCTTATATCAACGTACACCAGCGTAACACAGTGAGCTCTTAACGAATGCTACTTATACCTTACCTTATATCAACGTACACCAGCGTAACACAGTGAGCTCTTAATGAATACTACTTATACCTTACCTTATATCTACGTACACCAGCGTAACACAGTGAGCTCTTAACGAATACTACTTATACCTTACCTTATATCAACGTACACCAGCGTAACACAGTGAGCTCTTAACGAATACTACTTATACCTTACCTTATATCAACGTACACCAGCGTAACACAGTGAGATCTTAACGAATACTACTTATACCTTACCTTATATCAACGTACACCAGCGTAACACAGTGAGCTCTTAACGAATACTACTTATACCTTACCTTATATCAACGTACACCAGCGTAACACAGTGAGCTCTTAACGAATACTACTTATACCTTACCTTATATCAACGTACACCAGCGTAACACAGTGAGCTCTTAATGAATACTACTTATACCTTACCTTATATCAACGTACACCAGCGTAACACAGTGAGCTCTTAATGAATACTACTTATACCTTACCTTATATCTACGTACACCAGCGTAACACAGTGAGATCTTAACGAACTACTTACCTTACGTACACCAGCGTAACACAGTGAGCTCTAATACTTACCTTATATCAACGTACACCAGCGTAACACAGTGAGCTCTTAACGAATACTACTTATACCTTACCTTATATCAACGTACACCAGCGTAACACAGTGAGCTCTTAACGAATACTACTTATACCTTACCTTATATCAACGTACACCAGCGTAACACAGTGAGCTCTTAATGAATACTACTTATACCTTACCTTATATCAACGTACACCAGCGTAACACAGTGAGCTCTTAACGAATACTACTTATACCTTACCTTATATCAACGTACACCAGCGTAACACAGTGAGCTCTTAACGAATACTACTTATACCTTACCTTATATCAACGTACACCAGCGTAACACAGTGAGCTCTTAATGAATACTACTTATACCTTACCTTATATCAACGTACACCAGCGTAACACAGTGAGCTCTTAATGAATACTACTTATACCTTACCTTATATCAACGTACACCAGCGTAACACAGTGAGCTCTTAATGAATACTACTTATACCTTACCTTATATCTAAGTACACCAGGGTGTTGCCGATATTTTGTATACGTCATATTTGTGTATACGTTATGCATTTGTTGGGTATTCGTCTGATACATTTTGTATAAGTAAGTGATGCGCTATCAATAAGTTAGACATGCGTATCTGTATACGTTCACTTTTCCGATCCGATGAAAAGCTGGACGTATTTGGACTCTGACAAATTTTCGTTTCTGTCATACGGATATGTGTGACAGGGCCTTTACATATGTACGATGGTATTAGGGACATTGTAGGCAAAACATTATTTATTTATTTATTTTAATGGAGCCGGGGGAGGGGGGTAATATTCTGAGAAAGTCATGATTTATTTTTCACTTTTTTACGGAAATGAGACTTTAAGAAATAAAGTAATCATTTATTTTATTATATTGTATAAAGTATACTAAAACTGGCCCAATCCTACACATTGTGTCAACCCGATCCAGATACAATCTAGTTATATATGGAAAAACATAAAAAGTCTGAGGACACAGGATGGGCGGTGTTTGCAGTCACCATTGGTGTTCCAGTTCATCCCAAAGGTGTTGGATGGGGTTTAGTTCAGGGCACCCAGGCAAGTTCTACACCAAACTGGGAAAACCATTTCTTTATAGAGCTGTCTTTGTGCATGGGGGTATTGTCATACCAATACCCTCAACATATTGCCAGAAAGTTTGAAGCACACAATTGTTTAACATATCATTGTACGCTGTAGCATTAAAATTCATTCAGTGAAACAAATAATAATTCAAAATAGCACCCGGACCAAAAGACCACCATATCCTGATATTTTTGGCCATAGCGTCATAAATTAGAAAAATGTATGACACGTGTAAACTCGTGTACACACACACACACACACACACACACACACACACACACACATGCACACACACACACACACACAGACACACACACACACACACACACACACACACACACACACACACACACACACACACACACACACACACACACACACACACACACAAACTTGAGAGAGAGCTAACTGGAGAAAAGGAAGCATTTGAGTGAAGAAAGTGCCCAAGGAGCAGATAAAACAGCTTCACTCGTCTTAATGTAGGGTTAGGGATCAATGTTCTGGAGCTGCCACTTTATCCCCCTATCTCCCCTCTGTGTGTCAGCCCAGAGCTGTCTTACCCAGACTGTTCATCACACAGCTCTGATAATGTCACAAGAATCTTAGACAATTGTCCTGATTCAAACGCTCAAGTAGGACAAGTTAACAGGAGCGTAATCTGTCCACTCGCCTCTTCTGTCTTCCATCACTGCTCTGCAGCCGTGTTTCAAACACATATCAAGTCCCACAGTTCTACTGTCAAAGACACATCAGAAATCTTTTATTAGTCCCACAACGGGGAAATTGACATTGTTACAGCAAAGAACATATGAGGTAAAAAACATATGAGGTAAAGTGCCGAGCACACGATAATTAAATACAAATTATTGCATGAATGATGTATGTATGAATATTGCACATGGTATTGATAATTGCACACCAGTGGTGGAATAGTCTGTATTGTGTGGTGGTCTACCAGGGGTCCTGGTGATGGTACAGTCTGACCGCTGCAGGGAGAAAGGACCTACGGTATCTCTGTGAGACACCGTGGGTGAAGCAGCCTGTCGCTGAAGGAGCTGCACAGTGCGGACAAAGTGTCCTGGAGGGGTTGGGACATTAGAGATGACAGCTTGGCCGTCATTCTCCTGTCTCCCACCACACCCACAGTGTCCAGCGGGCTCCCCAGGACAGAGCTGGCCTTCTTCACCAGTCTGCTCAGTCTCTTCCTGTCAGCAGTCGAGATGCTGCTGCCCCAGCAGACCATTCCATAAAACAACATTGGGTTTATGCAATATTGTAGATGTGTAAATGCATAGGATCTTCTTGTGTGTTTCAATCTGTATTCCAACACTTTAAAGTACCTGATATATCCATTTGAGTGGTGGAATTTGCTAAAACATAAATGCTAATTTACCCGCGGGAGATCACAAAGTCATCTCGTAAAAGCAGAAAGAAAGGAGATCTGAGGAAGGAGCCAGAATATATTTTTTTGGAAGCAATTAGTGTGAGCAGAAGAAGACAGGGAATATAGATCATCACTTACCACTTGCCAAGTGATGCACTTTAATTTGCATTTAAATCTGTCTACAAATAGAGTGACTCGTCTTCTTTTAAGGATTATTAGTAAGGCAGCACAGTGGAGAGGAAGAGTGATTGTAAGTGTTTCTGTAGTTTTTTTGGCTTAATCTTTTTACTGCCAGTTTGTTAGTTAGTTTATTAGTGTTATTATTGCAGAGCCTATATACTAATCTGCTATGTGATTAATGTGTTGCACTCTCTGGGGATGCTGCCATTACTGCAGTGGCATAGTCCAGAGAGATTCAGGTTCACTGGCTCGACAAGGTAGAACTGGTATTTGTTGAGTGAGTCTTAACGGCAGCAAGAGGGTGTGTGTGGGATTAAGTGGACATAAACTACAGTGTGTGTGTGTTTGTTGTGATGAAGGAACATGTCTCCCAGTGCAACAGTGTGGCTGTAGCTTCTAAATTTGCATATGACAAGTGAGATGCCACCACAGTAAGGACAGCTTGTTTACTTCTACCTACTTCCATAGATTAGTCCATAGAGTCACTATAAAACCACAGAAACGTTGTTATACACACTTCTCCCTCCTGCCTGGTCCTGGGGAATCCTCAGTTTAATGCAGGTGTGTGTTTGCAGCTGCAGAGAGAATCTATGTGGACATTTATGGTTTGTAATTGGGCGTTCAGATTAAAAGTGTGTGTGGCATTTAGCTGCACACGCAGCATTGATTAGAGCTTTAATCATAAACATCATTGCCACTGGTTGTCGTTTAATTGCCCAGAATGCGGCGGCGCCTCTGGTTTGACGCAGAGATTGATCACAAAAGATGAAGTGGTTGTGGCTCATCTACTCTCAAATAGAAGTATAATGAGAGAAGCATGGAGGAGCAGAACAATGAGAAGAGAGACAGAGTGAGGGGAGCATAGACTGTATAAAAGAAGTGGACGTAGACCCAATGCAGAAAGAAGTCTGATTGTATAGAAGTCTATAAGAAAATTACTTCTTACTTCATTTATTAATAAACATTTTTCTAATGAGTTTATTGTCTTAATCGATAGTTTCAAGTATTCTTCAATACAGCATGATGTCCATTTTGTAAACTACAGTCCCATTTAGAGTAAAGCAGACGATAAAGAGGCGTATGTTTCAGGGCTACATTATGATTTAAAAGTCGCTACCACCGCTGCCTGTCAATCAGGATAGATAAAATGCGTATCCCCCCCAGCTACACCCTTGTGTCTAAATATGGTCCCTTTTGGTTAAAAAAAACCAAGATGGCGATGGCCAACATAGGTTGTGTCTGGATGGTAACGCTCGGTTTTCGAAATTTTGCACATAACACTTTGTTCACCAAATGACTTATCCAAACCATAACTATTTGAGCTCAATGTCCAACCTTATCCAAAACGGTAGTCCACAAACCAATGGGCGACGTCACAGTGGCCACGACCACTACTTTAGACAGTCTAAGGCAGGGGTCTGCAACCTGCGGCTCAGGAGCCACATGCGGCTCTTTAACCTCTCTGCAGTGGCTCCCTTCAGCTTTGACAAAAAAAACAAACATAGAACTAAATATTTATTTTTCTGTATTTTTTGTTGCACAGTGGACAATCTTTCAAATGGAACACCTCTTATCTTGGAGTTTAAGGTAATATATGCTATTTTTTTATTATATTTCATCCACTAAAATATGCGTCACATTCTCCTTGAGTCGACGGGCGTCTTTCCCTGCAGGTGGCACATCTTGAGTTTCAGACCCCCGTCTAACTCGGTATGCTAACCATGAATAAAACCAAAAAAAGAAAAGTCTCGGAGGAAAATAGAGAGTTTAATTCTGCGTGGACAGATACATTTGCTTTCCCTGCCAACGATGCTGGCTTACCTGTGTACTTGATATGTGGCGAGAAGTTAGAAAACAGAAAATGTAATGTTCAAGAACAAACATTCGTGAGGCTGAATTGTTTAAAAGCCAAAGAAATGAACACCACCTCCATGTGGATGATAACACACTGAAACAGACATAATTAAATACAAACTGGCCTATTTTTTATGTTTACTCTTTTTAAGCTATTAGGCTGCAGCTATACGTTTTTAAACATGCCAGTGTATTTTGTCCTACTCTTTTAAAGAGTTTGGTGTTTTCCTTTGTTTAAACAGGTGAAAATAGCAACACGATCGCAACAGTTTCCTTTATTGTCATTCTATATTTCATGAATGCAACAAATATAGTATAACTATATATCAAACTTATTACCTGCGTTATCAAATGTGTTTTGCTGCTACAGACAAATCTTATTTGGTGAAAGAGGGGAAAAATGGCTCTTTTGATAGTAAAGGTTGCCGACCCCTGCTCTAAGGAGAGGAAAGACGTTAGTTGCACCTTGATGACTGCAGGAGATTCAGCAGCACAGTCAAGTGGCTCAACTTTAATCATGTAAAGCTGTAGGTGTGTGTGGCGGCGCAGATATGTTATTTGTTTATAAGCAGTACAGACAGTTTTCTTGTTGGTCCCTAATTTGTAACACCTAAAACAATAACAAAGAAATTGCTAGGAAGACTAATACAGTATATTCACATTCTCTAACTCATTCCTCTGTGATTACCTGTGTGGTTTTGAATGAGACTCACAGGGTCATAAAACTTAATAAGCGTGTAATTAGAGTCAAAATCAAAGTTCCAAATCATTTGCCAAATACAACAGGTGCAAATAATCTAACTTGAATAACTGGTGCTGACACACAGCAGTGCTTTCGTAAACTACAGGATTTATACAGTACAATCTGCACCTCACATAGAAAAGATGTAAAAGCCCTCCCACAAGTATAGTATATAATATGTTTTTATTCACATTTTTAATTTGGGCATAAATCACAATAAGAGGTGAGAATACACCTTCATGTTATGGGACCTCTTTCTTCTTCTACCAAAGTCATGCCTCTGATCTACCAGAAAGCCCAAATAATACAGAACAAAAAGAGTGGGTGTGATGGTTTTATCCCCAGTTTGATTCCAGATCAGCCCTTGTTGCATCTCACCCCCCCTCCCTATCACCATGGCAACTAATTGGCCTATTTCACAGCAGACGTTTTGACTTGTCATGGTAGGAGAAGCACAGGTGTTACTAAGAACATTAACGATGTCTCTGTTCTCTTCAAGTGTCCCTGTAAGTCCTGTAAGTGTGACAGTATGAACAATAGCAAGACCCTGAAACCTAACCTTGAATTTTATTATTTACACCTGGCATTTTCATAGTGTGACATCTCAACATGTCTTCTGTCATTTTGGATAGGTGTCAGGGAATTAATGAAGCCGGTACTCATTTACATGAGTATTAATTGTGGACTGGAACGTTATTGGCCTCTCCAGAATTGTCTTGACTGTTACTTCTGGTCGTTGTCATGCTGAAAGAATATATATGTGGAAACAGCCTCAGTGTGAGGTCATGTACAGATCTGGAGCAGGTTTTCTTCAATGACTTCTCAGTAATTAGCTACTTACACTATAGTGAGCAATAAATTGAGATTTCAGATGCTTATTATTCATCATTACTGACAGGTGTTGCATAACTGCAATTTCTTCTATAAAATCGGATTGTTAGCTAAATGCATTATGTAATGTCACTAAATTAATTTACTGGATAACAGTACTTATGTACAATTTACAACAAAAAATATATTCATTTCTAGTTGAGATTATTAAATCAAACAATAATTGAGTGTAAATGTGTCATTATAGATTAAGCTACCCTAATTTAGTCTAGGTATTTAAAATAGATTCAAATTAGCTTCATCATTGCCAGCTACAACATTAGGGATGCTTACATATTATATGTGTCAATAATTGTAATCCAATAATATATTATTCTGAAATGTGCATAATAATTAGTTTTTTTTCCTTTTGAACAAAGTTTATTTCTGAATTTTTGTTAATACAATTGTTTAATTTCACTTTATAAACACTTTTAGACTGATATATATAGATCCTGTCACCCCTGATAACATTCAATGGGTTTACAAATTAAACTATCCGAGGACAATAAGTAAATAAATAAACATATTTCAGAATATTTAGAAATGTAATGTAAAAATGTACATAAGCCACCTCCTCCATTTATGGAACACAGTTATTGGCAAATAAGGCTTAAAATAATTATTTCCAATTTAGTTAAATGTTTCACTGTTCAAATGTAAACTCACAAATAATTATATATATTGTATATTATATTATATTATATATATATATTGTATATATATATATATATATATTGTATATGTATTTGTGGATAAGAGCCTGTAATGTAATGTAGTATTGCAACCTTTGGTGTTTCTACCGATCATGGTTTGTTTTTTCGTTCGGTTAGTGAGCAAGTTTGATGAAAGACAATGAAAAACACCTTTTGTTTATATTATGCCAAAATAATATTATTGCAAATAAAATAGCAAAATGTTCTAAAGAGCGCTGCAAAACGCCACCTTCTCCATCGCTTGCTCACTTCTGCCCCCCATAATGAGCACTTTAAGTAGTCTATATATTTATGCTAATACTGTATGTTTTGTACAATTCTGAAAGCACAATCTATACTTGTATACATAAATAAAAGATCTTATTCCACCTCTGGAAAAAATGCCTCTACTATTACACTAATTTCACACTCTGAGGGTAAATATAGAGAACTATATAGTAAATGGGGAGTAATTGGGACACAGCCCTGGAGTTATTCATGCTGACTCACTGTCACACCGTCATGGCTGACTGGGACACTTGAATATAGCAGAACCGTTTCTCTTCAAAACGGCAGAGATAGGAGCAGAAAGAAGAAAAATAAGGGTGTACGTGTGTCTGCATCTTTTGTGTACATTTCAAAGCCATGTGTGCTCTCAAGCTGCAGTAAAATTCAAGTGAAACTGAGATAAACCATGCTGAGCTCCCAATAAACTGAGCTCTAGGGTTGTCAAACACTCTATAAAGTCCATAAGAAGCAGATTACTGACTCTTTTTCTTGCCTTTTTGTAATACAAACAGCTGGAACAAACAGCTTGTAATCTGTCTTAAAATATGTCTGTCATCCCTGAGGCCTGAGCTCAGCCTGACAGCGTTCTCACTGCAATGGTGCTTGTTGAATTAAATTAGATTGATAGCATCTGTCAATACAGTTTTGATCATGTGTCCTTTTTACATTTGCAATTGTAGAAGCTGATAAAGGTAGAGGTTTATGTGCAGAATGTCCTCAGCTGCCTCAGATATGTGCTGCAGTGCATTAGGTTGTTGGGTCATCTTGGCTTGTTGGAAAACACAAAAGAAACTGAAATGTATGAGATTGTGAATGTCTTTAATCTCCAGTTTGCACTGGCTTCTGCTCCAAAATGACATTAAAATGATTGTGAGGTTTGAGTAAAGTGGAAATAGAACAAGAGACAGAAAGTAACATTTGGGGATTTTCGTTGAATGCTAAACACTACATCAAGTTTAAATGCCAGACAAAGTAATTTGTAAGACCTGCGACTCTGTGCTGTTTTGTAAAGGGGAGTGGTGAGCGCGTCCTCTGTGACTAATTTATTACAGTTATGGTGACAGGTAAAGTTAATAGAGTCAGTCTAAAGCATTAAGCTTCCAAACTACCTGTCATTATTTTCTTTACCCAGGGCGTTTCTTTACATTTGGGGGACAAAGGACTATTTGTTACCGCAGTGTCTTTACTGTGACTGAGGTTGAAATTAAGGATTTAATAGCACTTGTGTTGCAGTGAGCACACTGTGTTTTGTTATGTTAGGAATCAAATATGATGTCTGATCAACTCTTAGTTGAGGCACATGTTCTACCCCAAACATGGAGAACAGAAAGTTCTTCATGTGCTCTCCTCTATCACAGTAGTCTATTAGCCGGGGGTTTGGTAGTGCCAATTTGGAGGGACCATGTCTCATCCTGATTTTATTTTTAAATTTTAAATATGTCCCTAGTGTTGGAAACTGCACAACAGCATTGCAGCAATGGTAGCTTTATATTGCTATGACTCCTTTTCTCATCCTTCAATCATTAAACTAATTCCATGTTTTTATGCCATTTTACACATAGAGACAGTATAAAACACAAAACATCATGTAAATCTTAGACTATAATCTATGTACCAGTCACATCTTCATGACACAACACAAATTGACCTTTGACCTCTAACGCTGCAATAGCGCAAATGCCCTTATGACTAACTTCACATTGATCTGATGTGCCTATGGATAGTTTCACCATAAAGAGCTTTAAAATGATGCATGACATGAATAACAACAACAACATAATTTCTAACCAGAATGAAGAAACTGTTTCTGATTGAACGTTCAGAACTTTGCATTGGATTCTCTTATTGGGTTGTAAATGTATTTTAATTAGCAGAAACACCAAATAATAATAAAATAATAATAAAATTCAAAAACTTTCTGAATACATTTATTCTGTCCCAGGTTAATCCAGTATGTAATATGTTCCCAGTCTTACCCTATTGTCAATATAAACATGTTTCAACTGATGAGGCCATTTTCAATGGGTTATAGCTAGTGTCAAAATACCCAGAGGCAGTCCAGAACTTTAATTCTGTGACCATGCTCTGGAGGTTTTGATGATTATTTGACCTCTATAGACTTTTATTTATTTATTTAAATTATTTAAATGTATTTATTTGTAGTGTTTCTTTGTCAGTTGAACACAATAAGTCTGTGTCAATCATGACAGATCAGTGAGATTAAAGCAAGCGAGGCTGACGCACATATCAAGTACGTAGGAAAAGTTCAGTTTGAGGTTGAGACGGTGCTTCGGCCTCTTTCAGCACAGACGAGGGTCCCTGGTACACCTCTGAGGGTTGACCTTGAGGTTAAAACTCCAATACATCAGCTCATTATAGGAGACAGGTGGTACGGTCCAAGGTGGTGTTTAGTATGGACATCATTATCCTCCTTCTGCTGCTGCTTCCAGACTCGGCCCTTTGATAGAATGAGAAATTTCATATGAAAGCCTTTTCCATTACGTATTAAACAGTTCTGGTGTTGAACCTGTCAGTGAGCAGAGCATGCTTTATTCTTTATGTAATTATTTCTGTTTGCTGTCTAACCTGAGAGAGCCATAACTTTTAACAAGAAACCTACTACCTAGTTATCTCTCTCTAATCCATTAAACATTTTACACTCCTCCACCACCTCCATCTGTTATGTTACTTCTCTCTGACCTTTGACCCATGAACCCGTGCATGTAACAGTGTCTGCCCGGTCCACCCTATCTGCCTCGCTCAGTCCTCCCCACCATGCCTATGTGTTATCTCCCTTCCCTGCAGGTCGGTGACCAGATCTTGGAGGTGAACGGCCGCAGCTTCCTGAGCATCCCGCACGACGAAGCCGTCAGGGTCCTGAAGTCGTCGCGGCACCTGATGATGACGGTGAAAGACGTGGGCCGTCTGCCGCACGCCAGGACAGTGGTGGGGGAGACCAAGTGGATTGCCAGCTCGCAGATTGGAGAGAGCTCCGCCAACAGCAGCATGGCAAGGTGAGTTATGATTGGCCCCAAAACAAATCTGGTCCAAGCCATAGATATCGTAATATCATCATCATAGGTTTCTGAAGAGCCGTTGTGAAGCTCAATGTGGGCGTCATCCTTAACTTACATAAATTGTTACTTTTCTATATGGATGTCACGAGAATAGATTCTTTGGTACCAAGTTGTTGCCAAAATTCCTCTGCTCCCTCTCTCCCTAACTGCTACCACTTTCGCTCAAACAAATGCAAAAAATAACAGCCGGTATCAGAGGTGCAATTGACTTGTATTAAGGTGCGTTCAGGCTCCATTCAGTAAAAATGCCATTGGGCAAAGATAAAGTATATTGTTACAATGTGGTGGATTCAAATGTAAACTTGTAAAATGTAGTTTTTGGCAAAAAACTTATTAACGTTTACTAACAGTTGTTTGAAGCAGATGTTTTCAAAGCATTATAAATTGGTTATTGGAGAGGGAAATATGAGGTATTTACCTTCCTAAAAAAAACATATTCAAACATAATAAAGGAGTTTATGGGATTTATTTTTTGTTTTTTGTTTTTTTTACTGTCGTATCGAATCAGTATCGAGAATTGTGGAATTTCACTAGTATTGGTATTGACTACTCAATTTCTGGTATCGTAACATCCCTACAAGTAAAAGATCATCGTTTGGGTTCAAATAAATGTGTTTGTTACATAACTTAAGTTCACACCTTAAGTACACTACGTATGCTACGTAGCCTAAATGCGTTAACGTACGTGACGTACCTACGTTAGAATAATTCAATTCCACACAAGTTTCACGGACAGCAATCTCTCGGGTGAAAGTCCTGCGTTTGTTCATCCATCCATCCACCTCGACCACCTCCCCTTGCAGACTGCATCGCACTTTTTATTACGTCCCCTATCGTAGAGATAATGAAGAGAATCATCTCTTTCTTCAACTAAAGTAGATGCCACAGTCTTTAACCGCTTAATGTGACGTCTGTCTCTCCGATAGCAGAATTCTCATTCACTCCTTTTCGCAGAAATAAAATAAATGCAATATTCAACTGTGTTTTAAAAATGCCAGAGCTCTTCTCAAAATGCCGCACCAGGGCAGCTCATCTGCAGCTCATGACCTGGAATAAATGTGGTCGCCAACAGCCAAATTAAAATCTGATATAAATGCCAGACTCATTTTCCCATCAAGTCAATAACACACAACTCAGAACTTTTATTCCTCTCTGATTCTCCAAAAAAATGGGGTTTAGAAAAAAGTATTAACAATGAACTTCTGGGCCAACCCCCTCCCTGAGATGTTCTGTCATGCTTGTTCCAGTGTTTCCTGTCGGGGTGACACACCTTAAAACTGCAGTGAATGCAGCTAATTAGTTTTGTTTCTAAGGTTACTTCCCCTGCTTGCCTGTGCCGCTTCATACTGTTCATGGTGAGCTTGAAAGGTCAGCGGCAATCGAGGTCAAAGTTGAAATAATTTGAGCGCATCGCTCGGCGACTAGTCCGGCGCCACCGCCAGCGCAGAGCGGTCTTACCGCTGAGCATGTGAAAGCAGCTTAACTGCAGAGACAGATGGTTTGTTATCTGAATGTCTTGATTTCTTTCATTTTGGAACTTAAAATGCCATTCCCAGTTTAATTTGACATAATTGTCATAAATGAATGTACTTCTATCAAGCATTGATGTTTAAAAAAATGTAAATAATCTAAAAAGGAAACATTTGAATTTGGACAAGGAGGCAGGTAAAAAAAAAGTATAGAATTGAAATGTTGGCGCTGCCCTAAAATAATTAATATAAATATAATTTTATAAATGTAATTTTAAAATATATATATTTTTATTTTTATTGTTATATATAAAGTCATTATTCCATGTCTAGCTTGATATAATGTTACTACATCATTTCCTTTCTTTGCTTGTGTCATTACCATGTTGCATATTTTAAATCCATGGATTATATTGCTGCACAGTGTTTAATTTACTATGTTTTCCTTAAAGACTACCAATTATCTGGCAGGTACAAAGAGAGCAGCCAGGGAGGAGACATTTGAAAAATCTGCTTGAGAGAATAAATGGCAGAGTCGGTCTCCAAAGTCAAGCGTGCTAATTGAATTTGAATCCTGAAATTGTTCTCCCCGCTGACTTTAATGTGCCATTGCAGGTGGGACTGCAGTATTGTTTCTGTCTCGGTTTAATTATATATTCTTTTATCATTTCTGGACCCAAAGGCAGCACTTTGAGTTGTCCTGTTGGCTCATGGATTTGAAGCCTGTTACTTGGTGGGCACTTGAGGATGTAAAGACAGGTAGTTGAGTCAGAGAGAGCGTGTTGGTGTGTTTGTGACATGCATTTAGATGTCTGTGCTTTGCATTCTGTGGAAGACATGGCCATTTCACGTTTTCTGTGAAAAATGCGTTTCTGTGCAGCAGTTTCTGCCACATCTCGAAGAAAACATGAAAGCTATGACAATGATTAAACAATCTGTGGTACTGTGCATTTATCAGCCTGTGATAAGTGAGAAATGTATTCAAAAAGATGAAAAGCTGTCAGTTAAAATATTTCTAATCCTATTTACCATAGTGTAGCTCCAAAGTGTGTGTGTGTGTGTGTGTGTGTGTGTGTGTGTGTGTGTGTGTGTGTGTGTGTGTGTGTGTGTGTGTGTGTGTGTATATATGAGTGTATATGTGTGTGAGGACTCAACTGTCCCTCAGTGATTCATTTGTCTTCTTCGTCTGCTACTCTGCAGCTTCTCGGTGGACAAAGGGGCCTCTGCAGCAGGAAAGGTGAGATTCACAGGAAGTCATTTCTACTGTGTGTGTGTGTGTGTGTGTGTGTGTGTGTGTGTGTGTGTGTGTGTGTGTGTGTGTGTGTGTGTGTGTGTGTACTCTCTAAACACAGGACTATCTGTGTGTTTGTGGGTTTTTTCAAAGATAAATTGAGTGTAACTGATTATTGACTGATTACTTAATATTGTGTCTGTCACGTTGGACTCTGAGATGCTGTGTTGGGCAATTTTCAATAATCAATCAATTATGAAAATAATCATCTTAAATCCGACTTCTGTTATACATATACTGTAGATCAGGTTGAATACCCCTGCTGTAGATGTTCTGTATGCTGTTGTGGCTCCTGACAGGACTGTCAACTGTCAGTGATGGTGATCGTTTTGGTCAGCATTATAGGGAGCACCACTGCAGAATTTGGGGTTGGGATATTGCTGAGATCAGCACAGTTCAGAAGTGGGCCCAACACACCACTTTGGGTTTCACAACTAGATTGTGTTGCATTACATTACAGTTCATTTAGATGACGCATTTGTCTAAAGCGACTTACAATAAGTGCAAATCAACCTTCAAGCATTAAAATCCAAAACCAGGTTCTTATAGGCTCACCAAATCTACAAACTAAATGACAGAATCTTGACATCGCGACAAGCCTGAGATGAGGGGAGAGGCAAGTGACAGACGGAAAGCGATTAGCGATTAGATGAGTTAGCGATACAGGGAGAGAAGATGGAGAGACGAGTGAGCGGCAGACAGGGAGAGAAAAATAACTACACATGTCGCTCTCTAAGAAGAGAAAAGTGGACAGTGAAAACAGAGCTTTCAACCCAGCCCCTTAACTGTATTATAATGACCATATACCATGGCATGTCGTGAGCTATTGCTTAAATATATCACACTAATTCATAACGCAAGTTAGACATTATGATGCTCCGGACCTTTGCTTGAGGAAATGTTCTCAAACTGGACCTCTTAGAATTTTAGCTGAATACCCCTGCACTATACCATGAAGCTGTCACCATACAGTGCAATTCAACTGTCTTTACTGTTGACTTTGACTGTGACTTTGGTGTTGGGATGGAGAAATAAGGAAAGTTAGAGGAGACAGCCGCTGACAGCAGAGAAAGAAAGGGGATGAGAGAGAAGGCTCACTTTTTATTATGGGAGCATTGAGTAGGAAGGCGATGTACTGCGACAACACTGTCACGAGAGAACAGAGAGAGAGAGATGGCGGATTTGGAAGGAATTATAAAACTCTGGTGCAAAGAGGAACCTCTTAACGAGTGGACGGCTGTCAAGGAGTTTTATTGTGCCATGTACATGTACATTTCCTAATTCTGAAAGAAAAAAAAAAATATATATATATATATATATATATATTTTAGGAAAGCTTAGAATCTCGTCTATTTAGATATTGAGATGAAAATCACAACAGCGGTACAATCAGCTCCTCAAACTAGCAAGCACACTCAAAATCATAACTTTGAGCCCACTTACCTATAAAGCCTCATAAATATCCTCTTTTCAGCAATATATTTTTAAAAAAACGCTCCTAAGCCATTACCAGATGTCCACACGTTCGTCTCCGGTAAAAAGATATCCACCGTGAACATCGTCACATCGATAAAAGCCCATCGATTTTTAACATTGTATGATCATAAACAGTCATAACTTAATATCTCGTGCGCTCATCGCGGTTTAAACACTTCCTGGTTGTAGCGTGGACTCTTAGCGTTAGAGTGACACTTCATTTGATCATCAATCGGAGCTTGTATGGGTTTTTTACAACCTTCATGAGCCAATGAGCGTCAACTTGATAAGAAAGTGCCCGTCCACTTCTTTTGTTACAGACTGCGCCACCAGCAGAGCAGCCTCCGGGTGGCGCGCACATCGTATAGACCAGTGTTACTCATTGCGCGGCTCACGAGCCTCCTGCGGCTCGCCAAGCTTTAATTGGTGGCTAAATAAAGGGGTGATAGATATGATTATGCGGTCAATACAGATATTTCATAAAAACACTAAAAACAAGCAGGGCTATTACATATAACCCATTAAAACACAGTGCATGCTCTATAATATCGATATTTTATCGATAATCCTGTTTATAATGAATGTATTGGTTGGCTGCATTGCATATTGTATGTTCTGGGTGGGATGACAGATTAATAAGCAGACGTGCTTTTTATGACTGGATGTAGCTTTTCATACTTTGCAAGTAAAAGTGGCTCTCCTATTGACTTTGTCCTATCAATGTGGCTCTCACGTAAAAAATAGTGGAGACCACTGGTATAGACAATGAAATAAAATGTATTTTCAAAATTATATTTATTATTTATTGTTCAGAAGAAAATACAAAAAAAACATTAAAATATTAGAAAAGAAATGTGTTTATACTTCACTTACCTGTGTGATTACTACTAACAGGGAATATGGGTATATAATATTTATAAATAAATAAAAATAATATTGTATTAATAAATATTATAATATGTACAGTTTGTGTACGCCTGGTGTTACTCTTAGAAATAAATAAAGTTTTTATCCCTTTTATCTGAAATTGGAAGTTTTACTTCATAACACTTGGTGCTATGTTTTTATTTTGTTTTCCAGTCCATACCTACCAGCTATACCCATCTTCAGGCATCTTTATCAACAACAAACTTCAGGCAGAGTGTATTTTCTTCAAATTCAGTATATTCAGGCCACTATTACTCAGTGCCAGAAGCACTTGGAGTGATTAATCAATGTTTTGCAAGAACACAAAGAGAGTTATCTTTTGAATGAGACCATGCAGCTGGTCCAAATGGTTGAAGAGCAGCTTTCAATTTACTTTGGGTATGTCGTTTGTAGGTATTTTCGGGTAAATTCCTCCACACTGTAAGAGGTTAAACGTATTTCATAGACTTTGTTTTAACCTGTAAGACGTACAACACACACCGTTGTGCTCTTTAAGTCAAAGGTGCCCTTTTCAGACCCCCAAAACTGACCATTTGTTTATCAGTTACTCACCCCGTGTTTCCTTGAAGTCTTGAAGAAAACTGTGTTTCTGTCACATGCCTCCACAGGAGCAAAGAATCCAACAAAGGAGGAAAGTCTTGATGACTTGAAGTAAATGGAGGTTGGACTTTGGACTCATCCAGACTCATAAAGAAGAGTAACATGCCTGTGCAAGCGTGACACTGTTTATGTGGAAGTGTTTTAAATACCAGGTTTTAGTGAAAATGCATGTGTTTAGGTAGTAGTGAGCATACAACTGGATAACTCAGACTTTTATTATACTGCACAAGTTGTGTGAGTTTTTAAAATGCTCTTTTTTAACACGTTTACTTCAAGTCATCAATCATTTTCTCCATTTCTGGATTTGTTCCAGTGGAGGCATGCGAGAAAAACAAATTCAAGGTAACGCTGGGTGAGTAATTGATATACCAATGATCAATGATTTTGGTGGTGAAGTATTAATTAAAGGTCTGGTTAAGTTTAGACACTGCTTGGTCAAGGGTCAGCAGAAGATCGTCTCGTAGCTCCTCCAGTTATTTCTCTTATTTTCCTCCAGGTTCTCTTCTTTTTCCCTTCGTCTCTGTAGAGGACAAATGTTAATTCAACTAATGCTGCATCCACGTCTGTTCATTATTTGTAAGAGAAAATCATAAGTATATGTCATTTAAATGCATTTGAATATTTCTGGTGAGCATTGCAGCTACAACAGCATATCTGATCTGTGGCTTTCATACATGTAATACCTGCAGCATTACAGACTTTGTGTAGTAGTTGTGTGTGGAAAAAAAAGCCTTTCCTGCTCTTCAGCAGCCTGCACTAGTCAGCCTGGAGAATTTATGACCACTTGGTTGCTTTCATCCTCTCCAAGGATTTACAGGATACTTGCCTCCCTATCCAGTCTCTTATCCAGTGTGTGCAGAGAAATAACTCTTTCTGATGAAAAAGTGCCAGAACTATAAAGTGGGACTGTGGTTGGACTAGATGACACTGTTAAAAAAAAGTACCCAGGTCTCCTATATTTTCCCCGTTGCAAGGTTGTCCTGGTGCAAAACTTACCAGCGTTTTTGAAAACTTCCCTTTTGGAGAGCATCATGTGTTGGAACTGCACCAATCTTTGTGGAAACGCTGTTTAGTTTGTTTGTTTTGGCAGTTCTGCTTAATTCAACAGTTCACTGTGAAATTAAGGTGGCGTGACAACAGTCTCAAATTCAATCGGAGCCTTTGATGTTGCAGTTTTCTTACTGGTGTCTTTGTTTAAAACGTTTCACATGTGCTCCCTCAGGGTCTGGGCTTCAATGAGAGGAATTTGATGCAAAAATATGTTCAGGTATTTTCTACAACATTCCCAAACATATGATGCATTTCTGTTTTGCATTGTCCTTCTGTTAGTCTAACGTAGAAAGAAACAGCTACACATGCATGCAGATGCAGTTTAAGGATGTCCTACATTTCATGGCTGCAATCCACTTAGTTTGTGATGTAAGACAGTACACTGATGGTTTAATTTAGAAATCCTTCAACAAGGGGAGAGCAGAGAAGGAGCTCATTCTGAGATTCAAAATAAATCCTTATCATCATCTTCAAAGCTCATATTTGTAAGAATTTCTTCTCTTTTCTTTTGTATCTGTCAAAGAAACATCATGACAATACTAATTATTAGTTATTAGTAGCTTATTAATCTTAGTTACAGCAGAGCAGTGCAGTGCAGATAATAAAATAGAGTAGCAGCCTATATTCCCCCTGGACTTCATAAATTGAAAGTCAGCATTTTCTCTTTTAAAGAGATATTTACACTCCAGCCAAAAAGGTTATACTGCCTTGAAGCATGTTTTTTTTTTATCTTTGAGGACAGCTTTGTTTCCCATTTGTACAGTAATCAGCATACAGTTTGTATTAGAGACAGCATAGTTTGTATCATCTCTGCAGTGAACTATTTCATAGTGGGGACAAAACAACAGTGGGATTTAAGTATTTATTATGTGTTTTTCTTCATTCAGAGTGAACAAATACTTTAATTGTCATGATAATGTGAATAGTCTTTTGTGAATGGGGGATGGTGAAGCCGTAAGTAGAATAGAAAACTATTAGACGACTTTCACCAGGTGGCTAGAAAGGCCATGATAATGTTGCTCAGTGTCTACTCAGTTGCTCTAATTGGTTATGGTTAAATCAAAAAAGATTCAACAGTGTGTGAGACAAGACACAAACCAAAGCCATACATGTTTGATGCAAAAGCTTGAAGCCCCTATGTGTAGAAAAGTCTCTTACTGATAGTGTCAGAAAAGACACTCCTGCAACGGCATCATCATAGGAGATATTTAATTTACGTTTTCTGATTTTGTTTACTGATTGTTTTCCATATCCAACAAGGTTAATCAAAAACATAACCGACATTAACAACATCACACACTGTAGCTTCAAAAGACATAATATCTCATGAGAAAGTATAGTGGCTTCATGCACAGTTTGCCTCTTACTGTCACATAACAACACATTAGTGAACAAACACCAGGGCAGAATAACCTCCTTTGTCAGTAACACAGTGGGGTCCGCTCCTCCCCTCCTTGTGAAGCAGTGTCAATGTCTTCAGAGCAGCAGTTTGCAGCTGCTCCTGTCCTCTACAGTGCATGGTCATTGAAGTGATTTTGGTCCACACTGTTATTACAAGGTATCTACACTATGATTTAGCTGGTCTTGTATCATGCTGTTTGAACCATGCTGTACCCCCAATTCAAACTTTTAGACTGACCTTGATGAAATACATGTGTGTGTGTGTGTGTGTGTGTGTGTGTGTGTGTGTGTGTGTGTGTGTGTGTGTGTGTGTGTGTGTGTGTGTGTGTGTGTGTGTGTGTGTGTGTACATGAGTTTACACGTGTCATACATTTTTCTAATTTATGACGCTATGGCCAAAAATATCAGGATATGGTGGTCTTTTGGTCCGGGTGCTATTTTGAATTATTATTTGTTTCACTGAATGAATTTTAATGCTACAGCGTACAATGATATGTTAAACAATTGTGTGCTTCAAACTTTTCTGGCAATATGTTGAGGGTTTTGGTATGACAATACCCCCATGCACAAAGACGGCTCTATAAAGAAATGGTTTTCCCAGTTTGGTGTAGAACTTGCCTGGGTGCCCTGAACTAAACCCCATCCAACACCTTTGGGATGAACTGGAACACCAATGGTGACTGCAAACACCGCCCATGTTTATGGAATGAGATGTTCAACAAACACCTATGGGTGTAATGTTCAGGTGTCCACATACTTGTGGCCATGTTCTGTATTTAAGTTGCTTTAATATGAAAGCACAAAGTCCTTCCATAGCCATTGGCCTATGCTACAGCTCAAGAAATCCTTAGGAAGTTTCAAAGAAAGTCAAGTGCTCTACAGGAAATAAAGAAATGTTGAAAATAAAACCACCATTTTTATTAAGAGAGTCAAAGTGTACCAGCTTAGAATGAACCAAGATAAGTAAAGTACATGTAGGTTGACTGGCTGCTGCTGTGTTCAATCGTGTATGTATGGCAGTGTGCGTGTGTGTGAGAGATAGGAGCATTAAGGGGGAAAGATATGTAGCAGCAGGGCTTTAGGGCCAGGCAGCAGGGAAAGAGGTGATAATTCACAGGCCGAGCTAGAGAGTCTCTGTTAGAGCCGAACCCCACTGCTAACCTCACACTGTGTCAACACATCCTTAGCATAAATATTAATCTCTCTTAGAATGATCTGCTAGTAATTGTGCTGCTCAAACAATCAAAGAGATCTGTGTTCATCTTATCATTTTCTGCATCCTCTTGCCATTGCTCCCTTGCTCCCTGGTGCCTGTAGCTCACCAGTCCTACCAAATACCCATCCCCCGCCCCTCTCCCTCTACGCTTTTATTGCAGCCCAAAGGCCAAGCCAGCCCGATAAGCTAATTTATTAAAGATAGGTCACAAAGCAATTCTCAATCATTAATTCTGCTTTGATCCCATTTGGGCGGTGATCTAGAGCAAATGAATGTTGTTTGAGAGACAACTAAATGTATTACAGCAAATAACAAGGGTAAATATTGTTTATTGTCCGTCAAACCTCATTCACTTATTGGAGTCTGTGATCGCTTCAATTTGGAAAAGTGCACCAGGTTGAGATGCCCAATGTTCAGTAAATGGATCAGATGCACTGAGAATGAAAACAATAAAAGACAAATAACAACATGTTTGTTAGCAGAAGTGTGCATACAGTACATGGGCAAACTGAAGAGCTTAAAAAGGTCTTCACAGATAAACTTCTTAAATTCAACAACTGCTGGTATTAAGACTGAAATCTAGCGAGCAAAACCTTTTATCAACAAGACAAATCCCTCCACTTCAAAAACTGATGCTTCGCAAAGCTATCTGGCAAACAAGACTAATTTAATTCTCAGGTTTCTTCTCTTTTTTAGTGTCGAGGTACTTTAGGACGCTCCGAATAAAATCCAACTTCTTGCTTTTGTGACATCCTGTCACTCAACTCAACTGTAGGGGGGGCGGGGCCCGGATGACTTTGCTGTGTCTTCTGTGCCTGCTTCAGCTCCTCCAATAATCTACCTCTTTGCCCATTTTTAGATTAGCCGGGAGTTTAGGGGAGTTGACACTTTTGTACAGACGTTCATGGTCGCCAGAGGATGAATCCTGTTAACTTTGACTTGTGACTCTCTGACTTTTCTACGAGTGCCACCATGAGGATGATTTGTTGTTTTTCATTAAATGTCTTGAGAACTATTGCCATGATATTTGGTACATATACTGTATCTATGTATATATATAACTCCTGACTCTTAGATATAGCACCACCATAAGGTCAAAATAAATATTCCAATACTTTGGTTTACCTGAAAAACATTTCCAACAGCCTCAGTTAAACTTTGTAAATTAAGCTAGCATAGTGTCAGCTAACTTGGCTAAATAACGCAGTACCACAGCTAGCCAGTGTGTGTTTAAAAATGCATGTTACATACCTGGTGCTCCCTTAGTAACTGGCCCTAACATTTAAACAGGACATAGTTGTTTTAAATATTTTTAATTAAATAATTTGACTCACTAAACATAAATTGCATAAAACTACTTAACCAAATAAGATCTGTCATTATCCATGTCAATTGTGTACAAATGATCTCTATCACTGTATAATGTAATGCATAATAAATGTCATCAATCATTAGCAGCGGAGATGCATTGTGGCTCCACATACTGTCCTATAATAATTAGTTTCTGATGCATGAACGTTTTTAACAGATGTGTCTGCTCTCAGAGCAAAACAACGCACACAGAGAGTTAAAGCACAGAGGTCTGAGAGAAACTGTTGCAGTGATAAGCGGCCATTATCTCTCCACTTGATAAAGTTGACAAGCAGTCGTAAATTGCGATAAGAACAGGGTCGATCTCACTTCTTTGCGATGTGTTCAGAATGAGATCGAGACTGGTTTGACCCTTGTCATCGAGCTGCGTGCAAGATCTGACTCCATGGCTTGAAAACACTTATTGTATGTTTACTGTTATTAATAATGGACTTTATTTTACCTCCATCTGATTGAGGAGCTTGTAATGGCATCCCTTCAGAACACACTGACCCAGGGTAATATAGGTATCTGTCAGCTTCATTATGAAAGTGCCAGTGATGTAGTAAATATGTCTCTATCATAATGTCCTGGTTTTGCACTGACCCTCATAAAGTTTACATACAGACTTTAAAGTTCTGTCATCTGGGAATTGGTGAGAAGCTAATTTACTGGGTAAAACTGTAAACTAAGAACATGGCAGAGGTTCACTTCTCTCTGCAGGCCTCATGTTTTAATACCAAGATGTGCCCTCTGAGGTCAGACACAATCTGTGCCACCGTCATGTGCAATTGATTTTTACAGCATTGGCATGGCAATCTTTCCTCCCCTTTCTTTTCAGTGATTTTCCTCATCCTACTTTTTTATTTCCAGAGAAAAGTACTTAAACTCCATGTGAGAAATCTAAAGTCCTAATTTAAACACAGACAGAGTGCAGGGATGTGAGGAATGAAGGAAATCTTCACTTTAGCACCAACCTGTCGTTAAGCAGCTGGCAGTCTTTGGTTTGGCTTTCTTGGTCTGTTTTACTCAAGGTTCAAACTTGAAAATGGCGCGGTTGTCTTCAACTTTAGTCACATGATGGTCGTCATCAATGACGAGAGGTAGAGCTCTGAGTGAGTGTAAACAGAGCAGAGGAGGGGAATGTGAATGCGCAAAGAAAGAAAGAAAACTGAGGCGCGGGGATTCCGTTGGGGTGGGCATTTTTTTTACGGTGCACGATCTACCTGCACTACACTCGACCTTTTGGAAACCCCTGGTCTAGTGGTTGCAAATATTGTTTTACGATTTTACTGATTGTTTGTTTCTCAGAAATGCTACAGCCCTTTCTGAACCACAGAGCAGATCTTTATAACCCAGCAGTCACTCTTCCGCTTCATTTCCACTTTTAAGATTAGCAGGGTTGGTCACGCCATTCCTGATTGGTTGTTGGTATAAAGAGGTTTCTGGCGACCATGTAGGGCCTATTCCATTTGCCATTTGATGTCGTTTTTCAGGAATCCTTTCAATGAGTCACCAGATGAGATAATCTTCATGTTTACAGAAGTTTGAGTGGGGTGTAGTGGAATTGTAGAGTGCAGGAAAGTGTTTTATGTGTCCCAGAATTTTACTGTAGGTGTGATTCTACAAAGCACAGACGAGAATAGTCTTATATCTATTTGAAAATGCTTTTCAAAAATGTTATTTCAACTTGTTTCTACTCTTTGTATTGTTAAATGGAACCGAGCTCTATAGCAGAGATAAGGCAGCTGACATTTCCAGATCTGGCTTTATCTGATTTGCTCTTTATCAATTGGATGTTGGCAGTGGTCGCTGTTGTTGTTCTCTTCGATAAAAGGGCATAACTGGCATTCAAGAGCCAGAGAATGACCTCAGAGGTGGATTGGGTCCAACAAAAGAATCAGCGTCACTTACCTGATGTCCATTAACTGTAAAATGGTGGCAATACAGTAAAAGCATCCTCTCTCCGTCCTCGTGCCTCGCCTTCTCAAGCACAGCTCATTAATAGGGGACTGCAGGTGTTCCACTCCAGTTGAGTGACGACCGATTTCATTAGCTCCCTCAAGTGCTGATCTGCCCTCTGATACGACAGCGAGAGACAGACCGACTGCTCTCATGCCTCGTGTGGTCCCATTGGTTTACTCCATGGCGCCCTTGAGTTAAGTAACAACCGCGACACGGACACTTTAGAGACATTTTTGAGGTGATAAAGATTCAGGCAGGGGAGTTCACCTTGAGTAATAAACAGTTGCTGCCTTGACTCAGACTGGGAGAACTACTGCTGGTGATGCAGGCACGAGTTGAGAAAGAGGGGAAGGCAGAGAGCAAAGGAGGAGAAGGATAAGAAAAGACGATGCCGAGCCTGTTTCTTCCTCTTGTTTCCGTCTTGTACAAACGCAGGCAGACACAGACCCCGAAGCTGTGACTTTGAAGTGATGTCTTTGATTAAAGAGTTCATTAAAGAAAAGCTGCATGCTAGCGAGCAGATAACTAAGAAGAGAAAAGGAACAGGCAAGGAGAAAAAAGGAGCAGATATTTATATATATTATATATAAGTGCCAGAGTTCAGTTCTTCTGACTGGCAGAGAAGCCAGCTGGAACACTGGGACGGATGTGAACGCAAAAAAAAGAAATGCCACCCACATGTGTGAACGGCACAGTTTCTGCCCTGCTGCAAGCTGTGGTGTTAGTGCCACGAAGGATTAATGATAATGGATGATGGTGGGACAGCAGGGAGAAGGATGGGGGATCATTTATACATGTGGGACCAAAAGACTGATGGTTAGTTCACTGTAGGTGGGTGTAATTAATGTTCTTTTTCTGTTTGCCCTGATCTGATCCCTGTCCTTGTCTCTTTTCTGACCCTACTCCTGCACCTCCGTCACCTCTGGGTCTTTGTGGTTATCTCCCCTCTTTCTTCCCTATCTATCACTTCTTCCTCCCACTCTTCCTGTTGTCTCCTTCTCTTTCGTCACCGTCTTTATAGTTTTAGCCAAACATGTGTCTGTCCTCTTCCTCCACATCCTCCTCTCTCCATCTTCTCCATCAATATCTTTCCCTCCTTCCTTATTTTTGCTTCCGTCGAAGTCGAAGTAATTTGACTTGGTGTTTGGTGCATACAATTAACATATGAAATAATAATAAGCAAAGTAGTGTTAAGTCAAGAAATATAAATATAGAACAGCAAAATGACAAAGACAAAGACAAGAAAACTCTATTTTTGTATTTATTTATCTTCTCCCTTTTTATTTTTCTTCTTCTTCTCCCTCTTGATAAACGCTCCCCCCTTTGGCTCCTCTACACTCGCATGCACACTCACAAAGCCCTGCATGACTGCCTTGCACCCTCACAGCTACACACACCCCACGCCACAGGATCTAACAAACTGTGTTTGTTTTGCCCACTATGTATTATTAAGCTCTGTCTTGTTGAGTAAATAAATAAACAAATACAATGAAATAAAAATAGCAATAAAATTGTGAAAAAATATTTATAAAAAATACAGAATGATATCGTAAATGATAATGATATACACAGTATGAAACAGTACTTGTGTTTAGCAACACAAGTGATCAGTGTGCTTGTGCAAGCCCCTGCAGTGCAGAGATGTACTTATATTTGTGTAGGTATAAGTACTAAGTCTATGAGAATATGTACATTATAACGGTTTTAAAATGAGAGAGCGCTTTGTGCATGATGTGCAAAAAGATTGATATGGGGATGTGCCAAAGATCACACTATAGAGAATATGTGCAATGTAGAGATAATAGTCCAATCTCTTTCTCCCTCCTCCTCCTCACTCTCTTCCTTTTCTTCGTGTTGCTCTCCTTCTCATCATTTTTCACTCCTCCCTTCAACCGTCATCCTCTTTTTCTCCATTCCTTCCTCATGCTTCTCTAACCCATCATCCTCCCCACCTCTCCCTGTCGCTTTAAAATCTTACATTACAGCTGCTGACATTCACCTCTTCGATTTTCTTCCTCATTGTCCTTTTTCAACCACTCCATCACACACAAAATGAAAAATAATATGAACTATTATAAAAATACAACAAATGCATTTTCAAACAATGAAAAAATGTTAAATGTCTTGTTGTTTTCTTCCCCTTTCCTGCATGTACACCAGCCTGGGTTTTATAAAGGTGTGGCGGGCTCACAGGTGACCCTGTCCAGCCTGGTGAACCAGTCACGGGCCATGCTGGAGGAGCAGGCGCGCCACTTGCTGACAGAGGCGGAGCGGCAGACCATGGGCTATTACGTAGAGGAGTACCGGGACGGACACATCGGCGTGGAGCAGCTAGTCGTGGCGCTGTTCGAGCTGCTCAACACGCATGCAAAGGTGATGGAGGAGAAGGCTTGTTTGAAAAAAGAAAGATCAAAAGAAAATCTGTGTGTCTCTGTGTGATTGCTGCGAGGTTTGAATTGAAGTTTTCTAAGCCCTTCTGAGATTTATTCCCAGGCTTTCTGCCAAAGCTTACAGTACTGTTTGGTTTTTCCTTCATCCCCAGCTCTTAAAAGTCTTTTGATTTTCTCACAATCCGCAGTAGTACACCTTGTAAAGAAACACAATAAATCAAAGGTGTTTTAATTCAGTTACATACACCCACAGAACGCTTGTAAATGAGCTTTGCTACACTTCTCACTGGCTGGGCTCATTTTGGTAGAGAAGGGTTTGATCTTGGTTTAGATTTAGTGGGAAGTTTAAACTTAATCCAACCAGCAATGTACATGAATGAAAACATGGGATTCAATAAGCCATTCATCATCTCCTGTCACATGCAGGTTCATTAGAATATCCCATCTGAGTATCTCCTCCATCGGCTTGAGAAACTACCGTTGCAATTTGAATTTGAACAAGTATGAATGTGAAAATGAGCGTGATATCACCTTTAATTTACCATAAAATGGGGAGCCCTGTAGAAACCTGGTATAGCTGAGTCCTTATGCAACGGCCCGGGTTCGAATCCAACCTGCGGCCCTTTGCTGCATGTTTTCCCCTTTCCTGTCTATCTTCAGTGATGATGAAGGCAAAAAAGCTTTATAAAATAGAGTTAGGCCAGAATGAATAAACTCCATATTTATGACAAAAGGCCATAAATTAGACCATCACTGCTTGTCCTTCAATTGTATTGAAACAAAAACATGATTTTCAACAGTTGTTCCCTGCAAAACGAGCTGATTTTGATCTGTGGTTGCAGAGATGAACCAAGGTTTACAGTTTTGGTGTACAGAATTATAGAACAAGCCGTGTTTCAGTCCTGGTTTAAGGTTAATCTTAGTTGGTACAACCCACCCAAAGTCTGTTGCATCATACCTATGCATCCCCTCCTGTGTCTCCCCCTCTGTGCCTCCCTCCCCTCAGTTCTCTCTGCTGTCAGAGGTGCGAGGCCTGGTCACCCCACAGGACCTGGAGCACTTCGACGGGCTGGTGCTGAGACGTGAAATTCAGGCTCTAAAAGCGCGACAGGGGACAGCCGGAGCCATGGCACTCCAACCAGACTCCCTGTCCATGGTGTCGTACGCAGACACTCTGACCTCTTCTTCAGCCAGCTTCATGACCAACACCACCCTCAGCTCTGCACGGGTAGGCTAGATTTATCAGTTGGATAGCTGTCTGGCTCTGCTTGATTTATTGAGTGCTCCGGAGTTATGGGCAGTTTTTCACTGAGTATGTGGAAAGAGAAAATGTGTCCAAATCTGGATATTTTTAGGAGAAAATGGTATCTCTCTTTAGATCTCTGTGCTTAGAATTAATATCCCATGGGCTGTTGTTTTTCCTAGATGTTTGAACGTGCAACAACAGTTCAGTGTGGTACAAGCAATTTTGATGGATGGAGTGTTGCTTTTTTATTTTATGGTCTGCCTCGCTGTCTGCCTGTGTGTGTGTGTGTGTGTGTGTGTGTGTGTGTGTGTGTGTGTGTGTGTGTGTGTGTGTGAGAGAGAGAGAGAAACAGAGGCAGACAGTGTAGTGTGATACATTTCCATGGATTAAAACAGATTCTGCTGTAAAAAAGATCTTGCTCTGACATGGACTTTGTCAGGCTGAACAATCACACGTTTCAATGCCTTCCTGCTGAGATTGAAAAGTCTTTGGGCTGATATTTGATATGTTGTGTTTTTCTTCAACCTCAACAACCCTCTCACTCCCACTTTCTCACCCAAAAAAACTCCCCTCTCCCCCTCTGTAGGAAAGGCTGCTCTGGCTGATAGATATGATGGAGGTAGGAGTCGCTGCTGACAGTGATGAATGCTTTTGCAACACAAACTCACACATACAGGATACACACTAAACAAGGAGATGTAAAGTTCTGTGTGTACCAAACACACATACATTCACTTTGACTGTCACCTTGGTTTGTGGTTTTGCAGTGAATTTGTCTGCAGTGTTTCTTGTTTTTCCTTTCTTTACCTTGATTTGGACACTAACTGTGGTACTTTTAAAAGAAAGAGGTGTGTCTCTCCACAGTCCGAAAAGGCTGCGGTGTAACCGTGCAGGAAATCCCTGCCTGTTTTTGTGTCGATGATATCACTGTTACAGAGAGAAAAGATTGTCTTTTATTTCTATTGAAGTGCTATATACAACTCATTTATTATTATTGTAGCAGTTTCTTTTTTGTTCTGGTGTTTCCACTCATGTGCATAAAACTGGTGGATAGAAACATTACTTTACGTTCATTTAACATATACTCTTGTAAGACTTACCCAAGGGATGGATGACTGAGCGGGCCTACCGGGCACAGGCCCAGGGGCACAAAGTGTCAGGGCCCCCCATGGCCTTCACCTGCAATATGTCACTCAAAAAGACACGTACCAACCAGGAAAACCCCAAAGAACTACAAAGAGACACAAACAACACCAAAAAGAGGCTTAACAACCGAAAAGTCATGGTTCTTGCTTGGTGGGTCTTTTGCATATTTGTGCCCAGGGGCCCATTGTCTTATAATCTGCCCATGATGAGGCTAATATACATTACTGTAATGAGTAGCCATTCCTCAGACGAAACGTAGCCGAGTAATACAATGCTTCTTCACTACAGCACTTTAGTCTTTTAGAGAAATACTCTGTAGTGAAACATACCAAATTATTTGATCAGGATTTGTTTTTTAAATTGGGAAACGACTGCCCTGACCGCATCGCCTAAATGTGTTGTGGTTGTCGATGAAGACGACTAGTTGAACAAATAACCACACACACATACACACAGTATCCAAATGGAAAGATAAGCTGTTGGCCATTTTGCACATTTTCCACCAAACTGTTCCTCTCTTTCAGATCACTTTGTGTGTGTGTGTGTGTGTGTGTGTGTGTGTGTGTGTGTGTGTGTGTGTGTGTGTGTGTGTGTGTGTGTGTGTGTGTGTGTGTGTGTGTGTGTGTGTGTGATTTGTGCTGTTTTGGTCCCATGGGTGACTGTTACCACAGCTGCGTAGAGCAGATTAGAGAGCTGGGCGGGTTTGGTCGGGATAACAACACTAGATTTCTGAACCACACTCAAAGCCAGGTATACAGTCGACTGCATACCAATGCATGTGCACACACACATTATTGACACACAAACACAGTTGCAGCTTGCAGGACAAACACAATGCTGCTGTTGGAGGATTTTATAAAACCTCAGATTGCCATTAGAATGTTTCTTCAGATTATCAGATTATTCCAGATTATTCCAACTAATATATATATGGTTGGGATATAGTTAAGTTTAAGATACTCAAACTACTTTCAAAAAGGCCAACATGATTATGCGTCTAAGATGAGTCAACGCGAGGCTTTTGTGTTCCAGGCCTTAAATAGTGCACATTCCAGGTAGAACACCCTGCCGTGGCTCTGGTGTTATCCTACAACTGTCATGATAAAGCATTACAAACCACTGTGCAGTCTTTTGGCATGTGATAAGCCTTTACACTCATGGATCTAAACTCAAACTGTACCCCCTGGATCACATTTTAACTTATCACCGATGTCAGATGGCCAGAAGGTCTGAACCCTAGAGAGAAGAAGTGGACATACTCACTGGGAGGTAATAAATCAATTGAGCAGTACAGGAATTTTCTCATAGACTTCTATACAACCGGACTTCAACCAATTCTTGCTGGCCATTCGAAAGGATGCAAGTTTAAGGCACTTTTGCATTAGCCTCACTTATCAGACCCGGAGGTTGCCCCTTGGTCTGAATGTGGCCTTGCCCAGAACAATCACAACCACAAAACACCTTGCACAACTAGAGACCAGGTATCTGCCCCGTGATTCGTATCTGCTCCAAAATCTAACTGGTTATTTGTTGGCCCATGCTACACCCTTCTACCAAACTTCATGATAATCGGGCAAGTAGTTTTGTCCGTAATCCTGCTGACAAGAAGACAAATGAGCCGAAGCGAAAACATAGCTTCCTTGGCGGAGGAATCAGGCATCTGTGGGAAGATCCGTAGTGTTTGTGATCACAATTGCTTCCACTGTAGTCTAACATCTGTTGTCCTGTCCTGATCCTCTTAAGTCATTTGCTGCTTCTCATGTAAAATAAATCAGAGCTGCTTGTTCAGAATACCTGTTCAGTATAGATTGCTTAATCATTTGTCTTTACATATGTTCACTGTCAGTTTAGTGATCATGGCGCCTTGTCCACAAGGACATCAGGGGCAGACAGGGACAAACCTCCAGGTTTAGGAATCTCAACAACCATTGCAATAGTATCAAGGAGCATCTCGCAGACAATGTCAAACTTAGCAAGAGAAGGGGCAGAGGTTGTGACATCCATATCTTTGGGTCGTGAGGTGGCACAGATGCAGAATTGGTTGTTTTTCCTTATAACAAATAACACAGGGCAGATTATTTCCCCCAGCAGCAGATCTGATTCTGACCCCAGCAGTCAAACATGTTACATGCAACCTCCATAATGTTACTTTCCACCATAACACATAAACACCACACTGCTTCCTGCATTTGCACTGCACTTGACATTGGATGTGAATCCTGTTCTGCAGAATTGCCTGAAATTATTCCTAGGTAGACTGAGACACACATGCTTCCACATACACACACACACACACACACACACACACTCGCACACTGTGGTAGTAACTATGGATGAACACGTGCACACATACACACAAACACAGCGTGCTCTGACTGTGCAGTGCAGAGCAGCGTCTCCGCATGTAGAAAGTCGATTGACTTTTGCGCTAAATAAATTGTCTGTAAGTGCTCCCCGTGCGGCATTGAGGGGTAATTAAGTTGAATTGATGGGGCTTTTGTTTTGGTTTAGTGGCAGAGTTAAATGAAGGGCAGCGTTTCCCTGAACTCAGCTCCTCGGCTCTGAAATCATTCACAGATCTGCTGCAAATTACCTCCTCCTACCACGCCAGTGGGATTGAGCTGCCAAATCCATCTTTGAACTCAGCTGATGGCTCTCTATCGATTTCCCGGCATGTGTGTTCTGCTGAGCTGTAAGACATTATAACTTTGTATGTGTGTGGGTTTTATTTGCTCGCCTTCCTTATAAACGTCAAGATTGACAAGCAAATGCAAACAGATATTGACGTCTTTCCTTTGTTGTAGGAGATGTGGAACATCCACCAAATCTAATGTGGCATTTGATTTTGGACAAACACACGTCTGTGTTAAAACATCTGCTCACAAGCTTTCTCTCTCTCATTTTAATCACTTTCTTCTCCCCCACCCTTCTTCTCTGTTTTTCTGTCATCACCCGTGGCGTCCCTCTTCCTCCATGTCTGTCCTGCGTCTCTCAGAACGACAGTGTGGTGGAGAGTAATAAGGAGGGTCCTCCGGAGAGTCTGAACACGCTGCTGACCGACATCTCTCTGGTGAGCCCGGCAGGCAGGCACAGGCCCTGCTTTGGCGTGATAAAGGTGGATGCGTAGGAAGATGGTTATAAAAAAAGGGGGGTCGGGGAAGCAAGATAGGAATGGATGGAGGTGGTTGAGACGTTGCTGACCTGCAGGCTTTGTACTGTAGACTGAGGTTGAGTGGTACAAGCGTTTGCACCAGATGAGAACAAGAGACAGACAAAGAAGTAGAGCTTTGTGAGTGTTGGTGTCGCCTTTCTTCTTCTTTTCCTTGTGTGGAAAGAGGATCGGCCACCTGGCATGTCCAATTCTCCTCCTACCTCTCCATCTCTGCAAGAATAAAGTTTGCAGTTTCCAAAGCAACAAGAGATTTCTCAGCTCAGACTCATCTGTTTATCCTAAACAGAAGAAAAGAGGGAGGGAGAAAGCTTTTAGTCTGCAGTCGTCCAAGGATACTTGCCTCTCAAATCATACCTTGCTTTTATTTTGTAAACATTATTTTATGCTCATTTTATGTCTCAGTCCATTACGCTGGAGAGCCACTCATGTCTCAGTGTTCATCCCACTGTTCAGTTTGTGTTTGAGCACTCTTACATTAAAACACAGGACCCCGGGGGAATCACTCAACAAGCAGTTCGACCTGCTTTGGATACGTTAAACGTCCTCAAGACGGCTATTAAAGTCACTAAAACTAGTGGAGTGGTTAAACTGTGTGAGTGAAAGTTGGTTAGAATCATTAAAAACATTGGGTTTAATCTTTGGGTTCTTTTAAATGAACTTCTTCTGCATGTAACAAATGATGGGTGTCACTATACAGCCATTCAGTTACACATGGTTCAAAGTTGGCTTCTTTACTCCCCTTTGGATGTAAAATCTGTGGTGCTCACAGCATTTCAAAATTCAACATCAACTTGTGTCCCTGAAAATCTAGTTTCTGAATTTTTAAAAGGTAATTTTTCAATACTGTGACTACCACAAATTAAACTTAACCTTCACCTGCATTGTATTGATGTGGCAACTGAAGTCAGATAGAAGACAGATATATTAAGACCTGGACAAATAAAACCAAAACTACTGTAGATACAACTAGAGGTAAGTGAGAAAAGGTGTGAAGTCTTTATTTACATACAACTTAAATGAATAAGTACCTTAATGTACTCATATAGAGTTAATGTCAGAAATCGGAGTAACATTCTCAAAACTCCTCATTTTTCCAGATTTCCACTTAAAATATGAATATATGAATATTTCTTTCTCAGTAGCTCTGACAGTTTCGGAAGCCCTGAGGAGCAAGTGAGAAAACAATATTCCGATGATCCATATTCTAAATTATTATCCTTCTGTAGACAGTTGACATTATATTGTGCCCACTGGCATTTAATTTATGCAAACAAAAGGTTGTTCAGTCAGAATCAGATTTCTTGCATTAATACTTCAGCTCCATTATGCATACAGTATGGTCACATTTTGTATTGCGGTATATTGTGCCATAATACATTATTACTCCCTTAATCAATAATGAATATATCCTCTCACTTCAGGACGACGTACAGTCCACAACAGCTGAGTCTCCCCCCTCCTTCAAGCCTCCGCCCCCACCAGGGGTGCAGAGGCGCCCAACTAGACGAGATCCGCTCAACAAATGCCCCTCGTCCGAATCCTCCCACTCAGGCTTGTACTTCACAGCCCCGACCTCTCACCACTACAGCAAAGAGCCAGGACACGTCCCCGCCTCGCCTTCGCTGTACCACAAACGAGAACATCCCAGGGATCCGTCTCGGGACTACGCAGTCATCAGAAAGAGAGATCCGCCGGTACCTTTCAAGAAAGAACAGATAGCTGCGGCTCAGTTGTCTATGGTCACACAGCACAACATCGGCCCTTTCCCCAGGGTCCTGTCCCCTAGCAGACGCACCAAACCTGCTGCCCCGTCCCCTTCACCTCCACCTCCACCTCCACTCCCTGCTCCTCCTCCACCCCCTTCTCTTCCCCTTAAACCAATGTCCATGTCCAAAGCCTCCTCCTCCTCTCCTGGCTCTAAACAGCAGTTTGTAACAGTGGAGGTTCACAGGCCCAATGCAGAGCCCGACGTCAATGAGGTGCGGCCGCTGCCCCAAACCCGAGGTGAGGGACATACAGTAGAGCTCCGGCAGTCAAACATACATCTATTAAGGGACACATTTTTGTCATTTGTCCTCAAATTAATAACATGCACAGGTATGGCTGCAATTAATAATACTTTTAAATGATTGATTAGTCTGTAAAGTATTTTTAATTAATTGATTAGTCATTTGTTATATAAAATGTCAGAAAATGACACAATCACCCAGAGCTCGAATGAACACGTTATCTTTTACACGTATAATATCACCTGAAGCCCCCGCTGTCCCGTTATTTTCTTGATAATAACTTGTACGCACGAGATAAAAAGAAACTGTAGGAGCTCTTTATATTCACTGACTGTACATGTATATAAATATATAGAAGCTTTGAAGTGCAGAATTAAGTATTTACCTTCCCCTCACACCTATTTGTAGAGAGATATTCAGATTAGAAACTGCGGTTGTGATTCTTTTACTGATACTCGGCAGATTCTGAGGCTTGCTAATTGTCACAGTCTGCAATAAAATGAGGAAATATACAGTATGACATGGGATATGTGTATAAATATCATTTATAATCTCTACAAATATGTATTTATTTGGGTTTAATGGGCTAAAATGAGCAATTACCCAGAACACTGTGTACGATTGCCACTGCATGCAAAACATCATTAATCTTAATGAGCTTTTAATGTAATCTGATCTTCAGAACAAATCTAAAATTATAGGTTGTTGTTTTTGTTCTTGGTTTTTTTTGCGGTGCAGTTTAGCCTAATTACATCTTAAACTAAGAAATTTGTTTCAATATTCCACTAAACTCAACTAAAGTAAGCTCTGAAAGTTGAAGCAACAGAGTAAAACGGATAAAGTTAAAAGTGCTGGATTGCTTTCAAACATTAATATTCAAAGGTCCAACAATAGATGGTGTTCTGAGGTTCCCATTATCATGTCACGTGTGCCTGTTCACCCTCAGGTGGCGCTCTGTCTCAGCTGTCAGACAGCGGCCAGACCCTCAGTGAAGACAGCGGGGTGGACATAGCTGAGTCAGGACACATCAGCAAAGACAGCAGCCCCCATTCCTCACGCACACGCCACCCCCGAGACATCCAGGGGGGTGGGGGGGGCAACCCCTCCAAACCGGTGAGGGGGTGATTCAGAACAGCTGTGAGCCAAACATGGATGGATGAGTGAATTCATTGTTAAACTCTGAGGAATGAGAAATGTATTCAGTTTATTTAGGTGTGTGTGCCGTCGTACTTCTGTCTTTGTTCGGACCAATTAGAGTGACATTTCTGAGAATTACATTTTTGGAAGTGCGGAAGGTGAGAAAGCCACGACACATTTGGAAATAAACAAATTGGAAAATAAGGACATTTTTCGCAGGGCTGTTATGGGAGTTATGGGTCCTCACAAGTATAGAATTACATATTTGTGTGTGCTGAAAAAACAAGCCAAGTTTGATAAATCGATGTGCTTTATTTCAAATCCTCCAGAATATGTTCTCAAACCAAACCCTGATCTCTTCTCTCCTCCCTCTGTTTGCTCACACATACTGTTTACTTTGTTTCACTCATTTGTTTATTTCTCATTCATGTCATTCATTCAGTCACACACTCCATCATTTATTTCATCGCTCACTGCAGTGTAGCGTTATGCCAACTCTCAAAGTGCTCTATGGTTCTTATTGATTGATGGAAGAAATAACAAGTAAGGATGGGAGTAGACTAATTCTTCATGATGAAAGAGCTGGTAGATTCAATGTCTCTTTTAGATTAGAATTATGACAGCTGAATCGACTTTGTATCATACAAAGCTGCACTTTATTGTGAAGGCGTGTGTTTTAAAGAGAAAAAGTATGTTGTCATGAAAACTTCACCTTAACTAACTTAAATTAGACACTTGTTTAAGCCTTGTTGTAGTTTACTTATTCTTGTGTCAGTCAAAAACACACAACAGGTTAACTGGTGCAGAACTGTGGGCAGCAGTGAGCAAGTATGTAAATTCAGTCCACAGACACTGAATAAAATATTACAAGCACCATATCATGTTTTAGAGAAGGCTGAAGTGAAGGTGATATAACCATCTTGTGTGTTCAGCCCTCTCTGTTCCACTGGCTTCTCCTGCTCAGTGTGTTTCCTCATGAAGGGGTTTCATTTATCGGCCTTTCCTGAAAAGCAAAAAAAAATTGTTTCTGAGATTTTCTCTGAATAGTCTAAGATAAGTGGGCATCTACTGGATAGTGGAACAATCTACTTCAAACAGCATTTTGTTATTGTTCAACTGATCTCGGAAACCTATCCGATAACAGTCTGACAAAGATTTAGCCTCACGGGGCAACGGCCTGTGTTTGAGGGGTTAGCAGGGGTGTCAAACTCATTTTAGTTCAGGGGCCACATGCAGCACAATTTGATCTCAAGTGGGCCGGACCAGTAACATCACAGCATAATAACCTGTAAATAACGACAACTCCAAATGTTTCCCTTTGTTTTAGTGCAAAAAAGTACATTCTGAAAATGTTCACATTTTATCTTTTTACAAAACATTATGAACAACCTGAAATTTCTCAAGAAGAAAAGTTGCAATTTCAACAATAGTATTAGTTTATCATTTACACATGTGCATTACAACTTACAGATCACAATAGTTTACTTTATGATCAAAACAACTAATCTTTACACTTTGCAAAGTCATCCCACGGGCCAGATTGGACCCTTTGGCCGGGCCGGTTTTGGCCCCCAGGCCGCATGTTTGACACCCCTGGGTTACAGTGTAGCCAGCAGATATCTGGATAACCGATAGCCAGACCACGACTTCCCTTTCCCTGCGCCGGTCATTGTTTACAGTCCGATTAACATCTTGAGACAGTAAAATGGAATTAGAGTTGAACGATGACATCTCATCTCTATAAACAGATATCTGCATCTGAATGCAGATACATACATTACAAAAAAGTTTCATTTGGACTCAACTTCCCATTTATTGACGGATTCATGACAGATTGATGTGATGTTTCTATTGGCCCAAAGCTTACATGGATTCCCATCCAATGGACACAATATGCTGTATGGCCCTTATCTCTAGATGTGCACTTTTAAATGATACAGCACAATTTTAATATTTTATAACCAAGTATTTTGCGGTCCCCTGGCAGAGTGCCACAGACCCCACTTTGATAATCACTGACAGATTCTGCATTCATGTGCAGATTTCTGTTTATAGAGATGAACATTTAACAACCAGAAGACACACAAGGCTTTAGCAGCATGTCAGTTATTTAGGGCTTATTAAATTATTAAATGCTACCAAAATTATGAGCAATACATTTCAAATCTTATCTCCAAATGAATGCTAATGTTTCTCTGTCTGCTGGATTGTAAATAAGCAGCTGTTTGCTAACACTACTGGCTATAGCAACTCTATGGGGTTTTAATATGTGTCTGGCTCTGACAGCTTGTTTTGAAATATTTCAGTGCCTGAGTGTGCAAAAAAATAAATAACATGCAACAGCGAAGGTGCCCGGCCCGAACTGAACCGGGAATGCTGAAGTAATATGATATGCCTCTTCACCAGCTGGCTACCCTTGATATTTATCTTAGGATATGGACCTAGAATCCCAGGAGCATATTTCAGATTGACATACAGATAAAAGAAACCCCTAAAGGAAAAAGATCCTTCATTGTTTTACAGAGGCCAGTGGAAGAGAAGCTTTATGATAGGATACTAAATAATAGAAAAACATAGATGCCTTGTTAAAAGTGAGTAAAATATTTGCTTTAATTGTGTATTTCTTATGTCCTCTGACTTGTGAAGCTGTAAAACATGATAGCTCATACATATTAATAGAGTCATGGTCTTTTAAATGTGTATATCCATCGAGAAGACTCTCGAGCGTGTGTGCTCAGAGATAACTAGGCCCTGCATAGTGTCACAAAGAAGAAGCAGACATAGGGAGGTAGAGTGATGTTATGAATATATTGAGGTTTATATATATGCATAACTAATGTTCTTCAGGTTTGATAACTTGTGCTCCTCTCCCTCCCTCGCTGTAGCCGGGGCTGTTGGAGCCAACCTCGACTTTAGTGAGGGTGGCAAAGAGTGCCAGCACTCTGGGTATCGCCATTGAAGGTGGAGCCAACACTCGCCAGCCGCTGCCACGAATTGTCACAATACAGGTGAGCGAGGAAGAAAACAAAAAGATGTAAACAATACAAAAATATTATTAATATAATATAAAATGTTCACCTCTACTTGACCCTTGTGAAAAAGGTGCTACGATGTCCTTAGAAGACAAATATGTCTGTCAAAAAATATATTAATATTTCACTTTCACTGTGTTAAATCTTAAAACTACAAAATAACTACAATATATTCATTTGTTTTCAGAATTGTATGTATGTATGTAATGTTTGTTTTGTGTAGGAAACCTGGAAAATAGCATAATATTGTCCAAAGAGCAAACATTTGAAAATGTCTCAATCTGCTGGGAAATAGTAAAAAAAACTAAATAATAATAATTCTAGCCAGGGCTCTTGATTGAAAGCCTGATATAAAAGAATACATGTTTTTAGGCTGTAATAGCCGTGTGATCAAAGATTGTGGTTTTCTGAGTGTCTGTATTTTGGCTACACAGTTTATTATTGATTTATTATAGGAGCTGAGGTTGAACTTTGAACAAAACATTTCTATCTATGTCATATGCATTAACACAGCCAAAATGATAAAAAATAAATAAATAATGTTAATGCCAAAATGCCCTATTGAGGCCCAAGGGTTAACCCAGTATGCTTATAAACATGCAGCCGGCTCCATTTTGATGAATATTCTCCTCGTATTGTTGGCTGTGTTTATTGGTTCTTTGATTCTCTGTGATGGTACCGTGCGCCCACCTTCCAGGTGGGATTTAATGTCCTTTAAGGATTTATATGGATTCACACTACAGCTGAACTCACACTGAGATTCCTGTTCATTGTCCTCGTTGGGGCTCACACTAAAATGATTGTAACTTTAATGGCATTCATGAAAAGAGTCTCTGGCAATTCACTGCAATTACTTTCTTAGTATAAAGCTGTTGGTATAACCTTCATTTTAAGGAATAAATAAATTGGCACCTATGGGGGGTTATACAGGTAACAGTTAATGAAGTTAATGGCTTAGCTCAGATATATTCATGTTTAGTAAGTGGTGAGCCTGTATGGAGTTGAAGCAAGATACATGTCTGTATTTAAAAGTACTGGAAATTCACATCTCCTGGCTATGCAGAAGGAAATCCAAATATTGACAGGTCAGTCACCTCTAAGGAAAGCCATTACTGAGACTGGATGTGCATATATGTGTCTGCCATGGTAATGTACAACTCGACAAAGCCTTGCGTAAATTCAGCACTATCTGTAGCACTAATCATTTCCTAACCACATAGGAAGCAGGGAATACAATTTAAAGATCAGAACAACGAGCAGACACAGACTACAGTCCACACACTGAACAAAGCTGTGTCGCATCTCAGCCTCCCACTCCACAGAGGTGGTGATTGGAATAAAAAAGGCTTGCTGATTGCGAGGGGAGGGATAAAAGGATTGGAAATGAGCACATTCAAAATCAAAGGGTTCACTGGAAGAAAGGGCGGCAAGTGTGAGTGAAGGATGCAAAAGAAGAGAGAGCTGTGTTAATAAGGAGAGGAGGAACGAGGAGGATTTGTGCAGATGAGGAAGAGGAGGTCTGCTGTTGTCAGTGGATGCAGTATAATGGTGTTTGGCTGTGTAGGTGGTGGGAAGTAATGCATTGGGACCAAGTAAACAGATGTGTTTTTTTTCCCAAACAAAACCCCAAAGAAATGCAGGAAGATAAGATTATGGGTTCTCGTCTCTACGTGTTTCTGTTTTTGTCACCTGAAGCGAGAGACACAGTTTGCCTGATTTTATATCAGATCTGCTTCTTTGCTACATTATTGTTTGTTCCTTAGCTGTGTCTGAGCTATATTCACTCAGAGATTACAAAGCACCAGCTCTTTAATAAAGGGGAACATCACAACCTTATAGATAAGATTTGATGAAAGCATCTGTGGTATTATAATAGCGGCTGTTTCGCTTGAGTGGTTTTTTTCTTCCTCAATGTGACATAACAATGTAAGTTAGTAGCAGTGGTCTTTAGCTATTTGAAGCCCAGCTTTTCCTTAGAGTACATCATTAAAGAGATAACCAGCTTACAAATATTTAGTTTTGGATAAACAGCAAAAACAAAATAAAAAATAAATAAAAGAATCAAGCCATTAAACTATTTCTTTTAAAACAAAGAGCAAACAGTGTCACTTTTGAAGAAGGCCATTACTGCAGATGTGTGTACATTGGTTTGATTTCCATACAGTCAAAAACCTCACTTGTCTGTGACATAAGCACACATAGCAAGAAAGTCACGCTCACGAGATGAAGCCACTGAAATGGTTCAACCCATAACTGATTCCTCTAAACAGACACTCGAGTGAGAGACTAATGAAAATAAAAAGCAGGTGATTGCGATGCATGATAGCAGAGGAAATTGGTGCGATCGGTGTGAGGAGGTCCAGTGAAGCTGCCCAAAACAAAGTTAAAATTCATTAAATGAGCTCATTTTAATGAGGTAGACTTCATTTAAACAAGTAGATTGAAACTTAATCATGTTAATAATTATTGCTGGGTATCTAATTACAGCTCCACATTTCTTTGGGAATTGCATAGATTTCATCCAAACTTTGGTTTGCTGAAGTGCAAACCCTATAAATCACAAGCAAGACAAAGCCACAAGCTACATGGCACCACTGCTGCTTCCCTCAACAATAACACTGTATAGCTTCACAGTTATTCAGAGACATTCATAACATGGTAGCCTCAAGGTCACTTGATACGGAAATGGAGGCACGTTCAATTTCCAAGTTGGAAAAGTGATGTGTCAACTTTGCTGTGGCACCTGGGGAAAGCTAACTCAATGTTATTATACCCTTGAGCAAGGCACACAACCTGAATACCTTCCCCTTGTCACGACCAAGCGTCAGATACATTTGCTTTGAAAAACCAGTTAATTTTTGCTTGCCAATGGGGATCGGTTCTATCCAGGGGACAATTGGGCCCTGCACAATATTGTTCTTCTGCAATATTGGTAGGAAGCACAGTGGAGTCATGATACAGCAAACCTCAGGCTTCTGTTCTTTCTTTGTCTCAAGGCACAAGGGCTCTCGCCTCAAGTCACGGCTGCTGAGGATTAAGTGCAGATGAGTAAACTGCTGTCGACCAGCCGGTAGTTATCAGTCCAGATCACCACTCCTAAAAGCGAAATTACGTTATCACTGCTACGCTCCTATCATGATGAACGACCGCTCCACTAGCTCAGGGTAATTGTTGTAGGCTCAGTAAATAAGAGAGGTGATGGTGCAGCCGTGACGGGGGCGAACTGAAAAAATCATTCAGGCAAGGAATTTGACTGCATCCCGGGCCACCCTGTCCACGCTAACCTCTCATTTTGTAGGCTAACGCATCCCTCTTTGTTGACAGGTTTCTCACCTTTTCTTTGTTAGATCAAAATAAATGTTCATTCACCACCTATATCCGTAGTTCTACTTTCTTGTGTGTACACTCACTCACACACACACACACACACACATTCATTGAAATTGAACATAAGCTACAACAAACTAAAAATTATGCATAAAGGAATCAGGAATTAATGGACTCAACCCGAGGCAAACTTCTATCGCACATACAATCAGTTGTTGTACCCTCATATACCACCCCCCCCCCCCCCCCCCTTATACCATGATCAAAAAATGATGACCATTCATTTATAATTTCATGAGTTTTGCAATCAAAATGTTTTTCGGAAGCCAAGAGACGTTTACCTGGTAACATCTGAGGGTTTGACTAATACCTGGAACAATCATTTCCATTCCAAAGGTTCTTATGCGATGGAAACCTTGCTCCCACCTCCAGTATATAGGACAAACCTTTTACGACTTGGATACAGGAGATATTTATAGTGCGCTCAGCTCATAGAACCCTTCGGCTCAGCTGTGAGCCAGAAAGCTAACGTCATGTTAACAAGATTCAAAGTCAATAACATTGCGTACGATTGACAAACAGTACATTTATTTTAACAACAAGACTAGCTAGCTATCCAGCCATGTCATTGTCCCCAAATCAATATCAAAGTTTTCATGAACAAATGAGAGTCCATGTGTTCGGTTGGCTGCAGCCTGAAGTAGGAATTTGTAGATGATCGCTTATGTAATACAAATAATAAGAAGTTCAGAGGGGCAGTGTACTTCTCGCAGCTTGTGTGTTACAGTCGCCAACCGGTTGTGTTCAGACCAACACAACCGGATCACGTCTCACAGATTGAGTATGGCTTTGGCACGAGTGTCGCACTTGTTGCGTGGATTCTGAGTGGTCCGTCAACTCATTCCTGCTTGCTGTATTATCGCTGGTCAGGTTGACTGTTCACGACAAGCCAACACGACCCTCAGGCCAATCAGCGGGAAATGTCCCGGTGCGCCAGAGAGGCTGTCTGCGAGTGAGCCCTGATGTGGAAGGCACTGCTGGTGTTTTTCAACCATCAAAGTTGCAGTTAATGAAGTCAGCTGTCAGAGTCAGGAGGAGGAGAACATGGAACTGACAGAATGCAATACAGGTGTCTTACTTAGTGTGCTTTTTTTAAGATCACAAGAATGTGGAACCTTTGATTTTTTATATTTCTTTCAAAGCAGCATTAGTTTACTTTCATGGCTACTTGATGGCAGCCATATGACGTTGATATTGCTAGAATGTTTGCAAAACATCAGGCTTTTTAGCTGCTAAATGTTTTACGTTCTTCATCAGATAGTCGCCAACTTTGTCTGAAACTGCCCACATTCTCTTTTTTTTCCTCGCTAATACGGTGGCTTCTTTGGTTGCTGGTGGGTTTTGGAAGTAGAGTAAGTGATAGGCTCAGTCAGATGCTTGACCAAGCTGCAATATCAATGTAACAAAACGTATGCAGAGGCCATAACATTTTGCGTTGCCACTTAATGCTGGTAATAAATGTACACAGCAGGGACGTCCAAATGAAATGTATAATGAAAGTCATTTGGACAGAAACTGGTCTGAGCAGTGTCGGCTGTGGTTATAAATGTGGAGGCTGCTGATTTGAGACCAGAGAGAGGGAAAGAACAGCAGCCATGACTTCATCACTCATATCTGTCCTCTGGGCATGGGACCGCAGAAGAGAAGCAGATAAGGTGAACAAATATGACTTTTTATTCACGTTTGCTTCAGAGAAACAAAAGTGGCATCAAGGAGCCGGAACCGGCCCGCCAGAGGTTCCAATCCGGCCCGCGGGATGATTTTGCATAGTGTAAAGATTACAGAGAAGACATTAACTGCAATTTTTCAATGAAAGTAACTGTTATTTCAAATGTGTCCACTGGGGGTCGCACACAACACTGTCAAGCAAGCAAACTGTTGATGCTGGAGCTGCCGGTAAAGAACTTCTGGAGATGGCGGGTTCTGTCAACATCACACTCTGTGGCACCATCATTACACAACATGTCTTTGTCAAAAAAGGAGAAAAGTGGACACGGAGTGTAGAGTTTTCTAAGAAATATGGACCGTTTCCTATTTATTCACAGAGGTGAGTGGGAAAGCTGTGTGCTTGATGTGTTCGCAGCAAGTTTCAGTGCTCAAAGAATATAATATTCGGCGCCACTATGAGACTCATCATGGCGAAATATACAACAGCTTGCAAGGACAACTGAGAAGAGAGGAAATAAATGAATTGTTAGCGGGTCTGAAGAAGCAGCAGTCTGTTTTTACCCGTAGCCGAGATATCGGCGATACAGCAGTGAAAGCTAGCTACCTTATTGCTAGTGAAATAGCATTAGCATCAAAGCCAGACTGAGGGTGAGTTCGTGAAAACATGCATGCTGAAGGCTGCAGGACTCGTGTGCCCTGAGAAGCGACAGGCTTTTGCCAACATTAGCCTGACGAGAAACACTGTGACACATAGGATTTCAGCCAGCGGAGTTAAACAGCCAGATGAAGCACAAAGTCAAGTCTTTTGTTGCATTTTCGGTTGCAATTGATGTGAGCACGGACATTTCGGATGTTGCTCAACTGGCCATATTCATTCGTGGTATTGATGAGACTTTGACCGTCACCGAGGAGTTCCTTGAGTTGTTGCCTATTGCGGACACCACGACAGCAAATGACATTTTCAACGCTCTCGTTGGAGCGCTGGACCGGGTCGGAGTGGACTGGGCCCGTGCTGTTAGCGTGGCTACAGATGGCGCGCCATCAATGATCGGGGAAAAAGCAGGTGTTGTGACAAAATTCAGAGAGAATGCACAGGCTGCAAATGGAGGACATGGTTTTTGGACATTTCACTGTATTTTGCACCAGGAAGCGTTGTGTTGCAAGTCGTTAAAACTGGATCACGTCATGGCAGTGGTTGTCCGAACTGTTAATTTCATCCGAGCCAGAGGTCTGAATCACCGTCAGTTTGACAGCCTCCTCAGTGATGAAGACGTTACCTATAGCCTGCCATACTACACTTATTGCAAATGCTGCTTCAGACACTTTTGCACCATGAACAATATATTTCTGTGAAAATGAATACTTACTTTGGAAATATGTTAAGACATTGAACATTGTGACATATAATGTCAGTCAGCAGCTTCAGTACAAAGAGCCACAACTTTATGTATTTTTTATGTATACATTTTATACATTTACAAGGCAGGCAGATAACTTAACCTTCTTCCTTAATAGTTCCCACTTTAGTTTGTGTGATGTGGTGTCAGTTCAGGTGATCAGGATTACTACACAGATGTGGAAATGAACGTACGTTTAAAAATAATTTCTATAGCTTGACGAGTTGTTTTGATCATAAAGTAAAATACTATATTGTTCAGTTCCAAATACCTGTGACTAAATGTGTTGTGCCTTTGGAGATACACTGTGATGTGTATGTTGTACACATGTGTAAATGATAAACTGAGGCATAATATTGTTGAATTTGCACTTATTTTTCTTAAGAATTTTCAGGTTCTTAATGTTTTGTAAAAATATAGTTAATTAAATGTGAATATTTTCTGAATGTATATGTACTTTTTTGTACTAAAACAAAGGGGAACATTTGGAGTTGTCGTTATTTACAGATTATTATGATATGATTTTACTGGTCCGGCCCATTTGAGATCAAATTGGGCTGCATGTGGCCCCTAAACTAAAATGAGTTTGACACCCCTGTATTAAATGGTTCCTTCACACAGAAGAGAACCACCTGTGTTGAGATCTGCTGGTTCTTTTGAGAGTCTTCTGATTTCACTGCCGAGGAGTGGAGACTTACTCAAGAAATGAAACCCCAGTCCTTGTATATCTTTTGAATGATGTCATGTCTCAGGGGGTTCAATACCAAAAGAAAATTGTGAGGGTGTAACTGCAAGAGGGGAAAGCTTTTTCATTTTGTTGATCGCATACTTCTTTCTAAAGGCACAAAGCTGCTGAGCCTTCACTATGTGCTCTGAGGGTCAGTGTGTGTGTTTTTATGTGTCTGCGTGGCTCTGATGTGTTTTTCTTACAGGGCGGCTCTGTTTCTGTGTGCTTATGAAGTAGCTGTCACTTTTATGGCATGATGTTTAGCTTCGGTACTAATAGGACCTAGGTTACTTTACTGTAATTGAACAAAAGTAAGGATTTAAGACTCTCGTAAAAACTCTTTGTAAGGCCTCTGAGATACAGAAAAGTGTGCCCCTGGATAACCTTGGACCTGGGCTGCAGGTTTTTGATTTAATGACCAATTTTACCTTTGATGATTACATTACATCGCAGACAGAAGTATAAACAACACTAACCGCTCTTTTGATTACATTTCCTTACTCATCAAAGACTCCTGCTGTTATGAAAAATGTTCTGTTTGATGCAAAGTAAAGTGGATTTCCTATTGGTGCAAAGGGCACTACACTAAACAGGGCTAGTGACATACAATACGAATAGACAATCAGGAATACAGACGAGACAGGACCAAACAAAAGAAATAGACAATATTATTGTTATTATAAATATGCAAACTTGTTGTTACTAAGAGTGGGCGGTTATGTAGGGAACATATTTGTATGTGTATGAGTGTGTTTATTTGTAAGAGACAGACAAGAGAGAGAAGACATAATAATAATTTTATATAATCAGTAAAGTAGATTTTTTACCACATTTCTTCAACCAAACAAATACGACAACCAGAAATGACACGTCCCTGCTCATTTTACATATCTTACATTTTTCATATTTCAACATATGATAATTGTGTTTATTTGTTCCTGTTGTTGCACAAGATGAAGAAGGAGATGTTTGCTGCATTGTCTTCATGCATCAGATGGGAAAGGGCTGCTGGGGCTTAATTTTTATATTGAGCATGACGTTTTGTATATTTTGCTTTGAATATCTACTTGTCACAGTAGATTTATCGAGCTTCAGACAAGAATATCTTTATCCATCCATCCATCATCTACCGCTTATCCGGGTTCGGGTCGCGGGGGCAGCAGCTCCAGTAAGGAACCCCAATCTTCCCTTCTCCGGCCCACATCCTCCAGCTCCGACTGGGGGATCCTGAGGCGTTCCCAGGCCAGTGAGGAGATATAATCTCTCCACCGAGTCCTGGGTCTTCCCCGGGGTCTCCTCCCAGCTGGACGTGCCTGGAACACCTCCCTAGGGAGGTGGTCTCTGTCTCTGTCTCTGTCTCTCTCTCTCTCTCTCTGTCTCTCTCTCTCTCTCTCTCTCTCTTTCTCTCTCTCTCTCTCATTTATATATATATTTATATATATATATATATATATATATATATATATATATATATATATATATTTATATATATTTATATATATAAATAAATAAATCCCCACGTTTGTGGTTTGCTTGTTCTCCTGCCTCTGCTTCCTTGCTTATGGTCCACCCCGGTCTGCCATATATATATATACACAATATATAATCAAAAACTAAAATGCAGTCCCGATGAAAATGTCTGAGCCAACCAGTCCAAATTGGGAGGGGCCGCTCGTATCCCCCCCCCCCCCAATATTAAGTATTAGATTGACCCAGCCCGACAGACAGCGTTCCACTCTGTTTGTTTGCGGCTGCTAAGGACAGGCTGACCCATGCCACGGCCTAAGGCCATACTACTGATATCAGGAATTGAAAAATAAAAACTCTATGACCTCCGGCAGCTTCGACCTGGAATGGAACGGCCATTCGTGATTCTTCCTGATGGATGAACGGATTAGAATTAGCTGGTCAAAGGTCGAGGTAACTGTGACCGTTTTTGGCCATAACTCATCTGCTTATTATGACAATTTCACACAAATGTTTAACAGGATAAAATGATGAACTGATGACATTTTGAACAGACATGGATGTAAACTGCAACTTGAATGGTTGGCAGAGGCGTACAAGGCGGTAATTCTTGTTGAATTCGTATCCTAAAGCTGTATTTCTCTGTGAGCTTTGCTTGTGCGAGGGTTCCAAGTCAGGTTTAGTAAATTGTTCATTTCAACCTGATGAATGCCACCTGTTCATGAGTACATGCACATTTGTAAGGTACGATCATTCGTATAAACAACACCTTAATCTTGCAGTATAAGACTGCCTGTGCTGCTCCATTTAGAGCTTTCACACCTATCCAGTTTTGTTCCGTTAAATCAAGCTCTGGTGCACAACCAGTTCAAGGCCGCCTGAAAAAAGGGTCTCAGTCGGTGCAGCTTGTTTGTAGTGTGAAAGTGAACTTAACGTATAGCCTATACTTATACAAGATCATTTGGTCATCATGATAACATGTATGAGTGAAACCAGAGGTGTGTTGAGCTTTAGTCCTGCTTTGTGTTCTAGCAGTTTCACAATAAGAGGGAAAAGAGGGAAACATAGCAACAACACAGAAACTATCGCACATTATCACAGCACAAAAACAGTCTTTATTGTTGCGTTGTCTGTCTGTTAGTCAGTATCTCTCATATACAAGGACCAGTTGCAGACTCATAACCTCAGTTATTTCTTTGCAAGCTCTTTGGGATAGAACAGGATAAATAAACCCATATTGCTCTCAGTCACTAGAATATGTTTTCCCACTGTGGTCCATGATGTAGTATGATGTCACCAAAACTGTCAATCAGTGAGTTACCTGTCTGTCCATATGACTTTATGTTTACAGCTCTTGGTTTGTTTGTAATAAGTCAGTGTGAACACAAATAAGACTGGAACTAAAAGGCAATTATGTATCTTTTCTTTCTTTGGCCCGGGGCAAATTAACCGCAGTACAGGTGTTAGAGCACCCATAAACTCAAAATGTATTCAGATTAAGGCATTATGATTCATTTCACACTTCGGAGAAAGGCAGAATATCTTTACGTAACTTGTACAAACACGTGAGTGGTTTCTAAAGTTTCTGATTTTAAGAAAATTGGTGAACACAAGAAGTTTTCTTTACCCATGTGTGCCCAAAGACTATATTTAATATAATAAGGAAAAATGCTACAACATTTGTTCTGATTGGTCTTAATCTGGAAATCTGGTACGGACAAGCTTTGGGCAAGTATCTAAGAGTACAACAATCACACTTTTATCAATAGTCAGGATTTATGAAAAATGAGGGAACGCTAAACGCTAAAATGTTGTCTATTAAATGTCTTTCATATGTATTCTTTTACACTGCATATGTGTGCATACATTTGATATTCAATCATTTCTGTCTTATGAGTTCATAGATACCAAATACTTGATTGTGCTCCTTGTAATTTTTGCGATACAGCCATTTTCTTATCATACTATATTTAGTCTTTGGGCACATATGACTGTTTTTCCCAAAACTATAAATAAATATATAGAAAGAACACCCAAAGACTAAATATAATATGATAAGAAAAACTCACTTTTCAGCTAAACGGTATGACCGAGTTTTTACATTTCTTCAGATTTGTGCTTTTGCAAGCCCAGGGAAAACCTCCACTAAAGGAAATTCATCATTTCAGTTGCACAAAATGGTAAAATCACTTGTACATGATGCTAATTAACAAAATGGTCCATACGAGGGGTTCTGACATTAGGCCCATTTATATAACTTCAGTTCAGATTTAAAACAATTAAGTTCTCTTAAAATCCACATTGTCTCTATCTTTCTCTTTCTCTCTCAGAGGGGTGGTTCAGCTCATAACTGCGGCCAGCTGAAGGTGGGTCAGGTGATCTTGGAGGTAAACGGGGCGACCATGAGGGGCCGCGAGCACAGGGACGCCGCACGCCTCATTGCCGAGGCCTTCAAGACCAAAGAGAGGGACCACGTGGACTTCCTGGTGACCGAGTTCAATGTGGCGCTATAGCTGAGTGGAGGAGGAGAGAGGACGAGGGCAGCGCCGAGAGAAGAAGAGTTGGAGGACGACATGAGAGGAAGAAAGTCTATTGTTTTAAATGGCACAACTCTTTTAGATAGACACAAACGAACCAACTGATCTCTGAGTCCTTCGAAACACCCACCCCTTGAGTCTGGATACATGATACTCAAATTTTACAAGGCATTACTTCTGCCGTGGACTTTGTTCAGGATTCTCCTCAACTTGTTACCTCCCCACTGTGAGACCTTATGCACTAAATGGAAAGTAGTGAAACGTGTACCTTTTCTTTGTTCCCTCCGTGTTAAAACTTGTGGATTTACAAGCATTGAAACCCACCGGAACTTCTCGTAGCACTCCCAGGTCCCATGGTCAGTTAACTTTATTATTATTATTGTTTTGCTTCTGCCTGAGAGACAACTGCACATCTAAGACTGATCCATGCTCAACTTTACAAGCCTGGATTTGTAAATGTAAAAATTAACAAATGTAGATACAGATGCATATATACACTTAAAGATACTCCTATATGAATAATAAAACCCGTAACCTCCGCTGCATCATCAGCATATAGTGATATATTTCAAAGATGATGATAATTCAGGCCATCCTGGTGATATGTGATTCTACACATTTTGTAGTGATGGAACCGGCCTGTCTGCGTATTACAACCCTTTCACAAAAAGGAAATACATGTTACATTCTCATATTTCTTTAATCAGACAACATGTACTTCTCCATGTGTATCTGTATTGTTTGAGACTATGTCCAAGCTAAACAAGCGGAATTTCTTTAATTCTGTGAAAGCAACAATACAAACAATAAGAATCATGGCTAAATTGTAGCTTCTTTTTCTTTCTTTTTTTCATCAGCAAAACATTTCTGACAACTGCACTGTATCCAAGTTCCCCAGTACACACTGAAACACAAGGTGGTTCACATTCATTCACTACACAGAGCAATTTTGAAAACCTCAGTTTGGACGCTGGATCAAAAAATACATTTGTACATTTGGCTATTTTATTCTGCAACTACCCTCAGTTTTTCCCTCAGACTGCTCTGCTTTTCTCCTGCTACTCTGAATAACAATTGATGATTTTTATTTGTTTATTTCATTGTTGTAATTATATTCACCCGGGGGGGGGGGGTTGTTTTCTAAAGCCATGCTCAGTGAAGCAGTTATGCCCGAGAGGGGAGTGATGAGACATTTAGAGGACGACACTGCCAAAGATTTGAGAAACACTCCTCCACACATGTTCACCCATGGAACATGTGCACGCACACATTTTATCCACTCATAGAAAAGCAATTAGGAGATAAGCAATCAGGTGGAGAGAGAGAGAGAGAGAGAGAGAGAGAGAGAGAGAGAGAGAGAGAGAGAGAGAGAGAGAGAGAGAGAGAGAGAGAGAGAGAGAGAGAGAGAGAGAGAGAGAGAGAGAGAGAGAGAGAGAGAGAGAGAGAGAGAGAGAGAGAGAGAGAGAGAGAGAGAGAGAGAGAGAGAGAGAGAGACAGAGAGACAGAGAGACAGAGAGACAAAAGTAACCAGTGAGACGTTATTGTTGTTGTGATGATTTTACTTCCTCTCAGGAAGAGTGCAAGCGTGGAGAGGATGTACAGCAAACATTCTCCCATGTGTCACTCCAGAGACTCGCATTAGGCTGCAGCTAGAAATATGAAGTAGATGTGTGTTTAATGTGAGTGGTGTGTATTTGTCTTAATGGATGAAAAGAGGAGATGGCAAATAAAGACAAATGGAAATGTCATCAAAGGAGCTGATGTATGAGACACGCAGGAGGAAGTGAAGAGGTAGTCTGGTGCTTCTGGACTTTTTTAAAGAACGCCAACTGGGTAGTTCTGTGAGAAATTGTCATCAAACACTCCTGAATCATTCTGGTGACTCAGAGTACACATGCATGCTTTGTTTTTACACCATATATCTTCAAAATGTCAACCATTAATGAATAAATAACAAATGTCAGGTCGTAAATGTCCTTAAAAGAACATACCCACATCCTGTAATGATCAATTATGATCCTATGATATATTTTTTGAAAGAATCTTTCTTAAAAGGCGAAAACCTGATGAAACCTGGTCAGAAGACCAAGAAGACCAAGCTTTATTCTGTTGCTCAAGTGCGAAGTAAGAAAACAAAAAGAACTACATGAATTGATTTCCATAACTAGAAGAACTGTCAACCTGATGAATGTCCACGACTCTGGTTTGGTCTCCACCAGCATTTATACCAGCTAGTTGCATGTTTACCAGTCTCCCTTTTGGTGTTGGGAAGGTAGTTTTAATGGTGGTGATGAGAGACTGACTGTGTACAGCTTTGTGAATCTGCTTCATAAACATACGAGGACAAGAGGAAGAAGAATTCCTACTTTATTGATCACAGAGGAGAAATCAAATGTTTGCATTAAAGATGAGATGTCTGCGTATGGACAGGCGGGGGGTTTTGGTGCCTTGCTCAAGGGCACCTCAACACTGCCCAGGAGGCAAACTGGCACCTCTCTAGCTACCAGTCAGTGCTGCGTACTGAACACAAAACACACAAGCACACTAGCACACACATGGTCGGAGCATCCATTGCTAGCCACCTTACAATTGACGTACAGTGGGTACAATGGTGGACAAATTTACACATATGACGCAAGGGTAACATCATTGGAGGTCGGCAACAACACGATAAATTACTCATTAAAGTTGATACCGGCCTTTCAACCTTTCAGTGCATCCTTAACAAGTATCCAAACCTTCAGAAAGCTTTTTTTTTTTTAAGCTGAATTCCTCCGTTCATCTAAAAATAGGCAATATTAGGCAAATTTCTGTTACTGGGTTATTTCCAATTCAACACTGACTTAATACATAATTAGAATTTGTAAGTCAGAAAACTAACTTTTCCAACCTTCATCCTCTCACTGTCACATACAGTTGATTTGATGTGTTTTAGGCACAGGATCAGAGAACATTAGGAAAACATTTATACATATTTTAAGGTGGCTGCCTTCAAAACCAGACAGCTTCGTGACTTTTTAAATGTCCCGCTGCCTCACAGAACGAGGAGTTAAAAGACATGGAAGTAGTGACATGAAGAAGTAAATCCAGATGGGATAATTCCACTGTGTGACAAGAAAAGGGCAATCGGGACCTGTAAATCATCATACATTTCTAAAATAAAGCTTTAACAGTAACTCGTGTGGCAGGATATATTTAACGTTTTGTAGCTTATGTTGTTCATGAATAAATCAACAGGCTTGTTGAAAAGCTACTGTATTAAAGTTTAGTATCAGTTTATATCTGAGAGACACATGGAAAAGCTCTCATTATATATACATAGTTTTTGTGATACAAGCAATATCTGGATGAAAAAACATACTTACCACCACCATAAACAAACTTAGAATTCAGGGTGCGTGTGTGTGTGTGTGTGTGTGTGTGTGAGTGTGTGTGCGAGAGAGAGAGATACAGACTGAGCTAGATAAGCAGACACGGACATTCAGACAGATGAGAGCTGGAGTGCGTCCTCTCAGTGTACTCTCCACTAAACAATCTAATCTGGAAGGGATCGCAGCCACACAGATGAAGACTTTTGTTGTCTGAAATACCTTTTGATGGAAAATCTTTCCATTGAAAACCGCATACTACATCTCTAAATTAGATTTGATCAAGATTCTCTTGTAAGGTACTATAAATAAACAGAAGGAGAACATTTTCCTCTATGGGTTGAGGAAATTCTCCCACTTCTGAGACAAATAAAACCCTTTTAATCCTTTTGGATTAACTCAAAAATGTATTGCAACAGACAGGGCATCGTGTCAATTGAAAAATGTCAATATTCTAAAGCTACATTGACGCTGCCGTGTGGCAACCACCTTGACAACAACCTACCTGCGAGAGCGCACTGTGAACTCTGTGTGCGCCTTCACGTGGGGAGCAATCGCTTCACACCCTCAGCTGCATTCCCCTCATTGAAATGACTGGAGGTGGCAAGTATATATATTAAACAACCTTATCCTTTAATAACCTTATCCTTAAACAAAATAAGTCAAACATCCCAAATATTACATGTTATGAAAATTTAAGGATTAAACATTTTGGACAACAGCAAAAAAAGTATTCAGATTTGACACAGAGCTCTAAAAACATTTTTTAAAGCTGATTTCCAGTATATGAAAGTTGACAAGCTCCAGTTGCAATCTTATTTATATTTTTTAATGATTTTATTGAATCACATTTTCCATTGGCCTGAGGGTCCTTGGTACAATCCCTGTAAAGGCTACATGTGTCATTTAATGCCAAAGTTCCCTTGAGCAAGACACTGAACCCCTCCCTGCTGCTGGCTGCATCCTGCTCAGGTGAAATGTAGATAAATGCAAACATGTCTCAGAGAAAGAATAAAGAAACAGCTGTTATTATATTAACCTTATATATTTATTTAGACATTTATAAAGCATAAGCAACTGCAGAATCATCCCTCCTTGTCACAGAAACCTTTCGTGAGTTAACCCCATAATGACGCCGTCTTGTAGACATGTGATGATAGCGCAGGGGCCTTCTCTTTGACCTAATATTAAAGGGCCATCCAGGAGGGAGGGATGATGGAGGGGAGCGATGGAAGCCTCTGACAGTCTCATTAATCACATGCCAAGACAGAGAGGTGCTGGCCTCGGCCCCGACATGAGACACGACAGCTCAGACAATGTCTTGTTGCTCGTGCTGTAGCAAGGTTTGACGGTTTGCACCCCTCCCCGCCCCCCGCGCGCTCCCGCCCCACCTTTCAACCACTGCTTCCCCGCAAAGGTCAGACTCATAAAGCAACCAACCCCACCTTTTGAGTCTGTTAATAATGTTTATTTGTTTCACTGAGTGTGCCTCCTGCTTTATTAGCTGCACAAGGCTGATTTTGTTGGTGTTCATGTTTCCACCCCGCCTGCCATTGCTCTTTAGCCGCCTCCTTTTGCTTTTGTTTTCCTGTCACTCCATCTGTCTTTTCGCCTGCTTCCTGCACAATTTAGCGAGGAGTGTTGTACAATGACATGCTATTTATACAGAAAGTGTGTTTAATTTTTCAATAAAGAAAACTGCACAAAAACTAGCAAACTGTCTGCTTTTATTGTGAAGTCTGAAACATGACATTGTAAGGGGGGGGTTTCTAGATAGATAGATAGATAGATAGATAGATAGATAGATAGATAGATAGATAGATAGATAGATAGATAGATAGATAGATAAAATAAAATAATATTTATGGATATAACAAGCTATATTAAAACTTCTCATTGAGCTCTGGGAAATTGTAATAGACATCTCTGACATTTATGTTCCTGCTCGGTCTTTATATTTGACTGACAGCAGTGAACATACAGGCCTCAGACCAGAGACATGCAGAACAGGTTCTGGGTCACTGCCAGTGACTATAATACTCTGCAACTGTGTCTTCTCTTTCTTATCAATGTCAAACAGTCTACTGTAGCTTGTCTTTTGTTATTGCTAGATTTTCATCTTGTGAAGTTTGAATTCGACAGATTATTGCAGGAATGGAGATAAGAGAGGGCCGATTGATGTCAGCTTCATTCTCTTTGTCTGTGTGTTTCTCTCTTCATTTTCAACCAGTTTTTCAAACTATTTTCATACAATTATAAATGTATTTCACCTAAGTGGGATAAATAATACATGAAATAAATATTATGAGATACTTATGTTTATACAGAGATTTTCCTTGGCCATGTGGAAGTATAATACTAATTTCTGCAGATCATTGACCTTGAATTAAATTACTTTATTATACTGTGAGAGTATTATTGTATGCTTTAGTCTACCAGGACGGATAAGCCTTCATTTTCAGGTTGACTTTTTTTAGACAAATGTACCTATAAAAGTACAGATCCCTTCCAGTCATTTCTCCCTTTGTAAACCAATTGATTTAAATCTGGCAGAACATTTAATTTGTTGTTAATTTGAGAATGATGTTCAGTGGACAACAGTGTAATTATAACAGCTCTAAGGGTATCTTTTGAAAGTGAACCAGTGTGTTGCAGAGCTAACCCAAACATTACTGTCATGTGTAATTGCTTAACATGCCATTCCAAAATAATGGGCACTAGTCTGCTGCTACAACAGCCGCACTCTTATGGGAAGGTCATGGCAGTCAAGTTCTTCCACACACAAACTGGGTACAACCACTGGTACATGACCAGGCTTTGTGGACCGGGGCATTGCCAAGTTCAAACAGGAGAGGGAGAATTGTGTTTTTTTGCTGTTTCATAATATATAGGGTCAGCCTGGGGGAAAGTCACCTGAGTTAAAGAAAAAGATTTTCAAGAATGGTTTAACAATAGGCTTTATTTGAGAGCTATTGATAAAAGTCAGTAGTTAAATTTTATGACCTATATATTTTTGTATAATCACCCTGCACAATGTCTTAGCAATTACTTTTTAATTAAAATGTTAATTACATTTTTTTTTTTACATTTCTTAAATTATTTTCATACACTTTTGTTTCATATGTGTATGTATATAGATGTGTTGGGCATTGACAAATATGAAAAAAAAGAAGAAGAAAGGTATCTTATTTTCAGTTGGAAGATATAAAAACAGTTAGGAAATTGCGCACTCTTGTGACTGCATCTTTGAACGGCAACCACCCAGTGTGGTATTCCTATAATCTACGCCAAGTCCCGCCCCTGTGTAGCCTCATAACCAATCACCACTCTTTGGCTTCAAACTACATTAGGTTTATTTTATCCTGAACTTCGCTTGTCAGGTAACACTATCCACAACAAACTCCACAAATTAAATGATTATGTTCAGACTGAGGTTAGAAAATGTTCAAGTTAGAATCAAGGCTGCTGTTTCAATAAAGGCAAGATTTATACAAGGTCTGTTTGAAGGTAAAACATGCCTGAAATACTAAACCCAGGGCGAAAATAGTTTCCCATCTGTTTTACCTCGGGTGACTACAATGTCAGCTAAATCAGTGCCACACTTCTCAAGACTGCTGATTAGCCTCTTAAATATCAGAAATCCCGGCTTTCTTTGGAGAAATTAAGTCGTGTGACTCCTCCAGAATTACGGTACAAACACTACGTAGCTGAAAGACGTCTTAATGTGGGTTATTTGCGTTTGTTTTGATGTTTAGTCAAGAGTAAGTGATGGTAACGATAACCAACTTTTGAAACTGGCACTGACTGTTACCTAGCTTAACGTTCCAGTCAACGTTACTCCGTTACAGCTCATATAAGACACACACGTTGCTAAATTCAGTAGTTTAACGAATGTGTTGGCTTGAAAGTGACCTCAGTAACCTGTTAACTGTCGGCGGTGGTTTGTTGTTGTGTGTGTGCCATGGTGACACGGGGGTGGGTCCTCTCTTAAGTTTTGCGGTTTTCAAGGCAACGGACCCCTGTTGCTGTAAGGTCTGCCTTCTGAATCGACGTAACATTTGTATCCATCTGCAACATGAGGTACGTTTGCAATGTTATTTATGTTGATAACAAGTGTTATCAAAGTTACTTTCTCTCCACAACAGTGTTATTTTGATTTCTCTGTGTGCATAAAACTGGTTGACTTGGTTAGCAGTTGTTGAGCAAGTTTTTCTACACCTGCGCTTCTTGTCTTTGCAAAGCATGGGTTAAATATATTTTGAAGAAAATGCTTTGGTAGCCCTGCTAGTCTGAAACTGCACTAGTTGGCTTCAGTATAAGAGACTCCTCACTCTCGGGCCATGAGGATATGTTAACACATGGTCTGTGCAGGAAACTGGTTCTTTTTGTAGACTAGCAGCTCAGAGAATCCAACTGACTGCACATATTATACAGTACAATGTGTCCTGTGGACATGTTCTCACCAGCAAAAACATTTTGTGAGAGACGGGACAGATTTCCCCTCACAACAGGGCCGTCCAGGTATTTCCCTAACATGGTTAATTCAGTGATATTTTGCCTGTTTTATTTTAATTGTACTTATGTATCTGTCCAGATCGGTATCAATTGATTTAATTCAATAGTGCTACCAATTTGAGTTTCTTCTTTATTTCTTTATCCTTCCTTCTCCTAACACAACGCAGTTGTACAATAACTTGGCCTCATAAAACAGTCTAAACTCATCAACAATATTAATTATATTAGGAAATATCTAAACAAAAGCCAAAGGCTTCATAACTTGTTGAGTACATGGTATTTGATTATGTTGATAAAAATGACGTTGTAATAGCAATAAGAATCGAAATTTTAATTGAATTGTTATTGGAACATTTAAAAAAATGGGTTGTGAAATCTGCTGATTTCAATAAAGTGAAAGATTTCCTGAGAGTTTCTGGATGGCCACTAGAATTGAAATTCATGAAGAAATACTACCTCCTTTAATTAACAAACTTTTAATACTATTTATATTGCACAAACAACAATTATTTGTATTTATTTTTAATAAGGGCTGCTACCAACACCTTTATCATTATCGGTAAACATGTTGAATATTATGTTTTGATTGATCATGTTTTCGTCTTTTTAGAAATTTTAGAAAATAGTAGAAAAAGGTCATATTGCTTTGTTTGTCCAACAGTAAAAAAGCAAACAAATATATTGAATTCACAGTGACAAAAAACAGGGAAAAGCAGCAAATCCTCACATTTGAGAAGCTGGAACTAGGGACTGTTTAACATAGATAAATGACTTAAATGATTAACTGATTACTTACATTATTGATCAACTAATGATTTCAGCACGATTCTAAATAAGTATACCGTTTTATTCAGTCTCTCTTCCCCTCAGTGTATCCTGTGTCTTCAGCTCTCCCTGTCCCTCTTAAGAAGATTAGCTGTCATATATTAGTCACTAGGCAATCCTAAACAGGAAGTATACAACTCGCTCTTGCTCTGCGAGCCTGCGGAGCAGCTCTAGCTACACTTGTGCTCAGAATTCAGCCGGTGTCATCCTGGGAAAATTCAGGTAGTGTCCTTGTTCTGTTGGCTGGGCTGAATGATTTTACGACCGCTTTGGTGAAACTGGGAATGACAGTAGAGCCTGGCAGAAATTCTCCCTCTTTCTTTCTGTCATTGTGTTTCTCTTTCTCTCTCTGTCTCTTGTGCCGACACCTTCACCCCACCTGTCCAACCTTAGCTCGCCTGACAGTCAGATGATTACAGCCCTGCTGCTGCTGCTGTCTGTCTGTCTGTGAGGAGCTGAGCTAGCCTCCTGTCCTGGACGTATACTGATGAACATTGTCTGTTTACAATCACTGAAGCCCCCTGTAAGGGCTTTACAACGGCTTAATTCCCCCCCCATCTGTCAGCTGAGATAAATCCTTAGTTCCCCCCAGGAATAAACGGGGAGCATGAGCAGAGCAACAGGTGAGTTGTTTCTTCGCTTTATTCTTACCAAAGAGAAGCTCAGAAATCCAACAATTATGTAAAACCTAGAACGTTTTTGAATTAGGAAATGGCTATGATTTGATATCATTCTGCCTTCTGCATTTGCTCTAAATGTAGTTAGTCTTGACCTCAAATGCTGTAAATGCCTGACATGTCTCTGTGTCTGAGACAGAAACAGAGTACCACCTGAAACTGAAATAGTTTGTAAAGCAGGACTTTAACTTAAGTGGAACCACAATATAAAAATACTCAAAAGTCCTGCTTTCAAAAAGTGTTTTGTTTATTGTCTTGTATTGTTCCTGCTCGCTCACTGTCATGGTTTAATGGGCCACTTGAGAGTTTTTGATGCTTGGTGCTACAGACACATTTGTACCAAAGAAGAACCCAGTCCTAGTCATCAGTACCTTCTGTGTTTATAGCTGGTTGAGGTGGAGCTGATTTGAACTAATTCATATTAGTAATTACTAATACTAAATAGTAACTAATACTGTTTGTTAGTTGAAATAATAAAAATGCATATTTCATAATCTTGTCTTACCTTTTGCGTGGAAGACCTTAATGTGCAACGTAACTAGAAACTATGGCTATCAATGTAGGGAAATTGAAAGTACAATATTTCCCACTAAGTGTAAGGGAATGCACGCATATAGTTGCATAATAAAATCTAAATCTAAAAAATTCTACTTTTCACCACTGGTTAAGTTTTAATCAAGCAACTGCACATATTTCCATCCTTGTCTCCTGGCAGGGGTTTACTCCTCCATGACTAATACTTGTGTGTTAGAGGAGGAAATTAATAAATAATGCCATAATTATTCTGTGAGCTCATACTCTTTCTATTTTGAAGTTATTGTTTTTCTAAACCTACCTCTCAAGTTGTTTATCTGCTGAGCTGTGTCCTCTCATTCCTTGTGGTCTACTTTAAATGCATGGTGAGTTTGCCATGTTGGTCCGTGTGGAGACTCTGCTGATTTGAGTATGAAGGGTTGTAGTGAGAGCATGATGTGAGTCTGTCAGTTGTGCACACTGAGCTTTGATTCTGTTTCAATCAAAACAAGTCTGTGGAGAGAGAGAGATTAAAGGGGGGGGAACAGCCTCCATCACAACTTTCCACAGTCAGGATGGTGATAATGGTATAAAGGGGGGGGGGGGGGTCAATGAGGGGAAATGGGATGGATTTATTTCAAGCTTGTTAAACAAATACGTTATTGGGCTTTGATAACACATCAACTATCGTTAGTTATAAAATGTTATCAACTTTAATTGACTGAATGTATTGAAAAGTGTAGCTTTATTAACATGAATACTGTGTAATATATGTTTTAACTCTCCTATAATGGGAACAGCGTTGCACTCAGTGGGAGCAGTGATGCTGCGCTTTGGACTGAAGGATGCTGCAGGTCAGGAGTGAGTTTGGTGTTTGAGATACGAACATCACAGAGATGCTGTCGGTCATTGTGGTTCTCAATCTGCTTTTGTTAACAGAAAATGTTTGCTCACATGAGCCGAACACACTCATAATTCTTTGTGCGTGGCGTCTCATCAGAGGAAACTTTTCCAAGCTTCGGTAGAAGTCGGGGAGGGAGAGAAGCTGATGTTGAATCTTCAGGGACTCATCACACTGCATTTTGATAAGTTCTAATTGCAGATTTCTTTCTCGAGGATAGAAATTTCTTGGAAGCGCTGACTGAATTCTGTCATGAGAGACGTGATCACAGACACATATTTCCCCTTGTTATCAGAAAGGTTGGCCTTTGGAAAAGCACATTTGATTTCGGACAGCGAGGGGAAGTGCGCAGTATTGAAGTTGCGTAGTTGTGTCTTAAAGAGATGGAGCTTCACACAGAATGCTTTCATGTGCGCATAAAGTTGTGGTACCAGCTGGTCTTTGCCTTGGAGGCTCTTGTTCAGTGTTGCAATGACCAGTAAAATCAACTATAAATGCCAGATCTGCCAACTATAGAGGGTCCCTCAGCTCATGAAGAGGTCAGTCCTCTTTCAAAAACAGGTCGATTTCTGATCTCAGGGAATAAGAGGTCATACAAGGTGCACATCACCTCGTCAGTAAGGATAACCATTCACACACACTCACAAACACTCACAAGATACTGACCAGGCCAGGCCATCGGGAGCAATTTGGGGTTCAATATGCCCAAGGACATTTCGACATGCTGACTGCCGGGGCTGGGGATCAACCGGTGGACGACCACTCTACCGCCTGAGCCACAGCCGCACCAGATTGTGTGCAGAATGTGCTTTTAAAAAATGGTTAATTACCGTGTATTAAGTTCACAGCAAGCTTCTGTGATAATGATTTGTGTGGAGCTCTGTGACTTGGTATGTGGAAGTTTTTCTTGCTGATACTCATTAAAAAAAACTAAAAAAAACAGTACAAGGCAGAGTTTAAATGCACACTTTGTTAAATAACTCCTACATGTCTGATCCCTGCAACAGCTCCCTCAACTATCAATCAAAAAAGAACATGTGTGCTCATATCTCAAGGAAATATACTGTGATCAAAAACTATAAAATGATTATAAGACATTGGTACTGAAGCACGCTGAAATGACTTCATCTAAATGTATATAGATATATATGGACTTAATGTACTTTGGTGACATTTGAGAATTTCATTATGTGGCCTTTTAGAAGGTAAGCATATGGATACATTTTTGGGTGAGACACTGGCATTTATGTTAAGACAGAGATTTATTGCAGATGCTAAATAGCGCAGCTTGTGTTGATGTTGTGGAGTTGCCATGGTGAGCGTTGCAGCTCTAGGCAGATACTTCGGGGACTTGATGTAACATTGCGAACTAGCAGTGTAATTTATGCTCTGTATGATATTTCTATGAGAACTATAAATGCTGAGGTGTGCGATCTGACAGCGGGGAGCAAAAAAGTGAATGATTAACACAGAGTTCATGTCAGCTTTGTAACGAGTCCTTAAGTACTCTGTCTCACACAAGATGTCAGACAAAATCTAACTTCTGGTGACTGTACTGTGACATTAAGGCCACCTTAAAGTGCATAATGAATGAAAACTATATATATATATATATATATATATATATATATATATATATATATATATTTAGACATGTTCACTATGGGGTGTACTCACTTTTGTTGCCAGCTGTTTAGACATTAACAGCTGTGTACTGAGTAATTTTCAAAGGACAATAAATCTATACTGTTATTCAAGCAGCACACTGACTACTTTAAGTTATATCAAAGTTTCAGTAGGATAATGTTATCCCCTGAAAGGATATAACAGAATATTTGCAAAAATCTAAAGGGTGTACTCACTTTTGAGATATACTGTACATACATATATATATACACACATATCTATATATATATATATATAAATAAATAAATAAATATAAATTAAATAAATAAATAAATGTACACATACAGTGAGTGTCAGGGTTCATACAAAGTCTTGAAAGTTTGGAAGATGCTTAATTTGAATATAGTCATGTCAACCAACAATCTTTTACTGTATGAAATGAAACAACCACATTGCCATATTTGTTGTCTCTTGGCGTCTCACACTAGACACAGCGGAGTAAGCTAAGCATTAAATAATCATCATCAAAACATACAATTAAAGTTAATATGAACAACTGGTAAGATAAACAAAGTGACAATATAAATTGATTGATGTGGGTATAAAGGAATTCTGTAAAATTATTTTTCGCAATTGCACTCATGGTAGTTCATAGTCTGGAAATGTTTGTTTAGGTACCTTGATAGTGCTTGAAAAGGGCTTGAATTTACTCTTAAAAAACTGTTCGAATCCTGCAAGTCCAGCGTTCTGAAAGTTGTTTGTGCTGTACTTGCAGTATTGTATCAGGGTATGAACACCCGGTGCTGTAATAGGTTATATATACTAAACAGCTGGTTCTGTTTTGTGTTTCAGGAACTGCAGCCAAGGAGATCTCCCCGTCTTTAAGACTGAAGACTGATCAATCAATCCTCCTTAGCTGTACCTCTGGACTGTCACCAGCTTACTGACATGACCCTCAATCAGTAACCTTCTGTAGCCATGGCTTTGAAAGTGGGCCCAGCAGCAGAGCCAGGTCAACAAGAAAAGATGCAGTACCAGGCTGAGACAGTAACTGAGGTCAGAGCTGAGTCCTGTAGTACACTTGTCTGATAGGTGAATGGAGACAAGAAAGAACACCACAGCAGGGGTTCTTGTCTGGACCCCTGCCCCGGTCCGCACCTCACCCACCAGCTCTGTAATATCTGAGGATGTGGGGGAGGATGAGGATGAAGAACAGGCAGAGAGAAACAATGACTTTGTTAGCCAGATGGATGAGAATGGCATTATTGGACTGTCGGAAACACTGGAGGATGTGGAGTTGAAGGACTCTTGGGATGATTCAGATGCAGAATGTAATCCAAACTATGCTGGACCCCTGACCCCAGAGGAGGAAGACTGTAGTGGGCATGAGAGGGATACACCTGAGGAGCTGAGTTACAACCTGAGTGAACATCTGTCCTTCACCAAATCACCAGGAGAGGATGTACAAATACTGTCATCACGTGAGTCTTTAACCTTGACTGAAGAGTTTCTTAATATTCTTGTTCCTGTACTAATGCACTTAAAGGAGCATACCGCTCGTTTTGCATGTTTAAGCTCATTAACTACAAATGATTTACATCACATCACATGCAGCTGATCACTTTGCAAACCACATAGTGTCTTACTAGTTTGAATATATGTGATCTACTGGTTCAGGCAGTACAGAGAAAGAAAAGAAAGCATACATTCCTCAATGCAACATCAATACTTACATACAACACGTATGAAAACAATATTAAATTGGCTCATGTTTGAAGGCTAATGGTTATAGTGAGAAAACAACAACACCTGATGTTCACCATGATAGATTACACAATTCAAGAAAGTTTCAAGAGTCTGGCTGTAGATTTTCATACCATGCAGTAACGGACATCTATGGCTGCCTGAAACTGTAGGGAAGATACATGCAAGATACATACTTGTAGTTAAATTACCATATAATATAATATTTCCCCCTTAAAGATGTCCTCCAGACATGGTTGAGGATATATAAATATACTTGGAATTATGATTTGTGTCTACTATATATTTCATCTATTCCTCCTCCGTCATTGAAAAATCCATAATCAATAAACATAATTGTTTATTCCAAAAGTGTAATGATATGAGAGAGGTTTTGTGTGTGCTGGAAGCTTCAAGTTTCAAGTTCAAGCTGATGATTTTACATTTCAGTATTTCAAAAAGAGGTTTATAATCTGTAGTTAATGCAACACTGAGGGTAAGAAAGGCTAAGATGGATCATTTCATATTCCATAGCTCTGACCTAAACAAATCTATCTGACATCACTATTGTTAACGCAACAAAAACAAAAGAACACTTCTGACTCTTTAAATGTTCATTTATTTTTTCTAGGAAAATACATAAAAAACTAGTTGTCTTCCTGTGAAACTGAAAAGCGTCCACTCCGGCGACGACATCTTTGGCTTTCTGGTCAGAAGGCTGCACTTGTTCTTCTCCTCTGTGTTTATTGGCGGATCGCAATCCATGTTTAAACGTGCATACTGCCACCGACTGTGTTGGAGTGTTGAGATGCTGCGCTTGTGAAGTCAATAAAAGCAATTTAGCTTTTCATTATCACAATGATACATAATATACATTTCCCATCACCGGCTGATCATTCATCATCTCCGACAGCTATCATGCATCCGAGTCAAATATCAATAAGCAGGTTTCAACAATGTTCTGAATATACTGCCAAGTTAATGTCAATATTCATAGAGTGCTTGGGCAATATGAGTAAAGCCTTTTGTATTTGATATTATAACTTGTAAATGCACTGTCAGGCTCTTAAAGGCTGGACGAGCTGGACTCCTTTGTTGTGGGAGACTATTTATGCCTGCACTGTGTTGAAACCTGTCTTCCCATTTCTCCATCCCTCTGTGTTTTTGGCAGTTGAAGACTTGATGGGTAGCTTTAAAGCACGGACAGTGGCTGCAAAGGCGGGGCAGAGGAAAGAAGAGCAGGGGATAGAGTGCGTCTCTGAGTGGGACAAATACATGGACATAACAGAGGAGGAGAAAGATGGAAATGAAGCGGGGAAGAGGAGTGACAGGAAAAGAAACAATAAACACACGAGAGAGCTTGCAACTACGAATGGCTTGGATGAAAGCTATTTTTCCAAAGGGGGGATTGAGAAGATCAGCTCTCAGCCATCTTGTAGTGCTCACCTGTTAGCCATGGAACCTGCTAGAGTCTCCAATCGTCGCTGCCCAATATCCCAGCCTGCCTCACCTGTCACAGCCTCCACTTTCCCACACCTTCTCCACTTGACTGCTGAGGAAATGACTGCTGCTCCGGGGATTGACGGTGAAACCTTTCCAGACATGAGCTTCACAGAAAGTCTTCCAGAATCACACAGGAGCCACATAAGCCTCAAGTCCAGTCCTCGTCGTCCTGAGGTAAAGCTCAGGGCTTCTATTCAGCCAGCAGCCATGTTTTCTGAAGAAGTCGTGTCAAGTCATTACAGCGGTGTAAGTAAAGGGCTTTTAAAGGCATCAGATAAGTCTGTTAAACAGCCCACTCCCTCACCAAGGAAGTTGAGGCTGCTCTCTCCTGAAGCTACATATTCAAGGACTCGTTCCCTCAGCACAGCCAAGTCCTTAAAATACAAACATCAGACTGCAAGTCCCGACAGAGAGCAGAGTACATCCAGAGCCAGGAGTAATGCTGCTGAAGGGGATGAATCTAGGTGAGCCTTATGTTGTACCAAATCCTTGCTCCCCCCATCCCCATCCTTGTGTTGTGACAATGACTGTAATTGTATTTCCAGAAAAGGGCCTCTGAGTTACCGCACACCAGACTTCTCCAAAGTGGAGCCCAGGGTCCGCTTCCCCAAAGATGGTTACAACCCCCCCAAGAGCAGACACTCTTCCAAGAGGGAGTCCCTGTCACCTGAGCCCCCCTTAGTGTTCAAATCCCCTGCTGACATTGTGAAAGAAGTCCTGCTGAACACCACTGATGGATCTGCTGCTTCATCAGACTCTTACAAACCACCAACCAGTGCCCTCAACTCCACTGTGCCTCAGGAGTTCAGATGCCGCCAGCAGGCCACCACACTGCTTGACCAACTACAGGTACTGGTAGAGTCCAAGACGACATCTACACTACGCTGGCAGAATTTAAAAATCTAAGCTTTTGTGGACACACACTGTTTTTCACTGAGTCACCTTGGTGTGGATGATGTCTGAAAAACATCACAAGCTGCCAGAATTGAATGATTCTGCTTAATCATTTGAGGATGGAGCTTATGATACATTGGCAGGTTTGTTGTGTTGATTTTGTCTTTGGTCCAGTGCAGGCCTCTGAACATGTGAGAACACAGCACCCAGATTTACGTTATTTACATATTTAGTGTTATTTAATTGTTAAAGAAAACACAGTTCATGCTTTGTCTGGGGAGCAGCTCAAAGTGTCAAAGCAGCCAGGACAAATCCTGCCACAAACAACTTGTTTGCTTTTCATGAATACTAGTGATCTGGTGATATGGTTGGTCTAAATTGAAGAAGGATCCCTAAAAAAACTGAAAGGTTTTTCTTATTTTCCTAAAATATCCAGTGTCACCCCCCCCCCTAACATGTCAGTGATACACAGTTAAATCATAAATATGCAATAACTTAAATCACTTAAATCCCTTCCCCTCTTCTGTTCTCACTCACGCATCTCTCTCATACTTAATTCATATTTTCCTCCATCTTCTCTGTCCCCACACTCTAACCTGCCCTGCCCTCACAGAAGTTAAATTAAACTTCAAAGTTTGTTTCATATTGAGTGTGCTGAAGAGATTTAAAGTAAAGGATTTAAAGACCTTCTTCATTCTAGTGGCTGTTTTCATAGACATTTTTAAGAGGGAACATCAACCAGAAACAGTTTCTGTTGAAGTCTTGGAGAGTGTAGAGATTGTTTATCGCCAGGTTATCAATATAACCCTGCAACTTGTGTACCTTTGCCCATATTCCAGTATTACATTCTTAATGCTTTGTTCGTAGTCAGTCTACTGCACCAAGGCACGTACAAAGCTTGGACATGACACTTATCTTTATGCTACATATCGTTCTATTGGAAGTGGGAAGTGAAATAAGGTCTGCAGATCATTGACCCTGAGACAACACAATTGACTTTTTTTATACTGTAAAATGGTAATAATGTATGAATTATACCCTTTTTTTTGTTCAATGTATTTCTAAAAAGACAGTGCACAAGTCCCATACTATAGTCACACTAGTCTTAGTATAATAATAATAATAGAGAGTTAGTACATTTAGTTTGCCATATAAATACTGAGAATGATGATCTATGTATCTGCACCACACCAGTGTAATTATAGCATCTCTACTGGCATGTGTTGAAAGTGGACCACTGTGTTTTTGAGCTGGCCATCATGCACATCAAGTATGTCGACACCCAGACTTTAAACTCACATGTGATTGTTGCACTTCTTTAATAAAAACATTGGCATTAATCTGCTGCTATAACAGCTTCCCATTTTGGAACTTGGTGCAGGGATTTTCTCACTTTCTTATTTCCTCTCCTCTCGCTGCAGGAGGACTACCACAGACTGCTGACGAAGTACGCCGAGGCCGAGAACACCATTGATCGCATGCGTCTGGAAGCCAAGGTAGTTAATATAGAAATCAGGCTATAATTTATCACTATTTAATGGTGTGCAGTAGTGCGGGGTTTTAAAAACCAGTGCATCGGTGTCATAAAGATTTATTTTCGGTCTCAATTTTAAATCACTATAGCACCTGCAGGTTATGAGAAGGCTTCAAAATGATGGAAGGTTTCATTGAAAATGCTATAAAATATTTAAGAAAAATAATGTTTCAGAACAGAGATGGAAGTTATAAATGTTGACTTCTACAAAGCTGTGGCTTCTATTGAATAATGGGGCAGCAGTGAAAGCACTATTAATTCTGTGTATATTTTTAGACAATTCAAGATGAATCCATCAATTTATCTCTGATATTATCTCAGTAGCTATATTCATACATAGCTACTGTATTAACAAACACAGGCTGCAGAAAAGGCAGAATATTTTTATTATGAACACACACACACACACACACACACACACACACACACACACACACACACACACACACACACACACACACACACACACACACACACACACACACACAAACAAATGCATGCACGTAAAGGAACATAATAACAATACAATGCATATACACAAACACACTCGTACTAGGACATCGTAAGTAGACCTAGAGATAGAGATATACACACACTCCCATATATAAGTATTTTGGTTATAAAACAAAATAAACGTATTTATATCCCAACATTGGTTGACCTTTGTCAACCTCCAATGTAATTGTATAACTCCAGCCTGCACCCCGACTAAAGGTATCACACCCACGTTCAAAATGAAATGTTCTTTATTGCTATTAACATCCTTTCAATAACCCTTTGATATTTTGAAAACATTTTCAAACATTCATTGCTTAATTCTTGTCTTTTTGTAGCTTTACATCCAGGATACTGTGAACCTCTAAAATAAACCAGGGCCACAGTCCACATGACTTCACTAACCACACAGTCAACTATAAGAAGTCCTCTTGTGACTCTTTCAGCCAATGACAGTTATGTCTTTGTGTGTGTGTGTTTTCTGCATGTGGTCAGTACTATTTTAACATTCAGTAACATTCATTGGTTATTTATGTTTGTAGTTCATACATTATTGATTGAACAGACAAACTATTGTTGTGTGTTTCCTTCATTGTGGGGCTTTCAAATGGCCCGTGGATCATTTCATTCATTCATTTTGGTATTTATGTGGCCATGTAATATGACAGGAATTACCCAACAATATTCTCAATATAAGCACGAGTGAAGTGAAGTAGCTCCTTTAGAATTATTTGCCCAATTGAGTTGGAGCAGTAGCGGTAATTAAAATCAGCTTACGGCATCTCCGCCTTACCTCCATCTCCTCCACCACAACACTGAACCACCATCTGTCTCCCCCTCCCTCTGCTAGTATAACATCACACAATGGGAGGAGTGGCTTCACACTGAAATCTATTGTCAGAAGGAAGACGTTTCCAAATGTTTTTCAGGTTGTCAGTGTTGTTCATCACAAATCAGGAAATGCATAATCTTCTTATTACAAGCTCAAGTAATATTTTATATAAAACACATTTTCTCTTGAATTACATAAAGACTAAACAAAGTATTTTATTCTCTATTTTCAGAAATAAATTCTCATAATAATTGTAGTGTGTGTGTGTGTGTGTGTGTGTGTGTGTGTGTGTGTGTGTGTGTGTGTGTGTGTGTGTGTGTGTGTGTGTGATGTCCCAAACAAGATGAATTGTAATGTAACTTTTTATCAAGCCCCATCATGTGGTTAAAATGTGAATGTGTTTAATACTAAGAAATGTGTGTGTGTGTGTTAAAAGGACTGTTGAGGTCAGTTTAAGGTCATCATGATTTATTGGTTGGAGAGGACGGGCATCCATTCAGTCTCATTTACATTCAATTCCCTTATGTGTGTTAAAGGCACAATGAGAAGGATTTGTAGGTTGCGGACTGTAAAATCAACATTCAGAGTTGGCCCCTCCTCCACGGCTTAAGGAGGGTTACGGTGCTCGCCAGCGTGTGAAAGGCAACACTGAAACTGGCTCTGCTCGCTTGGCGTTTCACTTCACTATATTTGCATTTCTTTCGCCATGTGTCTGCCATTTTCCTAGCTTCCTTGTGGATGCGTGTTAACGATCTGGCACCTAGTCGCTATGATTTTATAGAGGTTGACGCCCAGAAACATCCCAAAACACAGCAAAAAGAAAAGAGAAAATCCTGACAGAGGGCTGCAGGGTCTCTTCAGATACAGACACCGCTACACATCGCTGAAAGTCCTTATCATTGTGCCTTTAACAGGGAGAGGAGGGGCGACCATCCAGTGTGTATGTGTTTAACCCCTATATCACACACTCAGTCTTTTCTCCACTGAAATTGTTTGATATTGTGGCTTCACTATTTGCTGCTTCAGACAGTGAATGTTACACTAGATGGGGATGTCTGCTTTCAGTATGTTTAGCAAATCCAACTGAATCTGATCATCTATTTTTTCCAAGTGGTACGATTCAGATATTGTTTTCTACAAAAATGTTCTAAATGAACTAAACTAAAATGAAACAAGTTATATAAAGTGTTCTTGTCACCAGTACCAAATGGGCTGTTGCTCAGGATGTACTTTAACCTGACTTAAAGTCTCATTTCTGGAATAAGGTACCCAGCAGCATTGACCAGTGATCCAAAAATGTCTAAGTCTTGAAATGTGACTGTAGTTGAAGTCACTGGGATCACCATTTTTGCCAATATACCACCAGACTTGTACATTTGTTTTATTTCTCCACCAGGTGAACCTGTACTCAGACCCTCCAAAGCCCGGACACTTGGTGCAGTCAGGACCGAACCGCGACACCTCAAAGTTCATGATGCTGAACTTCCCTCAGGTTCAGAGAGCAGAGATCAACTCTGCCTCTCTTCATCCAAATGGACATCAGAGTACATTCATCCTATTCAATATTTACCACTTTGATGTCAAATTCATCATATATGCATATACATATGTCATATATAAATCCATGGATCAGCATTCCCTCAGTCCCTGAGTCACACTGCTCCATGATTTATTGCTGTACAATGAAAAACTGCCACTTAAATTGTCATCAATGTGCACATGCAAACATCTATCATTCAGCTGCTACTACATTGCATCATTCTGTAAAGCTTGCATCACCTTTTCCCCTCTGCACCATCACCAGGAAGTCCATCTGCCTGTCCTTCCACAGGAAGTCCAGGCCCTCAGGTGGGACAGCAGCTGGCCAAGATTCTCTACAATCAGGCCGACAAGTTCCACCAGCAGGTAAATGATCAGTGACAGAAATCCTTACAGATTTGCTAGATGATGTAGTAAAGAGATAAAGGTTCTGCTGTGCTTCATTCAGCTGCAGACTTTTGAGGATCTCCTAAAGAGCAAAAGACTCAAACCTTTTGAACAGATGAAGGTAAGAACGACAAATTAAGTTTTCTTGACTTCTAATGGCCACCTCATATAATGAAGCCATGCTCTTCTTCAGGGCGTCTCACAGCTTGCTGAGGGGCTCGACTCTTTAGAAAGGGGCTACCTGTTGGCGAGGGATGAGTATAAACTCCTGCAGCAGCGAGGGGCAGAAATCACCCACTTTGACCCTGACCGGTGAGTCCTAGATAAATAAATGTTATATTCCGTACATATTTTTGCTGTTTTTATTATCTTTGTGTGTTCATGTATTAGGGAGCTAGAGGGGCTGATATTTCAGTGTGGGCTGCGTATGGACGAGCTGAAGGAGCGGCTGGAACAGATGCAACAGGTGCAGCCCATCTGTGAGGCTCCTCCCTCTCCACCTCCTCACCCCACCCCTTCATCTGTCCTCTCTGAGGAGGGAGAAACTCTGAGTCACCCACAGGTACCATCAAACGGCTCTGTCTATATTAATGTACCTGTGCATGTAGTGTCTCTGCATCAGTGCCACAACGATAGTCTTGTGTGATTCTGAACAGAAGTATAAGAGGCAGGGCTGTACAAAATACTTTGAAGCTTCATTCATTCAAATTGTAAAGGAATCTTTGAGTGCTGCGCAACTATTTGTTTTCTTTGCCTGTCTATTCATTTGCTTTGAACTCAGTATTTCTGCGCAGTTGCAGATAAAGATTAGGCTACACTAATATTATACTACTGTATTTGTAAATTGTGGAGGATATTTCTCTGTTTTACTATATTTTATAGAACAAACAATCCAAAACTAACTTGCTAATTAATTGATAATGAAATGAGTTGTTAGTTGTTAGTTGTAACCCTAAAGCAGTGTTGGCACTGCTTTAAACTAGTCAAATATTGTCAATGGTCTCCTCATCTGGTTTTATTTGTTGTCTGTTAGGAAAGTATTCTTAAATAAACCCACAAAGTCACGATCAAAATCAAATAAGAGTTTAATTCGATATTCTTGCAAGAATGTTATCTTACACACAAAGATGTTCAAACTCACACGCGGTTTGTAAGACTGCCGTGCTGCTCAGAGGAGTGAATGTCTCCCCCATGGTATTTATACAAAGTAAGTTCAGAGCAAGGAACTAGTTTGAGTTCCTCCTTTGTTTACACAAATGGTTGTTTACATGAGAGACAGATGGGTTTCACACTGGAGTGAAGGTGTTCTCTTATCTGGAGATGAGCAGCAGATCAGCAGCAGCTCGCCCCTGTGTCCTCTGCTGTGGTTGATTACTCAGTATTCTCCCATCATAACCCACCTGTTTATACGAAGTATAATAATTAATAGTAAGTAAAAGAAATACACCAATACATCACATCTAGTAAATGAAAAAGTTCTTGAAACAGACGCTGTCTTTATCTAGCTTGCATTGCTCAGCTCCTTCATCACGATGTCACTTCTTTAGGATTTTCAACCTCGGAATCATTATGCTGTTACAGTTCAGAGTCCTTGGTTTCCTCTTTAAATAGGTTCCCCAAACAGTCCTCGTATGGGGGTGCATCGTCTTCTTCCTTATCCTTAGGTGACGTTGTGTCTCCTTTTTCCATATCGTCATACAATGTACAATATACATCGTCATATAATATCCCGTCTCCATGCCTACTCTATTTCTAACTGTAGGAGATTTTAATTCCTTTCCCAACTGACTCTGCTTGGAGATTGCAGTCTCCTTGTTTTCTACCTTTTATCCTAATGTGTCCTTGTGGACCTGTTCCTGAAACACCAGCTGCTAAAGCAAACAGTCCCTGATCTCTGGGATGCGCTGAAACAATGGTGAGGAATAATGGATTACATTCATTTATTTTCTGACATGTCATTCCTCTTGCTCCTTTGAGCAAAGTCATTCTGCTTGTTAAATGACTATTACTATACTATACTATAAACCTGATGTATCTTGCACAGTATTGCCCCATGCCTTACTCCAGCTTCCACACCAGGGGGAGCTGAGTGTCCTCCTCTCCGTGTAGCAGATGTACTTGTCTGCCAACCTGATCTGCATATGTTAGAGAAGGACAGGTTATTATGTCACAGAAATCTAATTAGAATGTGGTTGTGCAGTCTCTGCTGACTGTGATGTTCTTTGCCTTTACACCTTCATGTATGCGCTCGTTTATACCCTGAAATCCTTGGCTTGCTATTGCTCTTTTAGATCTGTCTTGCATAGTATTTGTCGTATCATTTGTGTTCCGTGTTTCCCACCAGATAAGTGGGAACACTATCATCAGGGTAAGTACCACGAGGAAACAAATCCTTCCCCGCGTGCCGCAACATGATCTAAATATGTTGGCTGATGCGGGGTTGTTTCTTAGTCCCTGGTATAGGGCCACACTCACCCTCCTGTTGGGATTCTGATCTCCTTTTCACAGACCCCTTCTAGCTCTTCGGTGTGTTGTTTTTCGGATCTCGTCACTGTGTCCACTCTCCAGAGATCTCCTGGCCTCTCAATTATCCCAATCGATCTGATTTAACAGATCAGGTTGTTGAGATCCGGCTCGAAGGATCAAGTATGTTAGGAAATGACTCTTAAATAAACCCACGAAGTCAGGATCAAAATCAAATTCGATATTCTTGCAAGAAAGAGCTTATCTTATCTTACATAAAAAGATGTTCAAACTCGCATGCAGTTTGTAAGACTGCCGTGCTGCTCAGAGGAGTGAATGTCTCCTCCTGTGGTATTTACACCCACTTCAGAGCAAGGAACTAGTTTGGGTCAGTTCCTCCTTTGTCTACACGACTGGTTGTTTACATGAGAGACAGATGGAGTGAAGAATGTTCTCTTATCTGGAGATCAGCAGCAGCTCACCTCTGTGTCCTCTCTTGTGGTTGAGCACTCAGTATTTTCCCATCATCAGTACATACGAATCTATCTGAAAGACAATGTTGTTGCATTAAAAATAGTAACAGCAATATATAAATATATGTTTTATATATTATAAAAATCTAACTTCTTCTTCCAGAGCCCACCTGTGCCTTTGCAGGTTGATCCTGGGGAGGCAGCGGCAGTGGAGGTGAGCTCAGCTAGTGAAGAAAGTGAAAGTGATGAAGACAAGGAAACTCTCTACCTCAAACCTCTGAATGGCAAACACAGACATGATGAAGACTTCCTCACGCTAATGGATCAGTGAGTAGATGATGTTTTCAGTCTTTGAAAAGTGGCCATCTGTGTCTTTGCTGTGGAAGGATTGTTATTTGTTTATGAGATATTATTAACCCATCTTCCTTTTGCTCTCTGTCGGAAAGAGATCTGGAAGATATGGAGCTTTATTATTCCACTCTGTTTTGTTTTCCTCGCTCTGTTTAGCCACCAAAGCTTCAAGGAGCTTCCCAAACTTTTAGACCATAACCAGAAGGAGGGAGCTCCCCTCTCTGCTGCTTTAAGAAGTGACATGCAGCCTGGGGACGAGGAGGAAGACGGACGAGGAACTGGCAACCTGGAGGCATCAGCAGCACAGTAATATCTGTTCTTGTACTTTCCTGTCTACATAAGATTTTTTATATCTTGAGTAGTAAAATATTACTGCTATTTAGCCACTTTTTTGATTGAAGAAATTAGACATAAATATATGTGTACAAAAAACAAACACACACATTATATATATATATATATATATATATAAAAATATATATATATATATATAAAAATATATATATATATATAAAAATATATATATAAAAAAATAAAGGTATGTTTGAGGGGAAGCTTATTTCAGTAGCTCTATTGGACTAAATTCTCTGTACTTCTGTTGACAGGAAATCCAAATCAGAGCAGCAGGACTCTCCTCCTGTTCGCACAAACAAACAGCAGAGCAGCAGGTCCAGTCCTGGCGCCTCCAGCCAGTTCATCACACTCCCTGCTCATCGGCCCAGTAGCAGAAGGAGGTTAGAGGTGGGAGAGTCCCACAGCAGCAGTCTGAGCAGTCTGGGTGAGATCACTGTGTTGGGAAGGAGGAACTCCAAACTCCTAACTGTGAGCAGCAGAGTGCTTTCTCAGGTCAGTTTGATATTGTAAACTGCCAGGGTCAAATAACATGTTTTTTCAGTGTGGCTTGGTAAATTGAGGCCGTGCTAACATTTGATCTTGTGAAGAGTCGAGGCCTCAGAAGGTTTAACTTTAGGCTTCTGTGAGACTAAAAACCTTCACAACTAATCATGCTTTTAAAACATGTTCTGCTTGTAGAACAGTCTAGTTTGAATGTCAAGGATGGTGGTAGGTAGGGAGACTCAGCAGACATCTTGAGTTCCCAGAGGTGAATATTTATTAACAGTGCGTTACACGCGGGACTCAGGAATAAATATATATATAAAAGACACAAAGAAAATAAAACTCCAAAAATATAAACAAAAGGGACAAAGACTAAAGACTGTTGACACCTAAACCGCTTCGGCCTGTTCCACAACCATGAAGGTTCACCTACACAGTGACCTCAATACAAGGAAAGAAGCATTGCTGGATTCATCTACAAGCTCATTTACATCACTAGATGTCTACAAGGTCCACATTACTGTAGAATATTTAAAACAAAAGAAAACCCTCCACTTGGTTGGCACACAGATGTCAGCAATGACATCACCAACACTATAGAATCAGGACCGGCCCCCTGCAAACAGTCCTGCGTAGTGGGTCTGAACAAAGTCACACACAATTAAACCTGCAAGTATAACAAACTTTATGTTACATAATGCTAACACAAACACACCTGGGATAATAAGTGTTCCAATGGTAAACTATAGTGTACTGTGTAAGATGAACATGTGAGGGGCAAGTGGCGAGTAAAGGACAGTTCTCACCTACTTTGTCACACGCTGTAATCACTTATAGGATTCCATCCTTTCAGATATGTTGAAACATTTTCTTTGATTTCCTCTACAGTCAAGATAATGACAAAGATCTTTGTCATTAAAGCTTTGTTCCTGAAATACTATAACATTTATTTAACGGTGGTTATTCACATATGTTTTGAGCTAAGAGACATGTAAGGAAAATTAAATGAAAACTGTTGATCCTGCATTAGCTTGTGCAAAAATCAACATTGAAACCCTTTAGAAATGTGGTGGTATAGTATATTTATAATACACAAACATTGTTTGGTGTAATTTAGTGTTTGCAAATGAAGAGTTGTTTCACTGAGCACCCAAGTACACGATCATGACGGACATTAGCATAATGTCATGATTTGATTGCCTTAGCAAAGCATCATCTGTTTTTGTAATCTTTGTTCTGTGTTGTGTTGAGCAGGATGGGATCATCTCTCCGGAGACGGACAGTGGGTTTGTGTGTTCAGAGAGCAGCCGTTTGACTCCGGCAGCAGCTCCCAGTCCTCTCCACCGGAGGGCCTCAGAGAGGTGAGGAAGTTCAGGACATTCTGTGCCTCTACACACATTTACTGCACTATAAATTATACTTCCAGTGCCACCCCCCACCCCCCACCCGTTACACACACTCACAGCATACTGATGTCTGACCCTACAACAATAAAGCCCATGATTGTCACGATTCATTTATTACTTATTTATTTTATACGGTCTATTGCTAATTAAGTCTTTTGTGTTTAAATATTCTTGAATATTGAATATTCTTTCAGTGTTTCAGTGCTCCCGGAGGAGAAGCCTCAGACAGGCCTGGTCTCAGCACCATCTCCTGCTTCCCCACCATCACACAGTCGCATGGCTATTTATCCCAGGAGGAGCCCCCGGCTCAGCCACGACCATCAAAAGAGAACCAGACAGGGGCAGAGGAGACGCACCTTCTCCTGCTCTCCACCGCGCTGCGCCCGTCAGACAGAACAAACCAGGACAGACAGTGGGACCAGTGAGTTTGGGTTGGAGAGTGACAGCTGTGAGTGTCCAAGTTCTGTCCATCAACAGAAATGGTTGTTAATGTTGTCCTGTTGTTCTCTCACTGTTATTATTCATTAGTGTTTTCCTGTATTGTGTACTTAAGCTGCTGTCCACGTCTGTCCCTGCAGCTCACACTGTGTCTGAAGACAGACAGAATGACCAGTACACACACTCCCTCCACAACTCCAGCCCAAGCTCCTCCCCAGCTGCACAGTATCACCATGACGATTCTCTCAGAGCACTGAGCTTAAGTCAGGTGGCAAATCGCAAGTGAGTGTGTGTAGCAGCAGCTGCTGCCATGGCGATAGCTGTGCAAAGTAAACATGGTCAGGTTGATGTCTCCCTGCAGAGAAATGATATGTTCAGATATTTCCTGAAATGATTTGTTAACTCCTGGAAGTTTACCCAGCGACATCAAACCCCCCTTAATGTTTCTGTCATCATATTATTTTATTACAGAATCGGCTGCTATTGAATGTGGTTGCATATTAGGAGGTACTCTATTGTTTCCTGCATGGTGTGGTATTGCATGACTCTTCAAAAAGTGTGTGTACGTTTGGACTGAAACTTGCACAGATACTTACTGCCAAATCTGTCACTTGAATGTTTTTGCAGCACTACTGTTTGACCTTGGATACGTGTGCTGATTAAAAAACAAAACATGTCTATTGATTGCAAACATGAACTCCAACTGGATTATTGTGTGTGTGTGTGTGTGTTCAGTGATGCAATCCAGACGCTGCAGGCGGAGGTGACTAGACTGAAGGAGACACTAGAAAGCTGTTTCAGAAATAAGAAGCCTCTCAGCTCTGTGAGAGCAGCGCCTTCGACTCACCACAACACCTCTAACCCTCGCATCAGGTCGGTCTTCCTCTTCCATGTGTAACCACAATGATCACCTGTCCTACAGCAACACTGCCCAAAGTCATAAAATAGTTGCGGTATAAAATGTTATGAAAGAAACTGAGTTTAGTAGCAATCAATGATCACGGTATGTCATTAAATGACCATTGTGTAGTGTGCCATACAATGGTCATGTATACATATACAGTACAAATACTGTGTACTTACCAAGTTGTCTGCTTTTCTGTCATCTTGTACTTAATCTGGTGTTCTGATGTTGCTTAGGTCAGGGGAGCGATGGGCTGATGTCAGCAGGGAAAGAAGAGACGGACAGACGGTTGATGAGGAGTATACACTGAGACGAACAACCAGGAAGAGACCACCTTCTGCACACAAACCTCAACCTGACATCTGTGAGTTCATCTGAATTTACACTTGACCCTTAACTCAGAACCTTGCTTGAAAGATCTTGAATATTCAAAATGTATACACATACTAGGATGAGCCATTAATGGTAATGCGTCACACAAAGAGAATAAGAACCTAGACACTACCATAAGACCCCAAATAAATGTGTGTGTAAAATGAAAGAAAACAAAGAAAACATGTATCCACATAGCACATTAATCCTAAAAAGAAATGGCATGTTATGATTAAATGCATGTAATGTTTTTACTTTCAGTGAGGGGTTCAGAGCCCTCTACAGCTCAGCCTCAGGTGTCCAGGTGTACTCAAACATCCACTGCAGCACCTGTCAGCAGCTGTTCACACACAAATGCTGTCCGCTGCAGAACACAGCCCAGTAAGAACATCTATCCCTCCACTGCAGACATCATTTTTATATTTCCACACATACAGAAATGGGACTATAGCTGTTTGTCAATACCAACGTTTAATATAAAAAAAACAGTGTTAAGATTATTTTAATGTATTTTAGGTTGAACAGATTGTGTGTATTTGCGTGTGTGTTGCAGGGCAGCATCCTGGTGTGTCTGCACAAGTGTGTGAAACAGCAGATGAACCTGACAGCAGAGGGCGTCGAGCGCCTCTTTGTCCTCAGTGTTTGTCACATGGTCACCGAGGGCGATCTGAAAGTAAGGAGAACATTCGTCCTTTTGTTTTGTTTTTCTTTCCACGCGTTTGTTGTGCTTGCTTGACTTTCTTTGCATTAGGGCAAAGAGGGTACAATCCACTTTTGTTTTTAATTCATTATCAGCGTTTCCGTTTTGTCCTCATTAATTGTCCTGCTTGCTTGTGTTTCTACTCAGTGCCAGTTGGTGGCGACAGAGAGCTGACCCACTCCTTGCGTTGTTGTCTCTGTCCTCTCTGTGGACGCCATAATCCCTACAGAAGCACTGAGCCAGGTGAGAGCATGTGATCAAAGCTGTGATGCTGCACAGACACGCTGGAAACAGTTTTCTCTTTGTCCTCTAGGCCTCCGTGTGCGGCTGATGATGTAATTCATGACTTGTCAAAAAACTTTTTTGTATCAGCAGCACAAAGTTCTGCACAGCCACTGCTCAGCTAATACATCAGTTTAGTCTGCAGTAAATTAAATGAGTTTAATTATGTGAATGCTGACCTGCTCTGTGATTCTCAGACTCCCCGACATACACAAGCTGCCAACCAGCCGAGTCCCCGAACAGAGCGGAGAGGAGCAGACACTTTGCAGCTCCTTCTGCCCTGCTGCACTGCATGCCAGTGTGTCCGCCACCACTCCTGTACGTAACCTGCCCTCAAGACAAACACACACACACACACATGAGATGAAGTGCCGATTATGTAGATTTCAGCCTCTGAAACAGATGCTTATTGTTACCAGAATAGAATACAAGATAACGCCTTTGACAAAGTGTCACCTGCAGTTGACAAACTTAAAGGGATGGTTGGTACCTCATACATCTGAACTATCCCTTTAATGCAGGGGTCTTCAACAGGGGGTCCGCGGAGGTACTGCAGGGGGGGGTCGCAAAATTGTTTGTAGATAAAGCAAAAAAAAAAAGAATTGTATTACAATTATTATTGCTTTGCCATTCACATTCCCTCCTCGAAGGGCGGTGACACACACCTACAGTCAGAGACAGAGTGGAGGAGAGGAGAGGGGTGAACTCCCCCCCCGTCGTACAGACCTCCTCAAGCCTCTTGTGTACAATATATATACAGTAGGGGGTCCCTGCACCACGCTTCACTAGTTTGGGGGTCCTTGGCCCAAAAAACGTTGAAGACCCCTGATTTAATGTATGCAGCAGCTCAGTCCCAGTATGTTTGTAGCATGTTCTGTAACATGGAAAATGCCAAAATGAAGTACTTTATACAATGCAAACATGAATCATGAATCAAATGATGAGTGAAACTACTCAAGACAACAACATAAGTACCATATCTCTGGAAACATTCTTTTCTTTTGTGAAGTTAAATGGACAGCGGCTCTCCCAATACAGTTTGTCATTCTAAGTTTCATGTGAAATGTTTTTTGTCATCAACCTTACGCTCTCTTCAGGTTGTACTCATCGCCCCTACACGTGTCTCCTAGCAACAGCCCCGGCACATCCTCGGGGGTCAGCGGTCGCCGGGAGGTGAGGGGGAGGACAAGGCGCTCCCTGTCGGTGGACAAGCAGCGCTCCATGGACACGTCTCTGAAGAGAGCCATCGGAGCTGCTCGGCACATGAAACACACCTCTGGACACATGGCTCGCTCCCTGGCTACTGGCCTGCACTACCGCGAGCTCCTGACCCAGTCCTGCAGCTACTAGTGTGGAGTCACTGAGTGCAGCACCGGGTGAATAAAAGATCGAGAACTGTTACTGACGCTGTTTAAAAATACTATTTCATGGCAACATTTAAAGGGAGACTTTGGATTTTTTTTATTGGGGTTGTATGAGGTACTTATCCAAAGTCAGCGTGGACCTACAGTACGTCACCTACCGACAAAACTATAAACCGTTTGGAGAAACGGACAGGAGGACCAGCACGGAAGCTAAGCAATGTGCTGCTGTGGACGGGGCAGCAGCAAAACATATTTTAGAGACCTACAAAAATCAATCAGTTTAAGAATATTTTCACCTGTTTCTTGACGTCGGGGAACTGAAGCCATTATCTATATTCTCGCTAAAGCCACCAGAATCCAGTGACAAAACCAGTCGTTGTACCGGAACACAAGAGCTGCTGGTCAACTGCTGCCTTGGGGGCGTGCCGACCGTCCTCTTCAGACTGGATTAAGTACCTCATGCAACCCGACTAACATCCAAACTATCCCTTTAAATCTCAGGTGGCCAAACATACTGCCATGCTGGCTGATTGTAGATCAGTTTGATAAAAAATGTTAATCATGTTGACTTTCAAACCGATGTAGTAAATAAATTAGTTTCTTCTTTGGACAAGATAAATTACAGCCGTCTTAAAATGGCAGTTGTCTTGAGTTAATAATAATACTAATACTATTATAATATTTTGAGCTATTTATTAAACATACGACTGTTTATTAATCATGTGGTTTAAAAAAATATTCTTTCTTTTGTATAAATCTAAACATAAGGATTTCAGTATTATTGTAGTTGTAGGCGTATGAGCTTTGTTTTCCTCGTTAGTACAGTAGCATGCTGCGCTGTAAATAGAATGCACCCGTTGCTCTGGATACAAGACACCACCGGGGATCTGTAAATGATCATCGTGTTGACCGGAGATGCTGGATATCCTCACTTAGTCTGCTTCTATGTTGTAAAAGTTATTTTGTATATATAGACTACACATTTTAAATAGTGGATATTTCGTACAGTATTTGATCACAAGCTTGCAGGTGTGAGTCTACTGTAACTGACCAGCTTTATATACGAGTGGAAACGCTAACAAACAGGAATTAAACTATTTTTATACATTATATTTGGTTGAAATATACCAAAGAGCTGTGGATGTTTATGTACAATTCTGCTGTTTATTTCTAATCCTCTTTTGTACCATTGTTTTTCAAACTGTAGGTCTTTTGAATATATATATTTTGCAGGGAATCTTTTCAGTTGTCCCTAAGGAACCAAATAAAGATGAAAATGTACTTTTGGTTTCAGTGTACTTTACTCTTTTTAGTAGTTTTAAAAAATAATCTTAATAATATTCAAAGAAGAGTCTTAAATGTAATGGAAGCCAATTTATTAGACAGCCTTAGTACATATTCGGTACACATGGAAGTATTGTTTGTGCTTCAACACTCGCAAACATACAATCCTAATAAGTTAAACAGTTTTAGGACAGACGCATCACTATTTTTTCTTTGATAAATAATTTTGATATAAATCAATTGATTTGACAGAGTAAACCCTATACAACAGCAAATCATAATAAAAAAATGAACACAAAGTCAAGCGTTTGCATCACAGAAAACGCATTATAGTGCAATATACAACTTGTTTGGCCAGAAAGAGGGAAGTGAGGGAGGAAAGAAAAGGGAAACTGTGGAAGCTTTTTTCTTTGCAAAGCCATTCACCATGGGAGGGCTTTACGTTGCACCAGAGGAAGAAACAGAAAAAAATATAGATATTAGTTATTTTTTCCAGTTGACCACTAACAGCTACAGCTAAAACATCACAAACACGGCGGCTTCACATTTATTAATTTTTTTAAAGGAAAAGGTATCACTACTTCACAGTCTGAAATATCACCAGTCAACAGTGAGACGCTAAAACAGCAACATATGGCACATGCACAACACTACTCAGTGCATGGCCCAATTAAACATCATTACTAACCAATGATGAGACTTAATCTGACAGGATACAATACTGAAATACAACTGGCCCTTTTTAAGATTATTCATTAAATATCGGCAAGCAACGGCCTTTTCGACATTAAAACGTGAAGTTTCTCTGGAGAAAGGAAAAGGTTGTGGCAAGTAAATACTTTACAGTCTTGGCAGCAGGAGGAGGGATGATCCTGGCTTTTTACAGAGCTCTTTTTCTTCCCGACCTCTGCACAACCAAGGGCTTTTAAATTAATACTTTAAAGAAAGTTTTTGTTTTGAGTATCTCACCTCTCCCTAACATGCAGCGATGATGAGGGGATGATGTTTATGTTTTCGTGCCCAGAAAGAAACTGGCAGCTGAGTTTACAGATGGACTGTTGAGTAGTGGGTAATGCTTCAGGAGTAGTTTGCAAAGTTTCAAAGCGCTTATTTATACTTTTCAATACTCAAAACAAAAAGCTTTTCAGTTTAGTATTCAAGCTCAACATGTTAGGAAAAAACTCTGCGGCTCCCAGAACATCCACATTGGATACAAACACATAACAGTCCACACAAGTCCAAGCATGCTACTGAATACGAACATCTCAAATGGGCAAGGGGGACTCCTCTCTGATGAATTTATTTATATTTATATTGCATGTTGACTGATATGATATATTTTACAACATCAACCTTTCAAACTGCTCATCCCTCCTCGACCCACTTCCAATAAAACTCACATCCAGGAGGAAACCCAAAGGAACAAACAAGAGAAAATGTCTACCTTTTGCACAGGTTTCGTAGCATACAATATTACATTTTGGTACTTTCAGTTTTAAATGGCCTTCTGTTGTGATATTTAAACCTCTTTTTAAATAAGTTAATTTAGTTGCATCCATTGTAAAACGTGAGAATACTTGCAACAATTTTATTCTTTGATACAACATATATATTTTTTTATCATCTAAGATGTCTTTTTCTTCTTCTCAAGCAAGATGCATAAACAATTAATGTAGGGTTTCTGGGGGAAGGGTACAGAGGTAAGATGGTAGAAGGGGGGGGGGGGGGCGGGGTTAAGAGGAAGAGGAGAGAGATGTGATTGGAGGATCTTAGCTTGTAACTTCCTCATCTGGTTTGTTCATGGCCTTGAGCTGCTCCAGCAGGCTGGTGGGGGTGAAGATGTTGGTCGATCCTGGAGACACACACACACACACACACAAACACACACACACAGAGAGTTAGATCTGCACGTGTGGAAGGAAACAGATGAAAAATGTGTTTTCAGCTCTTGCTATGAATGCCTACTTTAGATGAGGGCACATAATGTTTAAAATCATAATCAATTGGCCAGCAGGTTAAAATGGATCAAAGAAATAGAAAGACTCTAAAAAGGTGGGAGATTACTAAGTACTTTTACAAGGTCATTTAAGTGTTTTTCTATCCTGACCTTCATTTCACAGGAATACTTTGTCTTTCACTACATTCATCTTACAGCTGCAGTTAGTTACTATAACAGAAGAGGTCATAACATATATTCTCACTGTTTTCTGGTCAACGTTCTGTGTAAATATAATATACTATTTTCAATTGTCTTAAAGACTAATGACTTGTCAGGCTGCAGAGGAACATTTAGTCTTCTGAAAAATGTAAACTAAAAAGTATTACTTTTGCTATAGTTTCTCTGGACGGACTGGAATACCTCAATTGTTAAGGACTTTACTTGTCTTTAATATATCCAATCATCGTTCTATCCATCTCTTCTTTTAGATTTGATATGTTTAAACTTGTAAAGTACAATGTAAACATCTTCCATCTCTGACTAATACTCTTGGAGTCCTTTACTCTACAAACTCATGAAGCCGTGTTAGAGCACATGCAGCTGAACAATAGAAGCACACAGATCAGTGATGGCCCCACACAACTGTCATGAAGCTGTGAACTACAAACGGCAGGTGGGCTGGTAGAAATCCTACCACGTCAGACCCGTCTATAAACACAGCACAGCCAATCAGGTGGTAGATAAATGTGCACATGACCGTGTGGGCCTTTCATTAAAGAGCATGCAGACAGCTGAAAAATACTGCTCGAGAAAGCAAAGAAATGCAGCAAGAAAGACAAAAGCAGATCTTCTCTACATGTCATGAAATCCCAGAGTGAGGACTATCGTCTGCCATAAATATGAATGAAAATGTGAAACTCAGTAAGCCTAACAGCACAGAGATGTTGTGACAGCTGAAGACACATTTCAGACATTGTAAAACTTGAAAGGTGCAAAACTGGAGTAAAGCAAACTTTTTGCCAAATTTGTCGCTTCATTGCCAGATTTACTGATTCGATCGACTACTGCCATCTTATTTCTTTATCATAAAAAAGGCAAACAAAACATGTGATTTACTCCACACACCTGTCCAACATTGTCAACAGTATTTGGCCTACATTGGTTTGTTTCTGTTGCAAAGCTGCATGTTTCCTCCAGTTTGGTTTGAATTGCTGCTTTACCTCAAAGACCTAAAGTAAAACTAAGTTCGACCTAGTGAGGGGTCAGAACAGGAAGTGGAGGTAGTTAAATGGTGAAAGCAGTAGAGAAAGAGGCAAGCCCATCTCGACTTGGGTTGTTATAGTGATGCGTGGGTCGTGGGTGTAAGGGGTCGTGGGTGGGGCTTTAGTGTGGGCCACAGAGGTCAACGTCGGACTGGCCTCGCCTGCTTCTCTGCTGTTCCCTAAACACACAGCTTCGTGGGCCTTTTATGCCCCAGAAACAGACACCGTGACGTTGATCTCCAACGCCACTAAACTATTGTAAGCCGGTTTTAGACCAAAATAGCATAACAAAAACAAAGATTTGTTTTAGTAAGTGATGGCCATTTTGCTCAGGAATGCAGCAGTATGAGGGGGGGGGCGACCATACTGCTAATGGTGAGAGCTACGTATTGAGAAAACCAAACGTTGGTTTGTAAACGATATCGCTTTAGCAGATTAGTTAGGAATGAGATGGATGCCCAGGAACTACAATATGGTTTGTATGTTCAAAGGTAGTCTTGCTAAGCATTTACAAAAACAGGCAATGGGGTGGTCGTAGACAATTATGCAAATAGGTATTATTTATTACCCGTTTTAAATGTTTGTGTTTGTTTGTTTGTTAGCAGGATTTCTTAAAAACTATGATACAATTATCAACAAGCTGAAAGCCAACAGTCTGTTAGTGACTGGTGTAAAGGGTGAGTGTTGGCACAAATGAAGAGTCTCCTACATTAGTTAGTGGCAGCTGTGTGACATGTGTGGCATCTTTTCTTTTTATTTGGTTGCTAAAGCATATCAGGTGGAACATTGCTACATTCTCACAGCCTGTCAGCAGAGAGATGTCTTAGGGCAGTGATACAAAGAGCAACTCTTTGGGCAACTCAACTTAATTCTTCTGTAATTATAATTCCCATCTATGTTGCACCCAACATTGCCCTGAGCGTCAGCACCCTGAAAGTATTATCATGATAAAGGTGATCTGTTGCTAATATTTAGCACTCTCTGCGGACGAGCCATGAGTCATGTGAGCATGTGATGGTGGGCTGAGAGAAAGTGACGTGGACGAAGTCGGAGGACTGGGAGTCAAAAGAAAAAGAATACACAAGGGAAAAAGGAGAGGATCCTTCTTTGAAATCCTTCATCAAGTCAGGGACCTGTCCGGATGTGGAAAAAACAGTAACAAATCAAGGTGATTGTCTTTGCGAAGGGTTAATTAGAAAAATAATCAGACAGTAAAAACTGATAGAGATGGATCTCGGGGTAGATTAAATCTGGAGTGAGTGTTCAACAGGCTCAACGGGCCTTTGGGTAGCTGTCGAGGGGCGATTTAATCCACCCTGCTGAGATGATGGGAGGAGGCAGCAGAGATGGGGTCACGACCCCCACAGACATGGCCGCTCTACACCACAGATTTTACTTGGGCTGAATTCAAATGTCCACCCTCCAGACTGTTGATCATACGTACTGTCACATACCATCATCATGTCAAGTGTGTGAGAACATAAGCCCCTGATAAGATGGGCCAGCTAAGGGCACACATTGTTTTTTTAATGCATCTAATGCCGCACTTCCACAACTCGAACACGCTCTTTTTTGGTTTCACATTAGCAGAACATGTGGATAGTACTTGGTAGTTTTTTGGGAAACACCTCAGTCAAGGTTCCAAGCAAGCGAAAAGGTGGAATTACGACCACTTAGAGAGAATCGTCACCAGCACAATACGGGACACCCTGCTCTAACACAGCAGACGTTAGTCTGTTCTGTTGTCAAATCGATTCCATATTCTGAGATTGGCTATCGGTCTGATGACGATTTTTGCCTCTGGGGGCAACGGCCAATATCTTTGGGAGTTCTGGTGTAGCCAGCGGATATCTGGACCAGGACTTATCTTTCTGTTCGCTGGTTATCGTTTACAGTCCGATTGGCAACTTGAGACGCGAGAACAATGTTGTCTCGTTGCCAACAGATTCTGCATTGATACGCACATATCTGTTAATAGAGATTAGTAATGAATCAGAGTGTCGCGTTTAAGAAGATGTCACGGCAGTTTCACTTGCCGTCACTACGGTGATCAGCTAAGAGTCTGCGTACACTGAGGGCGTACCATCTGCGGTGGGAAACGAAATAGAGAAAATACCTGGTACGAAAAGTGAGTCTAGTTGAGCAGAGTGGAACCATGCAGTGGAAATGAGGCATTAGTGTCGACTCTTTCTTCTACATAATTCTATGATTAAATATTGTTCCTACATGATGCAAGTAATGTCTCATCATACTTGTGTGTTTCATACATTTATAAAGTAATATGTTTTTTATTGTGTCTGCGATTTAATACAAATAATTATAATGTCACATTCCTATTGCAAAGGAAGTCTGGTCAAATCTGCAACCCAGGCAGACTCTCTAAACGTCTGCCCCCTTGCTAACTTTTGTGGAGTTGGACTGTGGTCAAACATTTGGATTCAGCCTTCCTGTCTGGACAACAGACAGTTTACACCTGATCAAATAGCAGGACCCACAATCGGATCAGCCAACTCTCAGTTTACAGGACTAGAGCCTGATGGAGCGGTCCATGCAGTGAGGAAAGGTCGGGGGTGCCCATCCCTGAGGGTCACGGGGGGGAGGAGGGTGGAGTTACATAAAACAGTACTGAGTGTTCAAAGAAGGAACAAGGAGGAAGCCCTTGTGCTGCGAAGGTTCAGAAAGGGCTTCTTTGTGCGGCTGCCTTTACTTTTTTCAGTGTGATTTCTCTCTCCCTCCCTCCCAATCTCTGTCTCTGCCTCACTCGGCTGTGGGTTCTGCGTCCTCAAAGGACACCCTAGTGGACTCTCGGAAGTCGGGGTGCTGCAGGTCCGATAAGAATTTGGTGGGCGTGAGTATGTGGGTGGAACCTGTGGAGGAACAGAGGCGGCTTCACCACTCGTCTCTCAGCACATGCCAGGCCCCCTCCCCCACTCGCTCCAAAAACAAAAAAGGTCTGTCATCCTGTCAAACCTGTCATACACACTCGCACACACAGAGACACACTCGTCCACCGACAGTTCACACACTCGCCATGTTGCACAAACACAAAACAAGACACAGAAAAAGACATGGCGGGGCTGCAATTTAAAGACAACAGTTGTTTTTAAAGACAACAGCTGAAGCAGAGCACAACAAAAACTAACAAGACACTTTCCCATTTATAACAGACTGGCTGAAAAAGCTTTAAGACATAAACAGTACAGAGGGGCATAACATAAAGGGCTTTTTTAACATAACACATTGCACACAACAGGCAGGTTGTAACAGCTAGAGCTTCCACATACTTGACAAGGTTACACTTAAACTGCTCACTGGGATTGTTGTGGGTTTGGGAATCATGATGTGGTTGCGTGATAGTCCAAAATGTAATTAAGCTTTCCTACATGATCTGTCAACTACTGATTTGTCATTGTGTATTTGAAAATGGAAAGGTCATATTCATAGTAGATGCGAAAATAGACCTGAAATTTCAAACCATATTTAATCTTGTATAGATTATTTTCATTAGGGTCAAGCTTGATAGTGGGTTGAGATATTCTTTTTGCCGGTAATTGTCAACCTTATTTTTACCGCAGGTGCTGTAGGTACCGTGGACCAACGAGACCAACAGCGTCCCTTCGTCCCCGGGACACCTTTGGGACAAAAGGGGTTTTTGTATGCGTGTATATAACTATCGCTTAGCAAGTGACAAACAGAACCAAACACTGACGAGTTCAAATCTGAAAGGAAGCAGTACACTCACTCTGGACGCATGATGCTACATTGTGAATAACAAATCCATGTTGAAATCAGCAGGGACTCACATTGGGCTAAGTAATGGAGCTAACAGCTAACGCTAACAAAAGGTTGCATTAAGTTACATTATGATGCCTTGTACTAAGTAAAATAACTGTATTGGGCGAACGTAAATTATAACGTTATCATTATGTGTTCAAATGCAATCTTGCAAAATGAAACTAAAATAGTTGTTTGAAGGAGATGTTTTCACAGCAATATAAATGAGATATTAGAGAGGGAATTATGATCTTTTAAACTTCCTAACAAAAACCGGTGTGCAAACGGTAATAAAGGAGTGTATATTGAAGTATATCGGATATATTGTTTGGTTTTTTTATCGAGGTGGGTATCAAGAGTCACAGAATGTCACTGGTATTGGTATCGACTACTACATTTCTAATATCGTGACATGCCTAGTCATAAAGAGCTTTATCTTTCTTTTTATGCACTGAACTTGCACTTCTGCGTCAGGGTTCAACTGTCTATTCACTTCCTGTGGTTCACTCCACATTTCTCCTCCCTTCCAACATTTGTTTTTATGTCTATGTCCCGGTTCAGCAGCTTTGTCCTCCTGTGTCCCTCAGAGGACCTGGTCGCTAGGATGCAGCTTGTATCAGCTTCCACACTTTCTATAAAACATGGTCCACTTAAAGACACATCCACTGTGTGTTACTTAACGTCAGGCTGAAAAGCTGAGTTCTACTGCCTCTCTCAGCGTGAAGGTTTCAAGTCCGTTTCCCCTCTGACCACACCCGGCATTACTGATAGACAGCAGTACATCATTGCAGCATTGTAAGAAGTTAAAACTACTGGATGTCAGCAAAACTAGATTGTCAGACTCTTTAAGCTTGTCGTGGTCGTATCTCTGAGTAGCCACATCCAAAAACCTAAAAATAATAATACTTATTTTTTCTCTCTGGCTGCGCTCAGTGGCGCCTCCTGGTGCATTACTCACCAATGACGGCCTCCCACTTCCCATTGGCCTGTGTGACCTCATAGGCACAGCGCATCTCGCTGAAGGACGCGCCCCCGATGATGAAGACCATGACACGTGGCCCGGTGCGGTACTCTCCAGGTGTCTTATTCTTGTGCCAGTGGCCGTACCGAGCACTGCCAGAGCAGAAAGGAAAATAAGGTCAAGTTATTACAGTGTTATAGCACAGTGACATTTTATTGTCCAACTGACTTAAATAAGATGACCTGCACTGACATGTTTTCACCCTAACTTTTGCTTCTCAGGCTACATACAGGCGGCTCCTGTACACACCCTGGCAGGAAGCTCTGCAGCCTGATGCTACAACTGAACATTAATAAACGCTGAGGCAGAAAAGTCCAGTACCCTCTGGTAAAAGAGAGCTTATAAAAGTTGAGAAAGGTAGCTGGTAGCTGATAAATAGATCTCAAACTTAAATGTTATCATGCGAGATTTAGTACAATACAGAAATAAATGCAGCATTTCTAATTCTTATGTGAAACCACCAATATTGTGAATGGATGCAAGGTATACAACTATTGATTATAGCCTCTTTGAGTTGGAAACTGAAACCAAGTAGGCTGAGTTCAAGTCAAACTTCCTTTGAATGACCCACATGTATCCTAATATGATCCTCAGTGCTGGGTGTGTGTATGTGTGGGGGAGGGACAGCTAACGAGGCAGATCAGTTTGTAACAGGAGAGGATTTGATGCTGAATCATTACACACACACACACACACACACACACACACACACACACACACACACACACACACACACACACACACACACACACACACACACACACACCAGTGTAAGGATCACTGGGGCTCAATCCCTCCCCCTCATAGGACAAACACGTGAATGCAAGAGGAGTGGGGAATATTGATGACTTGTAATCAGGTCAGCTTGCAGTTTCCATGGGTGATTGTTCAGATGACATCCATTTTTTTCTGTCTTTTAAAAACTTTAAAACTAAATGGTGATGTCATGTAAAGATACATTATTTAAAATGTTGCTAAAATGTAATTTATAAAGATGTAAACTTCTTATTTTAGATGCTTCTGCCCAGTGTTACCTCTTGTACGGATGTTCTTCCTCGTTAAAAACACGTATGCATTAGGGCTGTACCGAATGTCATTCTTTTAAATTAAAGTTTCTATTGAGGTTTTCTAATAAAGCTTTAAATGTCTAAACAAAATCCTCAATTTGAATAAAGTGATTCATCTGATTAACTGAGCTAGTCTTCTTTTGAATTAAAGCCGAGGTAGTAACATTGGAGAAACCAGCAAGAGTAAACTAGATTATTTTTAATTATCCAAGCGAAGAACCCAGCCCAACGCTGCCAACTCTTCCAATGGAAGTCGAAAGCAGCACTAAATCTAGTGAGAAAATCGCCACGTTGGCAACACTGAAACCACTCTCCCAAAATCATCATTATGAACGTAACAAGCATTCAAAGATCAAGCTTTTCTATTCAGTACAGCCCTAATATGCATGCGTATATAAGAGTTGGTGAATGTCTGAGCTTATGTCATGCCATCCATCTTTGCAGAGCGATCTGTATACGGCTCACTAACCTGACAGTCATCAGCATCACCTCCCTGCTCTCAAAGTATTGATCCGTTAGACTCATTTCCCTTCCCAAATTACTATTGATCTAACCCCATTTCTGTCTTTGTAATTTACCACACAATGAGATGCCACCCTGTGCATATGTTTATTTATTTCTATGTATGCATGTGTGTGTACCTGACTGCAGTGGTGCTGAAGGAGGCAGAGGAACGGGTGGAGATGTAGGGGTAGTGCTTGGTGTCCAGTTTATCTTCAATAGCATCCTGCAGGGGGATAAAAAGAAAAAAACAGATCAGTGTCACACTCACACACACACTGATTTAAGCCTGTCATACACACCTCCATGATGTCCTTGACCAGTGGGGTCCAGCGAGACAGCTGATAGGTCTGCTCACTCACACGCTCCTTCCTGTCCAGCTTCTTTCCTCGGCGGAGGGTGGACTAATGAAGGAAAGCAGAGAGGGAGGTGAAAGAGAGAAAGAGCACCAGGATCACCTGTACGTCTCTCATATAAATCTAGAGATTTCATTCATACCGTTTGGTCCATATACTGTAAATGTATCTAATCTAATATTGCAAATAAATAGATGAATAAGAGGTGGTGTGAAGATTCAGAGGGCACTTCAGACTGAATGAGATGATGGATAGCAGACAACGGTAGACAGAAAAAGCAGAGGAGAAGAACATTTCAAAAAGAAGAAGAAAAGTGCCATCCAGTAAGGATCTTACATCTGTGACGATGGGGACGCCCAGGTTAGCCATGTTGGTGATGATCTCACTGTCCTCTGGGGGGATCTGAGCATGTTGGATCAGCTTGTTCAGGTTCTCCTCCGTAATGCCTACACGCACACACACGCACATTTAATATGCTCAGCTTGTTCTGGGATGAAAGGGAATTTATATTTTTATAACTTCAGTGCAAAAATAACAATTCTATTAAAACTCAAAATTGACACAATAAGTATTGTATACTAACAACTTATTATAGCTGTGTAGAAATGTCAGGTTATGTCTGACCTGAGAAGCTATCTGGTTTTTATAAGCTCCTTTTCAGTATGTGTATTTATGTAATGAGTGATGAGCTACAGTAGCACCAGCAGCGGAGTAGTCCCTTATGTACAGCAGGTGATTGTTTTGTTTGTTGATTTAAAGCTATTTATAATTTTTTTCAAAAAGAAAAGTGACATAGAAATCTATAAATCATTATAATGTTGGATGTTTACATTTAATTTCTTTATTTCACCTGTCTCCTTCTTACCATTCTTGAGGAAAATGTAGAGCAGGATGATGCGGATCTTGTCGTACGTGGTGACGTTGGCATCCAGCAGGATGGGCACAATAGCCCTCATGGGGTCTTTGATCTTCTCTCCCTCAGCGTCTGTGCCCATAGCCAGATCCTGCAACACAGAACTCAGGTATCATATCACGAGTCTCTCATTTGAAATGCTCATTAAAAACCCTCAGATACACATTTCCTCAGATTGTAACATTTTCAATTACTGAGGTTTCAGAAATTAGTGCAATTTATCTGTGTGCAAGAATGTTTTTTTTTTATTTTGATAATTTTTCTCCTTAAGCAATTCTCTCTTTGTTAAGTGTTTTCTTTCCCCTTGTCTCCTCATTTCCTTTCCTATCCTGTCTTCTTGTTTCTCTCCTCTCTCTCCTGCCCTCACCTGTTCCACACGGCACAGCTTGTCCACTGTTCCCTGGTAATGCTTCATGCAGTCCTCAGCCAGCTGCAGATGAGTGGAGTACTGAAAAACACAAAACACACAGGCTTTATAGCCACACACACACACACACACACACACACACACACACACACACACACCTTGCTAAGCTCCTTCTGGTACTGAGGCATCTTCTTCAACATCTGGGACAGATCCCTCATTGTGGTCTGTTGAAACAAAAGCAAAAGATGTCAAAAGTTGTACAAGATATCGTAAAATAGACAACGAGCAGCTACCACAAGCAACACAAGGCGAAACGTGTTGGTCTTGCAATAAAGTTGTTCTGTATACTACAAGTGTTGCTGGAGTTATTGACTTCAGACATTTTCTCCATGCAGCATGAAGTAGGTGAAGTTGTGCCAGAAACCCCCACTCAATTAATTGATTGATAACGGACCATGTTTATGTTGGACTTTGGTCTAATGGCAGAACAACCAGTTGAACGCTTAGCCCTCGACTTTGGTACAAATGTCAAATGGGTTCACTAAATTTCAGTGATGCTGACAAAAATAAATACATTAGTTAAATTAAAGTTGTGATCACATTTCCTGAATATATTTAAAGGAATCATGCAACATTTTGGTAAATAATTATTAGCTTTCTTACAGAGTACTCGTGTCTGTACGTTAAACATGGCTTAGCTTAGCATACAGATTGGCAACAGCTAGCTTGGCTATGTCCAAAGGTAACAAAGTGTGTCTACCGGCACCACTCTTATCTCATTTGTTTAATTCCTACAAAAAAACAAAGTGTAAAAACAACAAGTTGTGGTTTTACCAGGTAAGCCGTTTACAGTCTTTATGCTAAGCTAAGCTAATCATCTGCTGGTTTGAACAATGTTTAGGAGTTTTTGAAGAAGTAAGGAAGTTATCCACCATGCTAAGTAACGCTATAGTACCAATATCTTGGCAATATTTCATGTTCAGACTGTATATATCAACATTTCCTGTAAACAGTACCTTCTCCCCGGTGTTCATCCTCTTGCTAGCTGAAAAGTCTTTCAGCTGTCGGGTCACTTCCCTAATGACAAAACACAAACAGGCAAGGGAAGCAATAACACAAGAGAAAAGGTTATTATATCACGTAAGCCAGTATCTAAAGAGTGAAGAGATATATAAAGTATGAAGAAAAGTACTCACTGGGACACCTCAGCTATGTGTTTGTGTCTCAGGCTCACCCAAAGGTCATCGTCTTCATGCAGCAGAACCTCCTTCTCACGAGAGTCTCCGATGCCACTGGTCTCATACCTGAAGAAAAATAAGACACATCCTTACTGAAATACATTAATTTAGGCGGATATTAATATTTTAAAGAGATAAATGGGGTATAGGGGTCCATAGCACAACATTGCCCTCTCAAGTTATCCTTTTTGTCAATTGCATTTTTTGTACTTGTAGACGTCGTTCTCAATGGGCAGCAGGTCGTAGCCCATGGCCTGGAAGGTGAGCTCATGCAGGACTGGAGAGACGGGGTCAAACGCCCTGTCCAGGATGATCAGCTGTGAGCGGGCCTTATCTGGACCCTAAACACAGAAAGACAAACATACAGGAATGAAAGGAGCGATAAGATACACACATATATGATGTTTACATATGACTATTTTGAAGTGTGATGAAAACAAAACAAATCATTAAGTAGGAATATATCGGGACACAAAACTAAATTCCCCTGAGCTCACCTCTCCCATAGTGGGGTCATCAGCCTTGTAGGCGTCCAGTTTGTCCTGAACCAGCTGGGCCAGAGTGGCATTGTCCTTGTACTCGCTGACAGAATGACAGATAGACAGATGGACGGTCAGATGGAAGCATATGGAGGTAGACATAGAGACAGAAAATCATCCAAAGAAGAAGAAGGGGAGAAGTCAAAAACAAAGACAGATATTCAAACAAGCAGATGACACAGAAAAACAAAAGACAAGAGAAACATTCATTTAAAAACTTTGGAGAAAATACATTTTGAGATGATTTGAGTGACCGACAGCTCTGTCCCTGCTGTAGTTCCCGAAAGACATAAAATAATCATAATAATAATAATAATAATAATAATAATAATAATAAATTATAAGTTTGACACTAAAGGGGCTGTTTCACATTAATCTTCTGAAGGGAGAACTTTTCTCCGTATATTAACGTATTTATAGATTCTGAGTTTGTAATTTCAGGATTTCTTACCAAGTAATTGAACAATTTTGTTATTATTTATTATTCAAAGCAGTATATGCGGTATACTGTATGTGTCTGGAGGAGATCTTAAATATTTATTTTTGTAGTGGCCTTTAATGAACACCATTTCCCACAAGCCCTCAACATCACAAGTTAAATGTCACCAGCCTGACAGCTCGCTACTTGATATCAGTCTAAGAGAAGGGACAGTGAGGGTGGACAGTAAGACATCTTTATGAGCGCAGAGATTACAGAGAGCCCGTGTGGATACATTAGATAAGGCAGACACAGTTATGATGACAAAACATTTATCAGCCATCTGGGAGAATAAAAGACTTAAGAGATCTCCTTGACTCGCTGATGAAAAGAAATGTGTTGAATAGCTTGTGTTCCATGTTTTTTTTTAGGAGCATATCTATTTATATATCTTTAAAATTGTACGCCTAGTCGTTTGACAAATACAGGCTAACGTCCTGTACCAACACAGCTGCCCCAGAGCGGCGCCCCCTGCTGCTCACCCTCTGTATCTCACAGCAGGGTATTCCTTCAGTGTGGCGCAGAGTGTAGCTAGCTGCTCAGCAAGCCTCTCCATCACTGGGTTCTTCAGCTGGGTCTTATGGGGGCTGTAGAAACTGTGGAAGGCATCTGGATTGTCCAGAGAGTACACCTACACAGCACAAACATGGACACAACTTCAACTTTGCTTCCCATTTTCATTGATTTAAGCTTCCCCACCTGACCTTTTCCTAGTGTAATGTGTACAGTCTTGGTCAGGAACAGATTTCATGATGTATTATTGAGGGGAAAGCTGATTTAGATCATGACAACAGATTATCATTGAGAATGTGAACTGTTCTGTGTAAATACAAGCAGGTCACTCACTGTGGATACACAGCATGTTACCTCGCTGTAAGAAACAAGCTGGAGGTGTGATGATATCAAACATAGCTGATTAACATATTCTCTCCCTTTCTGTTATCTCCTTTCTTTGTTGTTTATCCACTTTGTCTCAACTCCTCTCCTCCCTCATGTTCTTATTTCTCAGCTCCCCTCTCATTCATTTTCTCCTCACCTTTGTCATTTCCACTTCATATCCTCTTTCTCTCCTTTTCTCTTTCCTCACCTCTTCTTCTCTCATTTAATGTCCTTGTTCTTTGATGTACTCATCTTTCTCTTTCTCCTCTCATCTAATCTCCTCTCCTGTTTCATGTCATTGTTCATCTTGTTTTCCATCCTCTTTCTGTGTCCTCTACTCCTTCCCTCTCTACTTCTTTCACATTCGGTTGTTTCCTCTCCTCTCCTTCATCACTCACTACCACTCCCTCCTCCCACCCATCTGTCTTCAGCCACATGACCACACTTATGCAGTCCCTATGTGAGCTTGGCTCCCATTGGCTATCGCCTGCTGTGTGGATCCCGACTCATCCAATGGGGAGAGAGCCTCAGCCTGTGGGCGGGACTATGAGGCAGCACTTTGCCTGGAGCAGAAAACCACTGACTCTGAATTAATGAGAGTAGACAGCAGAGGAGCAAAGCATTGTGGGCCAAGCAGCATCTTCAGATAGTGAGGGAGAGAAGGATGGACATAAGGAGAGATGTGGGAGGGAGGGTGATGGACTGAGGGAGGGGAAAATTAGAAAGAAATATAGTTGGAGGAAGGGAAAGAATAAATCTAAATGAAAAAAGAAAAAAAGAAAAAGCGTGATGGAGAGCAGAGAGCAGAGAGCGTAAGCGTCGTGCAAAGGCAGGGATGGAAGAATGGCGGGACAAAAAACTGAAAACAGACAGGGGGGGGAGGGAATATAGAAATATAGCAAGGGTGGAGAAGCAGGTTGGAGGGAGGGAAGGCAATGTGACGAATGAGAGTCTTTCTGAAACAGTCTGGCAGTAAATGGAGTGACTGCTTAATCAGCAGCATTAAGTGACTGCCTGAGTGTGTATTTGTGTTTCTATCTCTCCGTCTCTTTTTATCCATCCCTGACTCCAACAACCTCCCTGTTACTATTCCTGGCTGTTTCCTTTACAGCATCTCTCTCCTCCCACCTGTCTTAATCGATCTCTTAAGCTTAAACTCGAGCTTTCTATCTCTGGATCTCTCTCTCGCTTTCTGTGGCTTTCACTCATCACTAACAAACAATAACAGTAACCAGCTTTCATTCCTTGTCTGCTAAGAGAAAATAATGGTGAATAATGGCAAGAAAGATAAAACAATCCAGGAGCCAGATGCTTAAAACTCTGTGTAGGTTGACAGAAATATGCCTACACACTTTGTCAGATGTGTAAAAGCACTTTGATGCACAGTTCTGTTTTCTTCAATCTTTTTAAATCAGAAATCAGGTGAAACTGGGCAGTAACAAGGTCATCACTACAACACAGAAGCATCACTACCCAACACCATGATACACAGCTGGGAATGTACCTGAGACTCGTAGGGCAAGAAGGCGATGTTGATCTCCGTCAGAGTCTTGATGGTTTTGGAAGCGCGGCTCTTTGTCAGCTCATTGAAGAGAGGATCAGGGCAGGCTGGTAATGTGAAATTGAGATAAAAATAATTCTAAGTAATAGCAGGCATCTTTATGCTCAGAGGGATTCTGATTAATTGGTCCAAATAATATTGGTGCCAACATATAAAACTGACAAGAAAAAAATGTATCTATGAAAGAT